>NC_092338.1:321037500-321400000 GCF_046630445.1 Rutidosis leptorrhynchoides | reverse complement strand
TACAACATTTTAGTATATTTTTATATTTTGTCCCTTTTTAATTGTTTTAGCGTAACTTTTGTATTTTTCGCTCGTATTTAGTTTTAAGATATAGTTTTTGCCATAGTTATATTTTTATTTCTAGATTTTTAGACTTTGCCGTAAAATTCCTTAAGTGCTTTTTCTTTAGGCTAAGATTTAGGCGCTTTAGAATTTTTCGACGCCTTTTTAAGTTTTAGTACCTTTTTAAGATATTGCCATTTAGGATATAGTTTTACTTGTAAGCTTTAATATTTTTAGACACCTTTTACTATGTATCAATTATCATTCCAATTAGTAATCTCAATTTGCGATTATAATTTTAAGTTAGTGGTAGTAATAAGGTTGGGTTAGGCAAGTGTTTTAAAGTTTTATAAGTCACTCTTTTTATTTCTTATTTTTCGACGCCTTTTATTTTTTCTATCTTTTCTTTTTCGACCTTTTTCGACACGCTCTTTTTCTTTCTTATTTCTTGCTATTCTAGTTTTTAGGACATAGATTTTTATTTCTACTTCTTATCTAAATTTCTTAAAATTACGAAAATTTATTTTAAGTGGTTAAATTGATAGACATCAAAATTTTCTGTTTCGTAGTAATAGTTGGATTTGTACGTGGACCGGGTTATTGGAGCCAAACAGTCCTCAATTATATTGAGACCAAACGAATCATGCCCCTCTGCTGCATCTTTTGGCTATTCAAAACGTGGGCAAAATCAGAAAAGTCTATTAATTGGATAACTTATATAATTTTTCTTTCTTTTAAAAAAAAAACTAATAGGATATTCAGTGAATGCACCGAGCAAGACGTTCACCACCTTTTGTACGTTCACCACCTGTAACTAGATCAAGACATTTAGCAAATATTACCGCCGTTGATTTTTCTTTAGAATCGTCATCCAGTCGACCAAGTACTCCAGTTCAAATTTTCGATAATCCATTTTTTGAACCCGACCTCACAATTGAGAATTCGGAGAATATTCAGGGACGATTCATAGATCCTGAACCATTAAATTTTCCTCCGGAACCACCAATCATCCAAACAGAGATTATTGAGGAACGAACCATTAAATCAGAATCCTCTAGTGATTCCGATTCAACAAATTCAATTATGGAGAATCTGGAACCTTTAAGTATGGAAGACCGAATGAGAGCTAAACGTACTGGCCAAGGTCACGCAATTACTCATCCTGACATTAATGAGCCAGATTATGAAATCAAAGGACAAATTCTACACATGGTGACTAATCAATGCCAATTTAGTGGTGCGCCAAAGGAAGATCCAAATGAACATCTTCGTACCTTTAATAGGATCTGCACACTATTTAAAATCCGAGAAGTAGAAGATGAACAAATATATCTCATGTTATTTTCCTGGACTTTAAAGGGAGAAGCCAAAGATTGGTTGGAATCGTTACCTGAAGGGGCAATTGATACATGGAACGTTTTAGTTGAAAAATTTCTTAAACAATTCTTTCCTGCATCTAAAGCCGTAAGACTTCAAGGAGAAATTGTTACGTTCACACAGAAGCCAAATGAAACTCTATATGAGGCGTGGACAAGATTTGGAAAGTTATTAAGAGGATGTCCGCAACATGGTTTAGACACCTGTCAAATAGTACAAATATTCTACCAAGGATGCGACATCACTACAAGAAAAGACATCGATATAGCAGCTGGTGGTTCCATTATGAAGAAAACCGAAACTGATGCTTATAAAATTATTGATAACACTGTTTCCCACTCACATGAGTGGCACCAAGAAAAAGATATCGTTAGATCATCTAAAGCAGCTAGAGCCGATTCTAGCCATGACTTAGATTCCATTTCCGCAAAGATAGAAGCTGTGGAGAGACGAATGGAAAAGATGACTAAGGATATTCACTCAATACGAATTAGTTGTGAGCAGTGTGGAGGACCACATTTGACAAAAGATTGTCTCAGTATTGAATTAACAATGGAACAAATAGAGAATATTTCATACATAAACCAAAGGCCTGGAAATAATTATCAGAATAATTATCAACCGCCAAGACCTATTTACAATCAAAATCAGAACTATAACCGAAATATTCCATACAACAACCAACATGGTCCTAGCAATCAACAAGTATCCAACAATACTTACAATCAGCAAAGACCTAATTTTCAAAACAAACCACCACAACCCGATGATAAAAAGCCGAATTTAGAAGATATGATGACGAAGCTAGTTGAAACTCAAACGCAGTTTTTCACATCTCAAAAGCAAACCAATGAACAAAATGCTCAAGCATTTAGAAATCAACAAGCTTCTATTCAAAATCTGGAACAAGAAGTAAGTAACCTAGCAAGGTTAATAGGTGAAAGAAAACCGGGAAGTCTACTTAGTAATACAAATGCTAACCCCCGGAATGAAACAGCTAAAGCCATTACCACAAGAAGTGGTACAACACTTAAACCACCTGAAATACCTGTAACTTCTGATGAAGCTATTCCTACTCCACAAGAACCACAACCTGATCAAGATAAGGAAAAAGAACCGGTAGTTGAGAAGGTTAATGAAGATAACACAGTTAAGGCTAAACCTTATGTTAAACCATACCAACCACCACTTCCTTACCCGAGTAAAATGAAGAAAGAGAAACTTGAAGCCGAGCAATCCAAATTCTTGGATATGTTTAAACAGATAAATGTAAATCTTTCTTTCATTGATGTGATTTCAGGAATGCCTAGATATTCTAAATTCTTGAAAGATCTAATCTCAAATAGAAAGAAAATGGAAGAACTCTCCGCTGTTACTATGAACGCTAATTGTTCAGCAGTGCTGTTGAATAAGATACCAGAAAAACTATCTGATCCAGGAAGTTTCACAATTCCATGTTTTCTGGGTAGTCTTAGTTCAATAGAAGCATTAGCAGACTTAGGTGCTAGTATAAATTTAATGCCGTATTCACTATACGCTAAACTAGACCTTGGAGAATTGAAACCAACAAGAATAAGCATACAACTAGCCGATCGATCAATAAAATATCCTAGAGGGATAATGGAGAACATGCTAGTTAAAGTTGGTACTTTAGTATTTCCCGTAGATTTTGTTGTTCTGGACATGGAAGAAGATTCTCAAGTTCCTCTCATATTAGGAAGACCATTCTTAAACACGGCTAAAGCAATGATAGACGTGTTCGGTAAGAAATTGACCCTAAGTATAGAGGATGAGAGTGTTACCTTTTCAGTTGATAGAGCAATGCAACAACCACAATCTGCAGATGATACATGTTATTATATTCAAACTATAGATTCACATGCAGAATTATTAGAAGAATTTCCAGAATTACAAGGAACAGGAGAATGTTCTTTAGGAGAAGGAACTGAACCAATTGATGAAGTTGAAATGTTAGCTACACTTATAGCTAATGGATATGAACCAACAACAGAAGAAATTCAAATGCTAAAAGAAGAAGACAGATATCGATATACATCATCGATAGAAGAACCTCCGAAATTAGAGTTAAAGCCACTTCCAAACCATTTGGAATACGCTTATTTACATGGTGAATCTGAATTACCTGTAATAATATCATCTTCTCTTACTGAAAATGAGAAATCACCACTCATTTCTGTGTTGAAAGCTCATAAACCAGCCATTGCATGGAAGATTCATGATATTAAAGGAATAAATCCTTCGTATTGCACACATAAAATCCTTATGGAAGAAGGTCATAAAACGTATGTGCAACGCCAACGAAGACTAAATCCTAATATGTAAGATGTAGTTAAGAAAGAGATTATTAAACTGCTAGATGCAGGTTTAATTTATCCAATCTCTGATAGTCCATGGGTAAGCCCAGTTCAATGCGTGCCTAAGAAGGGTGGCATGACTGTCATTACAAATGAGAAAAATGAGCTTATTCCTACTAGGACTGTAACAGGATGGCGTGTGTGTATTGATTATAGAAAATTAAATGATGCCACCAGAAAAGATCACTTTACCTTACCTTTCATTGATCAAATGTTGGAAAGATTAGCCGGAAATAGTTACTATTGTTTTCTTGATGGATTTTTCGGATATTTTCAAATTCCAATAGCACCCGAAGATCAAGAGAAAACCACATTCACGTGCCCTTATGGTACTTTTGCTTACAAACGCATGCCATTTGGACTTTGCAACGCCCCTTCAACCTTTCAAAGGTGCATGATGGCGATTTTTCACGACATGATAGAAGAATGCATGGAAGTTTTCATGGATGATTTTTCAGTCTTCGGTTATACATTTGAATCATGTCTAGTTAATCTGGAACGAATGCTTATTAGATGCGAACAATCAAATCTAGTACTTAATTGGGAGAAATGCCATTTCATGGTTAAAGAAGGCATCGTTCTTGGTCATAAAATTTCAAAAGAAGGAATTGAAGTGGATAGAGCTAAAGTAGATGTAATTGCTAAACTTCCACATCCCACCAATGTTAGAGGAGTTAGGAGTTTTCTAGGGCATGCCATTTTTTACCGACGTTTCATAAAAGATTTTTCTAAAATTGCCACTCCTATGAATAAACTCCTAGAAAAGGATGCTCCATTCATCTTTTCAGATGAATGTATCAAATCTTTTAATATTCTTAAAGAGAAACTTACTAATGCGCCGATCATGATAACACCAAATTGGAATCTACCATTTGAACTAATGTGCGATGCAAGTGATTTTACAATGGGAGCCGTTTTAGGACAAAGGATTGAAAAACAATTTCAACCTATATATTATGCTAGTAAGACGTTACAAGGAGCACAAACAAACTATACAACTGCTGAAAAAGAACTCCTTGCTATTGTCTTTGCTTTTGACAAATTTCGTTCATATCTCGTTCTAGCAAAAACGGTGGTCTATACCGACCATTCTGCTCTTAGATACCTATTTTCGAAACAAGATGCCAAACCAAGATTAATCCGTCGGATCTTACTCTTACAAGAGTTTGATATTGAAATCCGAGATAAAAGAGGAGCAGAAAATCTCGCCGCTGATCATCTTTCTCGTCTTGAAAATCCCGAATTAGAAGTTCTATATGAATCGACCATACAAGACAACTTTCCTGATGAATATCTATTGAAGATGGATTATAATAAAATTCCATGGTTTGCAGACTATGCAAACTACTTAGTTTGTGGATTCCTTGAAAAAGGATTATCGTACCAAAAACGAAAGAAATTCTTCAGTGATATAAAACACTATTTCTGGGAAGATCCACATTTGTTTAAAAGTTGTCCAGATGGAATAATACGCCGATGTGTATTCGGAGATGAAGCTAGTAAAATTTTAAACCATTGTCACACAGGACCAACAGGAGGGCATTATGGGCCTCAACTAACAGCAAGAAAAGTTTATGATGCTGGATTCTATTGGCCTACAATTTACAAAGACGCACACCTTCTTTACAAATCCTGTGATGCTTGTCAAAGGGCCGGAAAAATAAGTTAACGTGATGAAAGGCCACAAAATGTCATCCAAGTATGTGAAGTATTTGACATTTGGGGTATTGACTTTATGGGTCCATTTCTAAAATCTCATAATAATCTCTATATTCTCGTAGCCATTGATTATGTATCTAAATGGGCGGAAGCACAAGCTCTCCCAACTAACGATGCACGAGTTGTAGTCAACTTTTTAAAACGTCTTTTTGCAAGGTTTGGAACACCGAAAGCTTTAATAAGTGATCGGGGTACTCATTTCTGTAATAATCAACTTGAGAAAGTTCTTAAAAGATATGGAGTAACTCATAAAATCTCCACCGCATATCATCCACAAACAAGTGGACAAGTTGAAAATACCAACCGAGCTTTAAAACGTATTCTAGAGAAAACCGTAGGATCAAATCCGAAGGAATGGTCCATTAAATTAGAGGATGCACTCTGGGCTTTTAGAACAGCCTACAAAACTCCAATTGGAACCACACCTTTTAGACTTGTTTATGGAAAAGCATGTCATCTTCCAGTAGAAATTGAACACAAAGCATTTTGGGCTTTGAAGACATGTAATCTTGATTTACATGAAGCTGGCAGCCTACGATTAATTCAACTAAACGAATTAGAAGAATTAAGACATGAAGCATACGAAAATTCGTTAATCTATAAAGAAAGAATGAAGAAATGGCATGATAAAAGAATCAGAAGTTTAAAAGAATTTAAAGAAGGAGACAGATGAAATGTCCCGTTCTTATTGATTAAAAACGTTCCATATTAATTGATTTCGTTGCGAGGTTTTGACATCTATATGAGACGTTTTTCAAAGACTGCATTCATTTTAAAACAAACCATAATCTTTATTTCATCAATAAAGGTTTAAAAAGCTTTACGTAGATTATCAAATAATGATAATCTAAAATATCCTGTTTACACACAACCATTACATAATGGTTTACAATACAAATATGTTACAACAAAATAAGTTTCTTGAATGCAGTTTTTACACAATATCATACAAGCATGGACTCCAAATCTCGTCCTTATTTAAGTATGCGACAGCGGAAGCTCTTAATAATCACCTGAGAATAAACATGCTT
Source organism: Rutidosis leptorrhynchoides (assembly GCF_046630445.1). NCBI lineage: Eukaryota > Viridiplantae > Streptophyta > Magnoliopsida > Asterales > Asteraceae > Rutidosis > Rutidosis leptorrhynchoides. The sequence continues at coordinate 321,393,456 of NC_092338.1, read as the reverse complement.
AAAACGTCAACAAAAATGTTGTTGAGTTATAGGTTTAACCTATATATATCAAATCATAATAATAGACCACAAGATTTCATATTTCAATACACATCCCATACATAGAGATAAAAATCATTCATATGGTGAACACTTGGTAACCGACATTAACAAGATGCATATATAAGAATATCCCCATCATTCCGGGACACCCTTCGGATATGATATAAATTTCGAAGTACTAAAGCATCCGGTACTTTGGATGGGGTTTGTTAGGCCCAATAGATCTATCTTTAGGATTCGCGTCAATTAGGGTGTCTGTTCCCTAATTCTTAGATTACCAGACTTAATAAAAAGGGGCATATTCAATTTCGATAATTCAATCATAGAATGTAGTTTCACGTACTTGTGTCTATTTTGTAAATCATTTATAAAACCTGCATGTATTCTCATCCCAAAAATATTAGATTTTAAAAGTGGGACTATAACTCACTTTCACAGATTTTTACTTCGTCGGGAAGTAAGACTTGGCCACTGGTTGATTCACGAACCTATAACAATATATACATATATATCAAAGTATGTTCAAAATATATTTACAACACTTTTAATATATTTTGATGTTTTAAGTTTATTAAGTCAGCTGTCCTCGTTAGTAACCTACAACTAGTTGTCCACAGTTAGATGTACAGAAATAAATCGATAAATATTATCTTGAATCAATCCACGACCCATTGTATACATATCTCAGTATTGATCACAACTCAAACTATATATATTTTGGAATCAACCTCAACCCTGTATAGCTAACTCCAACATTCACATATAGAGTGTCTATGGTTGTTCCGAAATATATATAGATGTGTCGACATGATAGGTCGAAACATTGTATACGTGTCTATGGTATCTCAAGATTACATAATATACAATACAAGTTGATTAAGTTATGGTTGGAATAGATTTGTTACCAATTTTCACGTAGCTAAAATGAGAAAAATTATCCAATCTTGTTTTACCCATAACTTCTTCATTTTAAATCCGTTTTGAGTGAATCAAATTGCTATGATTTCATATTGAACTCTATTTTATGAATCTAAACAGAAAAAGTATAGGTTTATAGTCGGAAAAATAAGTTACAAGTCGTTTTTGTAAAGGTAGTCATTTCAGTCGAAAGAACGACATCTAGATGACCATTTTAGAAAACATACTTCCACTTTGAGTTTAACCATAATTTTTGGATATAGTTTCATGTTCATAATAAAAATCATTTTCTCAGAATAACATCTTTTAAATCAAAGTTTATCATAGTTTTTAATTAACTAACCCAAAACAGCCCGCGGTGTTACTACGACGGCGTAAATCCGGTTTTACGGTGTTTTTCGTGTTTCCAGGTTTTAAATCATTAAGTTAGCATATCATATAGATATAGAAAATGTGTTTAGTTTATTTTAAAAGTCAAGTTAGAAAGATTAACTTTTGTTTGCGAACAAGTTTAGAATTAACTAAACTATCTTCTAGTGATTACAAGTTTAAACCTTCGAATAAGATAGCTTTATATGTATGAATCGAATGATGTTATGAACATCATTACTACCTTAAGTTCCTTGGATAAACCTACTGGAAAAGAGAAAAATGGATCTAGCTTCAACGGATCTTTGGATGGCTCGAAGTTCTTGAAGCATAATCATGACACGAAAACAAGTTCAAGTAAGATCATCACTTGAAATAAGATTGTTATAGTTATAGAAATTGAACCAAAGTTTGAATATTATTATTACCATGTATTAGAATGATAACCTACTGTAAGAAACAAAGATTTCTTGAGGTTGGATGATCACCTTACAAGATTGGAAGTGAGTTAGCAAACTTGAAAGTATTCTTGATTTTATGTAACTAGAACTTGTAGAATTTATGAAGAACACTTAGAACTTGAAGATAGAACTTGAAAGAGATCAATTAGATGAAGAAAATTGAAGAATGAAAGTGTTTGTAGGTGTTTTTGGTCGTTGGTGTATGGATTAGATATAAAGAATATGTAATTTTGTTTTCATGTAAATAAGTCATGAATGATTACTCATATGTTTGTAATTTTATGAGATATTTCATGCTAGTTGCCAAATGATGGTTCCTACATGTGTTAGGTGACTCAAATGGGCTGCTAAGAGCTGATCATTGGAGTGATATACCAATAGTACATACATCTAAAAGCTGTGTATTGTACTAGTACGAATACGGGTGCATACGAGTAGAATTGTTGATGAAACTGAACGAGGATGTAATTGTAAGAATTTTTGTTAAGTAGAAGTATTTTGATAAGTGTATTGAAGTCTTTCAAAAGTGTATAAATACATATTAAAACACTACATGTATATACATTTTAACTGAGTCGTTAAGTCATCGTTAGTCGTTACATGTAAACGTTGTTTTGAAACCTTTAGGTTAACGATCTTGTTGAATGTTGTTAACCCATTGTTTATTATAACAAATGAGATGTTAAATTGTTATATTATCATGATATTATGATATATAATATATCTTAGTATGATATATATACAGTTAAATGTCGTTACAACGATAATCGTTACATATATGTCTCGTTTCGAAATCAGTAAGTTAGTAGTCTTATTTTTACATATGTATTTCATTGTTAATACACTTAATAATATATTTACTTATAATTTAACATAATTAACCAAGTGTATCAATATCTTAATATGATTCATATGTACCTAGTAAGACGTTGTTATAACGATAATCGTTATATATATCGTTTTCGAGTTTCTTAAATTAATAGTCTCATTTTTATGTATATAACTCATTGTTAAAATACCTAATGAGATACATACTTATAATAAAATCATGTTAACTATATATATAACCATATATATGTCATCGTATAGTTTTTACAAGTTTTAACGTTCGTGAATCACCGGTCAACTTGGGTGGTCAATTGTCTATATGAAACCTATTTCAATTAATCAAGTCTTAACAAGTTTGATTGCTTAACATGTTGGAAACACTTAATCATGTAAATAACAATTTCATTTAATATATATATAAACATGGAAAAGTTCGGGTCACTACAGTACCTACCCGTTAAATAAATTTTGTCCCGAAATTTTAAGCAGTTGGAGGTGTTGACGTATCTTCTGGAAATAAATGCGGGTATTTCTTCTTCATCTGATCGTCTCGTTCCCAGGTGAACTCGGGTCCTCTACGAGCATTCCATCGAACCTTAACAATTGGTATCTTGTTTTGCTTAAGTCTTTTAACCTCACGATCCATTATTTCGACGGGTTCTTCAATAAATTGAAGTCTTTCGTTGATTTGGATTTCATCTAACGGAATAGTGAGATCTTCTTTAGCAAAACATTTCTTCAAATTCGAGACGTGGAAAGTGTTATGAACAGCCGCGAGTTGTTGAGGTAACTCAAGTCGGTAAGCTACTGGTCCGACACGATCAATAATCTTGAATGGTCCAATATACCTTGGATTTAATTTCCCTCATTTACCAAATCGAACAACGCATTTCCAAGGTGCAACTTTAAGCATGACCATCTCTCCAATTTCAAATTCTATATCTTTTCTTTTAATGTCAGCGTAGCTCTTTTGTCCACTTTGGGCGGTTTTCAATCGTTGTTGAATTTGGATGATCTTCTCGGTAGTTTCTTGTATTATCTCCGGACCCGTAATCTGTCTATCCCCCACTTCACTCCAACAAATCGGAGACCTGCACTTTCTACCATAAAGTGATTCAAACGGCGCCATCTCAATGCTTGAATGGTAGCTGTTGTTTTTAGGAAAATTCTACTAACGGTAGATGTCGATCCCAACTGTTTCCAAAATCAATAACACATGCTCGTAGCATGTCTTCAAGCGTTTGTATCATCCTTTCGCTCTGCCCATCAGTTTATGGATGATAGGCAGTAGTCATGTCTAGACGAGTTCCTAATGCTTGCTGTAATGTCTGCCAGAATCTTGAAATAAATCTGCCATCCCTATCTGAGATAATAGAGATTGGTATTCCATGTCTCGAGACGACTTCCTTCAAATACAGTCGTGCTAACTTCTCCATCTTGTCATCTTCTCTTATTGGCAGGAAGTGTGCTGATTTGGTGAGACGATCAACTATTACCCAAATAGTATCAAAACCACTTGCAGTCCTTGGCAATTTAGTGATGAAATCCATGGTAATGTTTTCCCATTTCCATTCCGGGATTTCGGGTTGTTGAAGTAGACCTGATGGTTTCTGATGCTCAGCTTTGACCTTAGAACACGTCAAACATTCTCCTACGTATTTAGCAACATCGGCTTTCATACCCGGCCACCAAAAATGTTTCTTGAGATCCTTGTACATCTTCCCCGTTCCAGGATGTATTGAGTATCTGGTTTTATGAGCTTCTCTAAGTACCATTTCTCTCATATCTCCAAATTTTGGTACCCAAATCCTTTCAGCCCTATACCGGGTTCCGTCTTCCCGAATATTAAGATGCTTCTCCGATCCTTTGGGTATTTCATCCTTTAAATTTCCCTCTTTTAAAACTCCTTGTTGCGCCTCCTTTATTTGAGTAGTAAGGTTAGTGTGAATCATTATATTCATAGATTTTACTCGAATGGGTTCTCTGTCCTTCCTGCTCAAGGCATCGGCTACCACATTTGCCTTCCCCGGGTGGTAACGAATCTCAAAGTCGTAATCATTCAATAATTCAATCCACTTACGCTGCCTCATATTCAGTTGTTTCTGATTAAATATGTGTTGAAGACTTTTGTGGTCTGTATATATAATACTTTTGACCCCATATAAGTAGTGCCTCCAAGTCTTTAATGCAAAAACAACCGCGCCTAATTCCAAATCATGCGTCGTATAATTTTGTTCGTGAATCTTCAATTGTCTAGACGCATAAGCAATCACCTTCGTTCGTTGCATTAATACACAACCGAGACCTTGCTTTGATGCATCACAATAAATCACAAAATCATCATTCCCTTCAGGCAATGACAATATAGGTGCCGTAGTTAGCTTTTTCTTCAATAACTGAAAAGCTTTCTCTTGTTCATCATTCCATTTAAATTTCTTCCCTTTATGCGTTAATGCAGTCAAGGGTTTTGCTATTCTGGAAAAGTCTTGGATGAACCTTCTGTAGTAACCGGCTAGTCCTAAAAACTGGCGTATGTGTTTCGGAGTTTTCGGGGTTTTCCACTTTTCAACAGTTTCTATCTTTGCCGGATCCACCTTAATACCTTCTTTGTTCACTATGTGACCGAGGAATTGAACTTCTTCCGACCAAAATGCACACTTTGAAAACTTAGCGTACAATTCTTCCTTCCTCAATACTTCTAACACCTTTCTCAAATGTTCACCGTGTTCTTGGTCATTCTTTGAGTAAATAAGTATGTCATCAATGAAAACAATGACAAACTTGTCAAGGTATGGTCTACACACTCGGTTCATAAGGTCCATGAACACAGCTGGTGCATTAGTTAAACCAAACGGCATGACCATAAACTCGTAATGACCGTAACGTGTTCTGAAAGCAGTCTCTGGAATATCATCTTCTTTCACCCACATTTGATGATACCCGGAACGTAAGTCAATCTTTGAATAAATAGACGAGCCTTGTAGTTGATCAAATAAGTCGTCGATTCTCGGTAGTGGGTAGCGGTTCTTGATGGTAAGTTTGTTCAACTCTCGGTAGTCGATACACAACCTGAATGTACCATCTTTCTTCTTGACAAACAAAACAGGAGCTCCCCACGGTGATGTGCTTGGTCGAATGAAACCATGCTCTAAAAGTTCTTGTAATTGGCTTTGCAGTTCTTTCATCTCGCTGGGTGCGAGTCTGTAAGGAGCACGAGCTATTGGTACAGCTCCTAGTACGAGATCTATTTGAAATTCAACGGATCGATGTGGGGGTAATCCCGGTAATTCTTTCGGAAATACATCGGGAAATTCTTTGGCAATGGGAACATCATTGATGCTCTTTTCTTCAGTCTGTACTTTCTCGACGTGTGCTAGAACAGCATAGCAACCTTTTCTTATTAGTTTTTGTGCCTTCAAATTACTAATAAGATGTAGCTTCGTGTTGCCCTTTTCTCCGTACACCATTAAGGGTTTTCCTTTTTCTCGTATAATGCGAATTGCATTTTTGTAACAAACGATCTCTGCTTTCACTTCTTTCAACCAGTCCATACCGATTATCACATCAAAACTCCCTAACTCTACTGGTATTAAATCAAACTTAAATGTTTCGCTAACCAGTTTAATTTCTCGATTCCGACATATATTATCTGCTGAAATTAATTTACCATTTGCTAATTCGAGTAAAAATTTACTATCCAAAGGCGTCAATGGACAACTTAATTTAGCACAAAAATCTCTACTCATATAGCTTCTATCCGCACCCGAATCAAATAAAACGTAAGCAGATTTATTGTCAATAAGAAACGTACCCGTAACAAGCTCCGGGTCTTCCTGTGCCTTTGCCGCATTAATATTGAAAACTCTTCCGCGGCCTTGTCCATACGTGTTCTCCTGGTTCGGGCAATTTCTAATAATGTGGCCCGGTTTTCCACATTTATAACAAACTACATTGGCATAACTTGCTCTGACAATACTTGCTCCGCCATTACTCGTTCCGACACCATTTGTTCCTTTCGTTCTATTAACCCCTGGTCCGTAGACCTCACACTTCGCCGCGCTATGACCATTTCTTTTACACTTGTTGCAAAATTTGGTGCAGAACCCCGAGTGATACTTTTCACACCTTTGGCATAGCTGCTTCTAATTGTTGTTGTTGTTGAGGTTATTATTGTTATTGGGATGATTGTTGTAGTTGCTGTTGTTGTTGTTGTTGTTGTTGTTGTTGTTGTTGTTGTTGTTGTTGTTGTTGTTGTTGTTGTTGTTGTTGTTGGGCCGTTTGTTGTAGTTGCAATTAATGTTGCGATTGTTGGGATAATTGTTGCGATTATTATTGTAATTGCTGTTGTTTTTGTATTGGTGATTCTTATCACCGTTTTCCTCCCACTTTCTTTTGACTTGCTTCACATTGGCCTCTTCAGCAGTCTGTTCTTTAATTCTTTCTTCAATCTGGTTCACTACTTTGTGAGCCATTCTACATGCCTGTTGTATGGAGGTGGGCTCGTGTGAACTTATATCTTCTTGGATTCTTTCCGGTAATCCTTTCACCGATCTTCTCTTCCTCATCTTCGAATGCTCCCGAACACAATAGGCACAATTCTGTGAATCGTCTTTCGTACGTGGTAATATCAAATCCTTGGGTTCGTAACCCTCTAAGTTCTGTCTTGAGCTTATTGACCTCGGTTCTGGGATGGTACTTCTCGTTCATCAAGTGCTTGAATGCTGACCACGGTAGTGCGTACGCATCGTCTTGTCCCACTTGCTCTGGATAGGTATTCCACCATGTTTACGCAGAACCTGTGAAGGTATGCATAGCGTACTTCACTTTGTCCTCTTCAGTACACTTACTTATGGCAAACACTGATTCGACCTTCTCAGTCCACCGTTTCAATCCGATCGGTCCTTCGGTTCCATCAAATTCCAAAGGTTTGCAGGCAGTGAATTCTTTGTAGGTGCATCCTACACGATTTCCTGTACTGCTAGATCCAAGGTTATTGTTGGTATGTAGCGCAGCCTGTACTGCGGCTATGTTTGAAGCTAGAAAAGTACGGAATTCCTCTTCATTCATATTCACGGTGTGTCGAGTAGTCGGTGCCATTTCCTTCAAAATAGTCAAATGGAACAAGTTAATCATACAGAATATTAAGAGTAGTTAATAGTATTTCGTAGCATAATATGAACTCATTTATAAAAGCTTTTTCTTCATATTAGCGTTTTATAAGTTTAAATTCGGGTAGTACCTACCCGATAAGTTCATACTTAGTAGTTAATATACAATTCAACTACTACAATTCTATATGAAAAACTGATTATAATAATATTTCGCGTTCAAACTTTTACACAATATTTTTCAAACTTACAATACCGCTTATTTTACATATAGCATGAAATATAGCACACAATAAATTTGATATAAGATGGTTGTGAAGATAATTCTAGCTAGTACACAAGTCGTTCAGCAAAGGCAATAAAGACACGTAATTCATACGTCCAGAAACAAGTCATGCATTCTGGTTTTACTAGGATTACTTCCCATCCTTGGTCTTGTGGAGCATAACCGTTATGGCCGTTGATAAGACAGCGTGTTGTAACGTCGTCAAAGGGACAAGGGTTACGTAATGTCCAACAGTCCCGTAACAATCTAAAAACCTCATTTCTTACCCCAATTACCGACTCCGTTACTTGTGGGAACGTTTTGTTTAATAGTTGTAGCCCGATGTTCTTGTTCTCACTTTGGTGAGAAGCGAACATTACTAACCCGTGAGCATAGCATGCTTCTTTATGTTGCATGTTAGCCGCTTTTTCTAAATCATGAAGTCCTATATTCGGATACATTGAGTCAAAATAATTTCTTAACCCGTTGCGTAAAATAGCATTTGGGTTCCCCGCAATATATGCGTCAAAGTAAACACATCGTAACTTATGGGTTTCCCAATGTGATATCCCCCATCTTTTAAATGAAAGTCTCTTATAAACCAAGACATTCTTGGAACGTTCTTCGAATGTCTTACAAACTGATTTCGCCTTAAATAGTTGTGCCGAGGAATTCTGACCGACTCTAGACAAGATTTCATCAATCATGTCTCTGGGTAGGTCTCTTAAAATATTGGGTTATCTATCCATTTTGTGTTTTTAAACTGTAAAATAGACAAGAGTTAGATTCATAAAAAAATACTTATTAATACAAGCAATTTTTACATATATCATAAAGCATAAGAACACTATATTACATATATTACACCACACAAATACAACTATCTTATTCTGACTCGCTCGTTTCTTCTTCTTTGGTTTTGGTTCGTTTTGCTAAGTTTCTAGGGATATATGATGTTCCCCTAATACTTGCTGTCGTTTTCCACAACGGTTTAGAAAAACCTGGTGGTTTAGAGGTTCCCGGGTCATTGTTACAACTTAAGGACTTCGGGGGTTGACGATACATATAAAGTTCATCGGGGTTGGAATTAGATTTCTCTATTTTTATGCCCTTTCCCTTATTATTTTCTTTTGCTTTTTTAAATTCAGTTGGGGTAATTTCTATAACATCATCGGAATTCTCGTCGGAATCCGATTCATCGGAGAATTGGTAATCCTCCCAATATTTTGCTTCCTTGGCGGAAACACCATTGACCATAATTAACCTTGGTCGGTTGGTTGAGGATTTTCTTTTACTTAACCGTTTTATTATTTCCCCCACCGGTTCTATTTCCTCCCCCGGTTCCGATTCTTCTTCCGGTTCCGATTCTTCTTCCGGTTCCGACTCTTCTTCCGGTTCCTCTTCGAGAACTTGTGAATCAGTCCACGAATCATTCCAATTTACATTTGACTCTTCATTATTATTAGGTGAGTCAATGGGACTTGTTCTAGAGGTAGACATCTATCACATAATATCAAACGCGTTAAGAGATTAATATATCACATAATATTCACATGTTAAAAATATATAGTTTCCAACAAAATTTGTTAAGCAATCATTTTTCAAGTAAACACGGTCGAAGTCCAGACTCACTAATGCATCCTAACAAACTCGATAAGACACACTAATGCAAAATTCTGGTTCTCTAAGACCAACGCTCGGATACCAACTGAAATGTCCCGTTCTTATTGATTAAAAACGTTCCATATTAATTGATTTCGTTGCGAGGTTTTGACCTCTATATGAGACGTTTTTCAAAGACAGCATTCATTTTAAAACAAACCATAATTTTTATTTCATCAATACAGGTTTAGAAAGCTTTACGTAGATTATCAAATAATGATAATCTAAAATATCCTGTTTACACACAACCATTACATAATGGTTTACAATACAAATATGTTACAACAATATAAGTTTCTTGAATGCAGTTTTTACACAATACCATACAAGCATGGACTCCAAATCTCGTCCTTATTTAAGTATGCGACAGTGGAAACTCTTAATAATCACCTGAGAATAAACATGCTTAAAACGTCAACAAAAATGTTGGTGAGTTATAGGTTTACCCTATATATATCAAATCATAACAATAGACTACAAGATTTCATATTTCAATACACATCCCATACATAGAGATAAAAATCATTCATATGGTGAACACCTGGTAACCGACATTAACAAGATGCATATATAAGAATATCCCCATCATTCCGGGACACCCTTCGGATATGATATAAATTTCTAAGTACTAAAGCATCCGGTACTTTGGATGGGGTTTGTTAGGCCCAATAGATCTATCTTTAGGATTCGCGTCAATTAGGGTGTCTGTTCCCTAATTCTTAGATTACCAGACTTAATAAAAAGGGGCATATTCGATTTCGATAATTCAACCATAGAATGTAGTTTTACGTACTTGTGTCTATTTTCTAAATCATTTATAAAACCTGCATGTATTCTCATCCCAAAAATATTAGATTTTAAAAGTGGGACTATAACTCACTTTCACAGATTTTTGCTTCGTCGGGAAGTAAGACTTGGCCACTGGTTGATTCACGAACCTATAACAATATATACATATATATCAAAGTATGTTCAAAATATATTTACAAAACTTTTAATAAATTTTGATGTTTTAAGTTTATTAAGTCAGCTGTCCTCGTTAGTAACCTACAACTAGTTGTCCACAGTTAGATGTACAGAAATAAATCGATAAATATTATCTTGAATCAATCCACGACCCAATTTATACGTATCTCAGTATTGATCACAACTCAAACTATATATATTTTGGAATCAACCTCAACCCTGTATAGCTAACTCCAACATTCACATATAGAGTGTCTATGGTTGTTCCGAAATATATATAGATGTGTCGACATGATAGGTCGAAACATTGTATACGTGTCTATGGTATCTCAATATTACATAATATACAATACAAGTTGATTAAGTTATGGTTGGAATAGATTTGTTACCAATTTTCACGTAGCTAAAATGAGAAAAATTATCCAATCTTGTTTTACCCATAACTTCTTCATTTTAAATCTGTTTTGAGTGAATCAAATTGCTATGGTTTCATATTGAACTCTATTTTATGAATCTAAACAGAAAAAGTATAGGTTTATAGTCGGAAAAATAAGTTACAAGTCATTTTTGTAAAGGTAGTCATTTCAGTCGAAAGAACGGCGTCTAGATGACCATTTTAGAAAACATACTTCCACTTTGAGTTTAACCATAATTTTTGGATATAGTTTCATGTTCATAATAAAAATCATTTTCTCAGAATAACATCTTTTAAATCAAAGTTTATCATAGTTTTTAATTAACTAACCCAAAACAGCCTGCGGTGTTACTACGACGGCGTAAATCCGGTTTTACGGTGTTTTTCGTGTTTCCAGGTTTTAAATCATTAAGTTAGCATATCATATAGATATAGAATATGTGTGTAGTTAATTTTAAAAGTCAAGTTAGAAGGATTAACTTTTGTTTGCGAACAAGTTTAGAATTAACTAAACTATGTTCTAGTGATTACGAGTTTAAACCTTCGAATAAGATAGTTTTATATATATGAATCGAATGATGTTATGAACATCATTACTACCTCAAGTTTAGTAGGTAAACCTACTGGAAGTGACAAGAAATGATCTAGCTTCAAAGGATCTTGGATGGCTTGAAAGTTCTTGAAGTAGGATCATGACACAAAAACAAGTTCAAGTAAGATTTTTACTGGAATTAAGATAGTTTATAGTTATAGAAATTGAATCAAAGTTTGAATATGAATATTACCAAGAATTAGAAAGATAACCTACTGTATATAACAAAGGTTTCTTGATCTTAGATGATTACTTGGAATGGATTAGAAAGCTTGGAAGTAAATTAGTAAACTTGAAGGGATTTTTGAAGTGTTCTTGAAGTGTTCTTCCTATGATGATTATAGCTTGATTCTTGAAGTGATTTTTGATGAAGATGATGATTAACTACTGGAAAAATACGTTCATAATAGTGTGTGTGTGTTGAGAGAGAATTAGAAAGAGAATTGGAAGTGAAATGGAGTGAATGATGAGTGGTAATTGGTGAGTGGTGAGTGGGGTTAAAAGGAGTTCTAGTTAGTTGACTAGCTCATGGTAGAAGTTAAAATTGATTAGTCATACATGACATAATCAATAGTGGAATCCCATGCTAGTTCCTATTGGTATATACTCATAGTAAGTACGTTTTGAAGCTGTGTATAATACGGGTAAGAATACGACTAGAATTCTTGATGAAAGAAAAGAATGGAAAAGTAACTGTAACCATTTTCGTTAAGTATGAATGTTTTGATATATGTCTTGAAGTCTTCCAAAAGTATTTTAATACATCTAAATACACTACATGTATATACATTTTAACTGAGTCGTTAAGTCATCGTTAGTCGTTACATGTAAGTGTTGTTTTGAAACCTTTAAGTTAACGATCTCAATTAATGTTGTTAACCCATTGTTTATTATATCTAATGAGATGTTAAATTATTATATTGACATGATATTATGATATATTAATATATCTTAATATGATATATATACATTTAAATGTCGTTACAACGATAATCGTTACATATATGTCTCGTTTCGAAATCCTTAAGTTAGTAGTCTTGTTTATATGTATATAACTCATTATTAATATACTTATGGAGATACTTACTTATCATAATCTCATTTTAACCATATGTATATCCATATATATATCGTCATGTCGTTTTTACAAGTTTTAACGTTCGTGAATCGCCGGTCAACTTGGGTGGTCAATTGTCTATATGAAACATATTTCAATTAATCAAGTCTTAACAAGTTTGATTGCTTAACATGTTGGAAACATTTAATCATGTAAATATCAATCTCAATTAATATATATAAACATGAAAAAGTTCGGGTCACTACAGTACCTACCCGTTAAATAAATTTCGTCCCGAAATTTTAAGCTGTTGAAGGTGTTGACGAATCTTCTGGAAATAGATGCGGGTATTTCTTCTTCATCTGATCTTCACACTCCCAGGTGAACTCGGGTCCTCTACGAGCATTCCATCGAACCTTAACAATTGGTATCTTGTTTTGCTTAAGTCTTTTAACCTCACGATCCATTATTTCGACGGGTTCTTCGATGAATTGGAGTTTTTCGTTGATTTGGATTTCATCTAACGGAATAGTGAGATCTTCTTTAGCAAAACATTTCTTCAAATTCGAGACATGGAAAGTGTTATGTACAGCCGCGAGTTGTTGAGGTAACTCAAGTCGGTAAGCTACTGGTCCGACACGATCAATAATCTTGAATGGTCCAATATACCTTGGATTTAATTTCCCTCATTTACCAAATCGAACAACGCCTTTCCAAGGTGTAAATTTAAGCATGACTATCTCTTCAATTTCAAATTCTATATCTTTTCTTTTAATGTCAGCGTAGCTCTTTTGTCCACTTTGGGCGGTTTTCAACCGTTGTTGAATTTTGATGATCTTCTCGGTAGTTTCTTGTATAATCTCCGGACCCGTAATCTGTCTATCCCCCACTTCACTCCAACAAATCGGAGACCTGCACTTTCTACCATAAAGTTCTTCAAACGGCGCCATCTCAATGCTTGAATGGTAGCTGTTGTTGTAGGAAAATTCTGCTAATGGTAGATGTCGATCCCAACTGTTTCTGAAATCAATAACACATGCTCGTAGCATATCTTCAAGCGTTTGTATCATCCTTTCGCTCTGCCCATCAGTTTGTGGATGATAGGCAGTACTCATGTCTAGACGAGTTCCTAGTGCTTGCTGTAATGTCTGCCAGAATCTTGAAATAAATCTGCCATCCCTATCAGAGATAATAGAGATTGGTATTCCATGTCTGGAGACGACTTCCTTCAAATACAGTCGTGCTAACTTCTCCATCTTGTCATCTTCTCTTATTGGCAGGAAATGTGCTGATTTGGTGAGACGATCAACTATTACCCAAATAGTATCAAAACCACTTGCAGTCCTTGGCAATTTAGTGATGAAATCCATGGTAATGTTTTCCCATTTCCATTCCAGGATTTTGGGTTGTTGAAGTAGACCTGATGGTTTCTGATGCTCAGCTTTGACATTAGAACACGTCAAACATTCTCCTACGTATTTAGCAACATCGGCTTTCATACCCGGCCACCAAAAATATTTCCTGAGATCCTTGTACATCTTCCTTGTTCCAGGATGTATTGAGTATCTGGTTTTATGAGCTTCTCTAAGTACCATTTCTCTCATATCTCCAAATTTTGGTACCCAAATCCTTTCAGCCCTATACCGGGTTCCGTCTTCCCGAATATTAAGATGTTTCTCCGATCCTTTGGGTATTTCATCCTTTAAATTTCCCTCTTTTAAAACTCCTTGTTGTGCCTCCTTTATTTGAGTAGTAAGGTTATTATGAATCATTATATTCATAGATTTTACTCGAATGGGTTCTCTGTCCTTCCTGCTCAAGGCATCGGCTACCACATTTGCCTTCCCCGGGTGGTAACGAATCTCAAAGTCACAATCATTCAATAATTCAATCCACCTACGCTGCCTCATATTCAGTTGTTTCTGATTAAATATGTGTTGAAGACTTTTGTGGTCGGTATATATAATACTTTTGACCCCATATAAGTAGTACCTCCAAGTCTTTAATGCAAAAACAACCGTGCCTAATTCCAAATCATGCGTCGTATAATTTTGCTCGTGAATCTTCAATTGTCTAGACGCATAAGCAATCACCTTCGTTCGTTGCATTAATACACAACCGAGACCTTACTTTGATGCGTCACAATAAATCACAAAATCATCATTCCCTTCAGGCAATGACAATATAGGTGCCGTAGTTAGCTTTTTCTTCAACAACTGAAACGCTTTCTCTTGTTCATCATTCCATTCAAATTTCTTCCCTTTATGCGTTAATGCAGTCAAGGGTTTTGCTATTCTGGAAAAGTTTTGGATGAACCTTCTGTAGTAACCAGCTAGTCCTAAAAACTGGCGTATGTGTTTCAGAGTTTTCGGGGTTTCCCACTTTTCAATAGTTTCTATCTTTGCCGGATCCACCTTAATACCTTCTTTATTCACTATGTGACCGAGGAATTGAACTTCTTCCAACCAAAATGCACACTTTGAAAACTTAGCGTACAATTCTTCCTTCCTCAATACTTCTAACACCTTTCTCAAATGTTCACCGTGTTCTTGGTCATTCTTTGAGTAAATAAGTATGTCATCAATGAAAACAATGACAAACTTGTCAAGGTATGGTCCACACACTCGGTTCATAAGGTCCATGAACACAGCTGGTGCATTAGTTAAACCAAACGGCATGACCATAAACTCGTAATGACCGTAACGTGTTCTGAAAGCAGTCTTTGGAATATCATCTTCTTTCACCCGCATTTGATGATACCCGGAACGTAAGTCAATCTTTGAATAAACAGACGAGCCTTGTAGTTGATCAAATAAGTCATCGATTCTCGGTAGTGGGTGGCGGTTCTTGATGGTAAGTTTGTTCAACTCTCGGTAGTCGATACACAACCTGAATGTACCATCTTTCTTCTTGACAAACAAAACAGGAGCTCCCCACGGTGATGTGCTTGGTCGAATGAAACCATGCTCTAAAAGTTCTTGTAATTGGCTTTGCAGTTCTTTCATCTCGCTGGGTGCGAGTCTGTAAGGAGCACGAGCTATTGGAGCAGCTCCTGGTATAAGATCTATTTGAAATTCAACGGATCGATGTGGGGGTAATCCCGGTAATTCTTTCGGAAATACATCGGGAAATTCTTTTGCAATGGGAATATCATTGATGCTCTTTTCTTCCGTTTGTACTTTCTCGACGTGTGCTAGAACAGCATAGCAACCTTTTCTTATTAGTTTTTGTGCCTTCAAATTACTAATAAGATGTAGCTTCGTGTTGCCCTTTTCTCCGTACACCATTAAGGGTTTTCCTTTTTCTCGTATAATGCGAATTGCATTTTTGTAACAAACGATCTCTGCTTTCACTTATTTCAACCAGTCCATACCGATTATCACATCAAAACTCCCTAACTCTACTGGTATCAAATCAATCTTAAATGTTTCGCTAACCAGTTTAATTTCTCGACTCCGACATATGTTATCTGCTGAAATTAATTTACCATTTGCTAATTCGAGTAAAAATTTACTATCCAAAGGCATCAATGGACAACTTAATTTAGCACAAAAATCTCTACTCATATAGCTTCTATCCGCACCCGAATCAAATAAAACGTAAGCAGATTTATTGTCAATAAGAAACGTACCCGTAACAAGCTCCGGGTCTTCCTGTGCTTCTGCCGCATTAATATTGAAAACTCTTCCGCGACCTTGTCCATTCATGTTCTCCTGGTTCGGGCAATTTCTAATAATGTGGCCCGGTTTTCCACATTTATAACAAACTACATTGGCATAACTTGCTCCGACACTACTTGCTCCGCCATTACTCGTTCCGACACCATTTGTTCCTTTCGTTCTATTAACCCCTGGTCCGTAGACCTCACACTTTGCCGCGCTATGACCATTTCTTTTACACTTGTTGCAAAATTTGGTGCAGAACCCCGAGTGATACTTTTCACACCTTTGGCATAGCTGCTTCTGATTGTTGTTGTTGTTGCGGTTATTATTTTTGTTGGGATGATTGTTATAGTTGCTGTTGTTATTGTTGTTGTTGTTGTTGGGCCATTTGTTGTAGTTGCGATTGATGCTGCGATTGTTGGGATAATTGTTGCGATTATTGTTGTAATTGTTGTTGTTGTTGTTGTATTGGTGATTCTTATCACCGTTTTCCTCCCAATTTCTTTTGACTTGCTTCACATTGGCCTCTTCAGCAGTCTGTTCTTTAATTCTTTCTTCAATCTGGTTCACTAGTTTGTGAGCCATTCTACATGCCTGTTGTATGGAGGCGGGCTCGTGTGAACTTATATCTTCTTGGATTCTTTCCGGTAATCCTTTCACAAACGCGTCGATCTTCTCTTCCTCATCTTTGAATGCTCCCGGACATAATAGGCACAATTCTGTGAATCGTTTTTCGTACGTGGTAATATCAAATCCTTGGGTTCGTAACCCTCTAAGTTCTGTCTTGAGCTTATTGACCTCGGTTCTGGGACGGTACATCTCGTTCATCAAGTGCTTGAATGCTGACCACGGTAGTGCGTACGCATCGTCTTATCCCACTTGCTCTAGATAGGTATTCCACCATGTTAACGCAGAACCTGTGAAGGTATGCGTAGCGTACTTCACTTTGTCCTCTTCAGTACACTTACTTATGGCAAACACCGATTCGACCTTCTCGGTCCACCGTTTCAATCCGATCGGCCCTTCGGTTCCATCAAATTCTAAAGGTTTGCAGGCAGTGAATTCTTTGTAGGTTCATCCTACACGATTTCCTGTACTGCTAGATCCAAGGTTATTGTTGGTATGTAGCGCAGCCTGTACTGCAGCTATGTTTGAAGCTAGAAAAGTACGGAATTCCTCTTCATTCATATTAACGGTGTGTCGAGTAGTTGGTGCCATTTCCTTCAAAATAGTCAAATGGAACAAGTTAATCATACAGAATATTAACAGTAGTTAATAGTATTTCGTAGCATAATATGAACTCATTTATAAAAGCTTTTTCTTCATATTAGCGTTTTATAAGTTTAAATTCGGGTAGTACCTACCCGTTAAGTTCATACTTAGTAGCTAATATACAATTCAACTACTACAATTCTATATGAAAAACTGATTGTAATAATATTTCGCGTTCAAACTTTTATACAATATTTTACAAACTTACAATACCGCTTATTTTACATAAAGCATGAAATATAGCACACAATAACTTTGATACAAGATAGTTGTGAAGATAATTCTAGCTAGTACACAAGTCGTTCAGCAAAGGCAATAAAGACACGTAATTCATACGTCCAGAAACAAGTCATGCATTCTGGTTTTACTAGGACTACTTCCCATCCTTGGTCTTGTGGAAGATAACCGTTATGGCCGTTGATAAGACAGCGTGTTGTAACGTCGTCAAAGGGACGAGGGTTACGTAATGTCCAACAGTCCCGTAACAATCTAAAAACCTCATTTCTTACCCCAATTACCGACTCCGTCAATTGTGGGAACGTTTTGTTTAATAGTTGTAGCCCGATGTTCTTATTCTCACTTTGGTGAGAAGCGAACATTACTAATCCGTAAGCATAACATGCTTCTTTATGTTGCATGTTAGCCGCTTTTTCTAAATCACGAAGTCCAATATTCGGATATATTGAGTCAAAATAATTTCTTAACCCATTGCGTAAAATAGCATTTGGGTTCCCCGCAATATATGCGTCAAAGTAAACACATCGTAACTTATGGATTTCCCAATGTGATATCCCCCATCTTTCGAACGAAAGCCTTTTATAAACCAAGGCATTCTTGAAACGTTCTTCGAATGTCTTACAAACTGATCTCGCCTTAAATAGTTGTGCCGAAGAATTCTGACCGACTCTAGACAAGATTTCATCAATCATGTCTCCGGGTAGGTCTCTTAAAATATTGGGTTGTCTATCCATTTTGTGTTTTTATACTGTAAAATAGACAAGAGTTAGATTCATAAAAAAATACTTATTAATACAAGCAATTTTTACATATATCATAAAGCATAAGCACACTATATTACATATATTACACCACACGAATACAACTATCTTATTCCGACTCGCTCGTTTCTTCTTGTTCGGTTTTGGTTCGTTTTGCCAAGTTTCTAAGGATATATGATGTTCCCCTAATACGAGCCGTCGTTGTCCACATTGGTTTAGAAAAACCTGGTGGTTTAGAGGTTCCCGGGTCATTGTTACAACTTAAGGACTTCGGGGGTTGACGATACATATAAAGTTCATCGGGGTTGGAATTAGATTTCTCTATTTTTATGCCCTTTCCCTTATTATTTTCTTTTGCCTTTTTAAATTCAGTTGGGTTAATTTCTATAACATCATCGAAATTCTCGTCGGAATCCGATTCATCGGAGAATTGGTAATCCTCCCAATATTTTGCTTCCTTGGCCGAAACACCATTGACCATAATTAACCTTGGTCGGTTGGTTGAGGATTCTCTTTTACTTAACTGTTTTATTATTTCCCCCACCGGTTCTATTTCTTCTTCCGGTTCCGATTCTTCTTCTGGTTCCGATTCTTCTTCCGGTTCCGACTCTTCTTCCGGTTCCTCTTCGGGAACTTGTGAATCAGTCCACGAATCATTCCAATTTATATTTGACTCTTCGTTATTATTAGGTGAGTCAATGGGACTTGTTCTAGAGGTAGACATCTATCACATAATATCAAACACGTTAAGAGATTAATATATCACATAATATTCATATGTTAAAAATATATAGTTTCCAACAAAAATGTTAAGCAATCATTTTTAAAGAAAACACGGTCGAAGTCCAGACTCACTAATGCATCCTAACAAACTCGATAAGACACACTAATGCAAATTTTTTGGTTCTCTAAGACCAACGCTCTGATACCAACTGAAATGTCCCGTTCTTATTGATTAAAAACGTTCCATATTAATTGATTTCGTTGCGAGGTTTTGACCTCTATATGAGACGTTTTTCAAAGACTGCATTCATTTTTAAAACAAACCATAACCTTTATTTCATAAATAAAGGTTTAAAAAGCTTTACGTAGATTATCAAATAATGATAATCTAAAATATCCTGTTTACACACGACCATTACATAATGGTTTACAATACAAATATGTTACATCGAAATCAGTTTCTTGAATGCAGTTTTTACACAATATCATACAAACATGGACTCCAAATCTTGTCCTTATTTTAGTATGCAACATCGGGAGCTCTTAGTATTCACCTGAGAATAAACATGCTTTAAACGTCAACAAAAATGTTGGTGAGTTATAGGTTTAACCTATATATATCAAATCGTAACAATAGACCACAAGATTTCATATTTCAATACACATCCCATACATAGAGATAAAAATCATTCATATGGTGAACACCTGGTAACCGACATTAACAAGATGCATATATATAAGAATAACCCCATCATTCCGGGACACCCTTCGGATATGATATAAATTTCGAAGTACTAAAGCATCCGGTACTTTGGATGGGGTTTGTTAGGCCCAATAGATCTATCTTTAGGATTCGCGTCAAGTAGGGTGTCTGTTCCCTAATTCTTAGATTACCAGACTTAATAAAAAGGGGCATATTCGATTTCGATAATTCAACCATAGAATGTAGTTTCACGTACTTGTGTCTATTTTGTAAATCATTTATAAAACCTGCATGTATTCTCATTCCAAAAATATTAGATTTTAAAAGTGGGACTATAACTCACTTTCACAGATTTTTACTTCGTCGGGAAGTAAGACTTGGCCACTGGTTGATTCACGAACCTATAACAATATATACATATATATCAAAGTATGTTTAAAATATATTTACAACACTTTTAATATATTTTGATGTTTTAAGTTTATTAAGTCAGCAGTCCTCGTTAGTAACCTACAACTAGTTGTCCACAGTTAGATGTACAGAAATAAATCGATAAATATTATCTTGAATCAATCCACGACCCAGTGTATACGTATCTCAGTATTGATCACAACTCAAACTATATATATTTTGGAATCAACCTCAACCCTGTATAGCTAACTCCAACATTCACATATAGAGTGTCTATGGTTGTTCCGAAATATATATAGATGTGTCGACATGATAGGTCGAAACATTGTATACGTGTCTATGGTATCTCAAGATTACATAATATACAATACAAGTTGATTAAGTTATGGTTGGAATAGATTTGTTACCAATTTTCACGTAGCTAAAATGAGAAAAATTATCCAATCTTGTTTTACCCATAACTTCTTCATTTTAAATCCGTTTTGAGTGAATCAAATTGCTATGGTTTCATATTGAACTCTATTTTATGAATCTAAATAGAAAAAGTATAGGTTTATAGTCAGAAAAATAAGTTACAAGTCGTTTTTGTAAAGGTAGTCATTTCAGTCGAAAGAACGACGTCTAGATGACCATTTTAGAAAACATACTTCCACTTTGAGTTTAACCATAATTTTTGGATATAGTTTCATGTTCATAATAAAAATCATTTTCTCAAAATAACAACTTTTAAATCAAAGTTTATCATAGTTTTTAATTAACTAACCCAAAACAGCCCGCGGTGTTACTACGACGGCGTAAATCCGGTTTTACGGTGTTTTTCGTGTTTCCAAGTTTTAAATCATTAAGTTAGCATATCATATAGATATAGAACATGTGTGTAGTTCATTTTAAAAGTCAAGTTAGAAGGATTAACTTTTATTTGCGAACAAGTTTAGAATTAACTAAACTATGTTCTAGTGATTACGAGTTTAAACCTTCGAATAAGATAGTTTTATATATATGAATCGAATGATGTTATGAACATCATTACTACCTCTAGTTTAGTAGGTAAACCTACTGGAAGTGACAAGAAATGATCTAGCTTCAAAGGATCTTGGATGGCTTGAAAGTTCTTGAAGTAGGATCATGACACAAAAACAAGTTCAAGTAAGATTTTTACTCGAATTAAGATAGTTTATAGTTATAGAAATTGAATCAAAGTTTGAATATGAATATTACCTTGAATAAGAAAGATAACCTACTGTATATAACAAAGGTTTCTTGATCTTAGATGATTACTTGGAATGGATTAGAAAGCTTGGAAGTAAATTAGTAAACTTGAAGAGATTTTTGAAGTGTTCTTGAAGTGTTCTTCCTATGATGATTATAGCTTGATTCTTGAAGTGATTTTTGATGAAGATGATGATTAACTACTGAAAAAATACGTTCATAATAGTGTGTGTGTGTGTGTTGAGAGAGAATTAGAAAGAGAATTGGAAGTGAAATGGAGTGAATGATGAGTGGTAATTGGTGAGTGGTGAGTGGGGTTAAAAGGAGTTCTAGTTAGTTGACTAGCTCATGGTAGAAGTAAAAATTGATTAGTCATACATGACATAATCAAGAGTGGAATCCCATGCTAGTTCCTATTGGTATATACTCATAGTAAGTACGTTTTGAAGCTGTGTATAATACGGGTAAGAATACAACTAGAATTCTTGATGAAAGAAAAGAATGGAAAAGTAACTGTAACCATTTTCGTTAAGTATGAATGTTTTGATATATGTCTTGAAGTCTTCCAAAAGTATTTTAATACATCTAAATACACTACATGTATATACATTTTAACTGAGTCGTTAAGTCATCGTTAGTCGTTACATGTAAGTGTTGTTTTGAAACCTTTAAGTTAACGATATCAATTAATGTTGTTAACCCATTGTTTATTATATCTAATGAGATGTTAAATTATTATATTATCATGATATTATGATATATTAATATATCTTAATATGATATATATACATTTAAATGTCGTTACAACGATAATCGTTACATATATGTCTCGTTTCGAAATCCTTAAGTTAGTAGTCTTGTTTATATGTATATAACTCATTGTTAATATACTTATGGAGATACTTACTTATCATAATCTCATGTTAACCATATGTATATCCATATATATATCGTCATGTCGTTTTTACAAGTTTTAACGTTCGTGAATCGCCGGTCAACTTGGGTGGTCAATTGTCTATATGAAACATATTTCAATTAATCAAGTCTTAACAAGTTTGATTGCTTAACATGTTGGAAACATTTAATCATGTAAATATCAATCTCAATTAATATATATAAACATGGAAAAGTTCGGGTCACTACATGTTAAGCCCGATAGATCTATCTTTAGGATTCGCACTTACATGCTCTTATAACATATAACTAAATTACCTAGCACATCAATCCGCAGAATATCGTTTTTAATCACTTGCCTCTATTTCGTAAAGCATTTATAAAATATTGCATGTATTCCCAGTCCAAAATATAAATTGCAAAAGCAATTAAAAGGGAGCAAATGAAACTCACGATACAATATTTTGTAGTAAAAATATTCATACGACGATACGGAACAATGCAGGGTTGGCCTTGGATTCACGAACCTATATCATTTGTATTTTTATTAATACACATAATCATAATTGAATAAGTTTACGTATATAACTTATTAATTATATCATTTTTATATAACAATATATATATGTTTCATATATTCATTTTGTTATATAAAATATTAATTTTCGTTATGTTATATGTATTAAATATATTTTTAATATATATATATATATATATATATATATATATATATATATATATATATATATATATATATATATATCATTTGTATATTAATAATAGTAGTTATAATAAAACCAAAATAATATTTATAGTGGTAAAATGATAGTAATTATAATACTTAATATTACTAATGAGATAATAATGTTAATAATTCTATTAATGATAATAATAATGATATTAATAATTATAATTGTAAAATATTAATTTTACTGTTAATGATGGTTATGCTACTGATTTTAGTAATTACATAATAATAATACTCGTGGTAATACAATTAATAATACTTATGTTATTAACAATTCTATTATTTATAAAAAGATACTAATACTAATATTTACGAAAAATAATAATAATTTGTATTATTTTCATAATGATAATAATCATAATCATAATTCTGCTAATAATACTAAAATGGCAAAAAAAATAAAAATTATGTTTTTATTAATACTTATAATAATACTAATGATAATATTAATAATATTACTACTTAATAATAATACTGGAAATGATAATAATATTAGTAATAACAATAATAATAATCATATTTGAAATTTTAATTATGATAAATAATAAATGGTATCTAATACTTATTTTAGTAATAATAATAATAACTATAATATTTGTGTTAATAACAATCATTATTAATAATAATAACAATAATAATATAATAATCATAATAATAAATATAATGATAATAATAATGAATAATTTAAATTACTACCTTAGTAAATAGGCTGTTTAAAAAAAATCGCCCGAGCCTGGGCTCGAACCCGAGACCTCTAGCTAACCCGCAAACACCCAAGACCACTCCACCATTTCAGTTTTTCTGATTAAACTCCAAACACATTTACATTTAACCTGTTTTTCTTCTGTTTCTATAATTCTTCATCTTCTTTAATCCAAATCGACCAAAGACCAATACTAAACATTAAATCAATTTAAGTGTTATTTTTCCTTTTTAACATACTAACTGGAATAGAATCAAACTTCCTTGTTGTTTTAAATTAATTAAACAGAAAAATAAATAAAAATAAAAAATGGTACAGAAGACTTGTAAACCCGTTTATGAACTCTAATTCACATTCAAAAATTTAGGATGTTTTAGACCACAATTATAACATGAAAAAGATGCTAAACCTTTATTAGAAACTTTCCGAATTCTCAATTTAATTGGAAACACAAACACGAATTTGAATTTTAATGAAGAACAATTTTTGACTTTTTAAATTCCAAACTTTGACCTCTAAATTCATTCTTGATTTTGCAAATTGATAAATGAAACTTTGCGGGTAGTTTATTTACAAGCTTCCTAACAACACTACATTTATACATTTTGGAATTGTATTCGATTTCGAGGAGTTTGATAAAATGATACAAGAACAGAGTAGCGACTATGTTCTTGATATTTTTCTGCTTAAATTCCATAATTAAAAGCTGTTGAATATATTGTGTAATTGATATAGGTAGTGTTAGGTCGAAAGGTTTAGTTATCAACTGAATTTATTCAAATTATATACTCCTTGCAGTCGACAAGATTATACAGGAAACAAATAAAAAAAATAAAAATAAAACCTAAAGTTTGATCATGAATGCTAACTGAATTTGTCTTGTAATCGAGATTATATTCGATATGTAACCTGCTTTGAGACAGAAACAAAATTTTTAAAGAAAATTCGATGTGATATCAAACAAGAATCGTACTGGTTCTTGGCTTTTCCTAATTTATATAGTTAAATAATGTTAATAATTAATAAATATATTAATAATAATAATAATTATTATTATTATTATAATAAATAATAATGCTACTAAAATCATAAAAATGATAATAATAATAATAATATTAATGATAATAATAATAATAAAAATGTTAATAATGATAAAAGCTATTAGTTCTTAATAATAATATTTTTAATAATACTAATAATTCTTAATAATAATGATAATAATATCTAATAATACAAGTGATATAAAAAAATATAACAAGTTACATGTATTATGTTTTCATATTAGAATAATGATACTAATAATACTAATATTGATGTTAATAAAAGTAATAATATTATACAAATATATTTTCAACTTGTAATTACTTTTAATATATTATTGTTATAGTTTATTAATCATATCATATTTACTAATTATATAATATATTATGAACTTATATTGAATATTCAATCTTTATAAATTTTATATATATTACAATATATATAATACTACTTATGTATAGAATTTATATATATACATATATAGATTCATTTTAGTAACAGCTTAATTATTCTGCATATTACTTTATATTTACACTTCACCTTATTAAATTATATTATATTAATTCAAATTAATATAAACACTTATATTTATATTTACACATTTAAGTACACACAATTGTTCATGAATTATCGAGCACAGTCAAAGGGTAATTGAATATATAAACATAGTTCCAAAATTTTCGTGACTCAACATTACGGTCTTTGCTTATCGTGTGGGAATCATATAGAGATTAAGTTTAATTTTCTTCGGAAATTTCCGAGTCATCACAGTACCTACCCGTTAAAGAAATTTCGTCCCGAAATTTGATTGGGATGGTCATGGCAGACAATAAGTATGTTTTCATGACTCATATGAGTTGGAATAAATATAGTTTCATCATTTTTGAGTAATATGGATAAAACAATTTTATTTCTCGAAGCGTACGAATGAAGGTATCACTTGAAGAGTGAATCTAGAAAATAAAGCTCGTCTTAACTTTAGACGTTGTCATGTTTGAATTTAGAAAATAAGGTGCATCTAATCTTTTGACGTTGTCTTGGTTGAAGTTCTGGAATTCAAGGGATTAAGGAAATCTTCGAAATCTAAATAAGATTTGTGTCTTCAGAACTTTAAGGAAATTAGGATCTTTTTAATTAAATGTGGTCATCTGTCTTGATTGCTACGTCTGATATTTTCATTATAAATTAAACCCTTCCGTTCCCTTGTTTTCATCACTCCTATACTTTCTTTCTTTCTTAATTCTTTCTTCTAAAAGATTGTGAAAATGCTTCATCCAGTTCTAATCATTGATATTTTCCTATTTATCATTTATGTCATCTTTCTTTTTAATCTTCCACCAGAAGAATCTGTTTACTTCTACTATTACCTTGGGGTGATACTATTCTTAATTATACCGTGTCTTTATATTGCTATCCGTATTAATATCCATGGTTTGTAACCTCCATGTTGTTATTAGGCTTTATATTTTCTCTTATATTTTGGAGCTCTTTGCCTTTTTATTCTCTTCTCGACCTCTAGTAAAGCGAGTAATGGTCCAGAATTCGTAAGTATGGAGTTTCGAATGAACTTAATGTTCTACACAAGAGAGAACATAATAGCACAATTTGATTTATCAAAATACCAGAATCACTGAAGATAGAACTATCAAGAATATATTTTCTTGATATGTTCAGAAGTTAAGCAGAATGAAAGAGTTATGTAACATGGCACATGATGACGGTATAGTCTGGGAATCATCATGCTTCATTAGAACTCAAATCACGTTGGCCAAGTGTCATTATATTATACTAACTCATGCTCAAATTCTTAACACTTCTCCAGAATTCATTCGTAATTATACTTAGATTTTACAGAAGTTTCCAATGAAATACAGAAAGCACGAAGAGGTACATAATTTCGGACGAGAATATTTATGAAAATATCCTCAGAAATATCGAAGATATTTATGATGATATTTTGGAATTTCTAAGTTCGAAGGTTGATGATGAAAGATTTTTTGCAAGATTTTAACATGAATCCGGAGCAAGATATTCGTTGAAGGTTTCATCGGATCCAAAATTACCTGGATTCTTTGAATATAGGGTTTGGTCCTTGTATTTGTCCTTGGTCTCCTTCATGGTTAGCTCAATCCGTTTTTCAGTACCAAATTTTCTATCGAGCGTTCCCAACATTCCATTCTTTATTATTGAACTTTTGGCCATTTAGACCATCTACAACATGTTGCTTCGTCAGCATTTTCAAAGTTAAGGGATCTGGATCATCGGTTATCAAACTGAGGGTTTTCAAGAATATTGAAGGTTTTTAGATGATTAAACGCTGATTGTAATCGTCAAGATACAAAGGATGTTTAAGATGAAATCAAGTGCCAAACTTGAAGAAAGGTTTATTTTCAAATGCTATAATCAATATTTTAATTCATTTTAATTGTCCAATGTTATTAGTTCACAGTTATTAGTCCATAGTTAGTAGTTCAATAATTCATATATAGTTTAATATATAATATTCGAATTAATTAATAGGTATCATGACCCATTGTATACATGTCTCAGACTCGATCACAACTCAAAGTATATATATTATTGTAGAATTAACCTCAACCCTGTATAGCTAACTCGATCATTACCGCATATAGAGTGTCTATGGTTATTCCAAATAATATATATAGATGCGCCGATATGATATGTCAAAACCTTGTATACGTGTCCCGATATTTAAAGTGCGTAAAATAAATAACAGAAATTAAATGACGATAAATAAAATTGCGAGAATACAAATTGCGATAAATAAATTGCGATAAACAAAATGTAATCAGTTAGCTAGGAACAGTTAGCTAGGAACAGTTAGCGTGGATTCTTAACAGAATTTCTCATAGTAATTTTGTTTGTTTCTAACAAATTTTATTTTGTCCAATGTTTCTTCATTATACCACTTGTTAGATTCTGATAGGTCAAAATCTAAATATGAAATTGAATAAAAATGGTTATTCTGCGGTGAATGGATACGTATATATGTGGATGTAAGTAGGATAGTAAATGACTGTTGAATCAGATTCGAAGAATGTACAGTGTAACTTATTAATGTGAGATCTAAATATTCCTCGGGTATTACCTACCCGTTAAAATATTTTCACCATTAACAGTTTGTACAAAAGAATTTTTAATTACATTCTTTATGAAAACATATATACATACATATTTTCTTCAGATTAATCTCATTTGGTTTATCGTTAGAACGAGAATATATAATCTCTAAAACATTAGAGGTTACATAATCATCACGTAGAACGAAGATAAATGATGTAGAATAATACGTAGAACGATGATTATACTCGAGGTACAGAATGAGATGTTGAGGCGTGTGATGTTGAAATTTGGGTTGTTGGTGGCACTGGTGTTGATGTTGGTGGTACTGTTGGTGCCGGTGGTGTTGCTGAAGCTGGTAAGTTTTGCACCATATTCTCCAAATTTATTACTCGAGCGCGAAGCTCTTTAACTTCTTCCATTACTCCAGGATGATTATCAGTCGGAACGAGCGGATGAATAAGATCTAAAATTTTAGATTGAATATAATCATGGCGAGATACTCTGGAAATGAGTGTGAAAATGGTGTTTCGAACAGGTTCACCGGTAAGTGCTTCAGGTTCTTCACCGAGAGGGCAATAAGGTGGATGGAAGGGATCACCTTCTTCTTGTCTCCAGTGATTAAGTAGGCTACGAACCTATCCCCAATTCATCCAGAACAGGTGATGGCTGATTGGTTGATCCATTCCGGTTACACTGCTTTCGGAGCTCGTGTGAAAATTCATATCAGAATAGCTGTCGGAATCCGAGGAATTTGAACTAGTTGCGAGTTCCATTTTGTACGGTTAGATAAAGGGTTTTTGATATGAAGTGATTTTTCGGATATCGGATGATATTCTAATTACATAGAATACCTATATATAGTATAGAAGATCCCGTAGGTTACAGAGGGAATTAAGAAAACGTGTCAGACAAGATTTAATGTGATGGGATATGTTAAATGTCCCATTCATATTGATTATAAACGTTACATATTAATTGATTTTGTCGCGAGGTTTTGACCTCTATATGAGACGTTTTTCAAAGACTGCATTCATTTTTAAAACAACCATAACCTTTATTTTATCGATAAAGGTTTAAAAAGCATTACGTAGATTATCAAATAATGATAATCTAAAATATACCGTTTACACACGACCATTACATAATGGTTTACAATAAGAATATATTACATCAAAAATAAGTTTCTTGAATGCAGTTTTTACATATTATCATACAAGCATGGACTCTAAATCTTGTCCTTATTTTAGTATTCAACAGTGGAAGCTCTTAATAATCATCTGAGAATAAACATGCTTAAAACGTCAGCAAAAATGTTGGTGAGTTATAGGTTTAACCTATATGTTATCAAATCATAATAATAGACCACAAGATTTCATATTTCAATATACATCCCATACATAGAAATAAAATTCATTCATATGGTGAACACCTGGTAACCGACATTAACAAGATGCATATAAGAATATCCCCTATCATTCCGGGAAATCCTTCAGACATGATAAAAATGAATTCGAAGTACTAAAGCATCCGGTACTTTGGATGGGGTTCGTTAGGCACAATAGATCTATCTTTAGGATTCGCGTCAATTAGTAGATCAGTTTACTAATTCTTAGGTTACCAAGCAAAAGGGGCATATTCGGCTTCGATCATTCACCCATATAATGTAGTTTCAATTACTTGTGTCTATTTCGTAAAACATTTATAAAACTGCATGTATTCTCATCCCAAAATATTAGATTTTAAAAGTGGGACTATAACTCACTTTCACGGATTTTTACTTCGTCGGGAGGTAAGACTTGGCCACTGGTCGATTCACGAACCTATAGCAAATATATACATATATATAAAAGTATTTCAAAATATATTTACAACACTTTTAATACATTTTGATGTTTTAAGTTTATTAAGTCAGCTGTCCTCGTTATTAACCTACGACTAGTTGTCCATAGTTAAATGTACAGAAATAAATTGATATATATTATCTTGAATCAATCCACGACCCAGTGTATACACGTCTCAGGCTAGATCACAACTCAAAGTATATATATTTTTGGAATCAACCTCAACCCTGTATAGCTAACTCCAACATTACTGCATATAGAGTGTCTATGGTTGTTCCAAATAATATATATAGATGGGTCGATATGATATGTCAAAACATTTGCATACGTGTCTATGGTATCCCAAGATTATATAATATATTAGAATACATGTATAATACAATATAAGTTAGCTAGGATATGATTAATATAAATTTGTTACCAATTTTCACGTAGCTACAACAAGAAAAAATATCCAATCTTGTTTTACCCATAACTTCTTCGTTTTAAATCCGTTTTGAGTGTTTCAAGTTGCTATGGTTTCATATTGAACTTAAGTTTATGAATCTAAACAGAAAAGTATAAGTTTATAGTCAGAAATACAGGTTACAAGTAGTTTTTGTAAAGGTAGTCATTTCAATCGAAAGAACGACGTCTAGATGACCATTTTGGAAAACATACTTCCACTTTGAGTTTAACCATGATTTTTGGATATAGTTTCATGTTCATAAGAAAAATCATTTTCCCAGAAGAACAACTTTTAAATCAACGTTTATCAAAGTTTTTAATTAGCTAACCCAAAACAGCCCGCGGTGTTACTACGACGGCGTATATCCGGTTTTACGGTGTTTTTCATGTTTTCCGATTTTAAATCATTAAGTTAGCATATCATATAGATATAGAACATGTGTTTAGTTGATTTTAAAAGTCAAGTTAGAAGGATTAACTTTTGTTTGCGAACAAGTTTAGAATTAACTAAACTATGTTCTAGTGATTTCAAGTTTAAACCTTCGAATAAGGTAGTTTTATATATATGAATCGAATGATGTTATGAACATCATTACTACCTCAGATTTTGTGGATAAACCTACTGGATAGCTTCAAAGGATCCTTGGATAGCTTGAAAGTTCTTGAAGCAGAATCATGACACGAAAACAAGTTCAAGTAAGATTTCCACTCGAAATAAGATTGTTATAGTTATAGAAATTGATTCAAAGTTTAAATATGAGTATTACCTTGTATTAGAAAGATATATTACTGTAAATAAGAAAGATTTCTTGAGGTTGGATGATCACTTTACAAGATTGGAAGTAAGCTAGCAAACTTGGAAGTATTCTTGATTTTATGAAACTAGAACTTATAGAATTTATGAAGAACACTTAGAACTTGAATATAGAACTTGAGAGAGATCAATTAGATGAAGAAAATTGAAGAATTAAAGTGTTTGTAGGTGTTTTTGGTCGTTGGTATATGGATTAGATATAAAGGATGTGTAATTTTGTTTACATGTAAATAAGTCATGAATGATTACTAATATTTTTGTAATTTTATGAGATATTTCATGCTAGTTGCCAAATGATGATTCCCACATGTGTTAGGTGACTCACATGGGCTTCTAAGAGCTGATCATTGGAGTGTATATACCAATAGTACATACATCTAAAAGCTGTGTATTCTACGAGTACGAATACGGGTGCATACGAGTAGAATTGTTGATGAAACTGAACGAGGATATAATTGTAAGCATTTTTATTAAGTAGAAGTATTTTGATAAGTGTCTTGAAGTATTTCAAAAGTGTATGAATACATATTAAAACACTACATGTATATACATTTTAACTGAGTCGTTAAGTCATCGTTAGTCGTTACATGTAAATGTTGTTTTGAAACATTTAGGTTAACGATCTTGTTAAATGTTGTTAACCCAATGTTTATTATATCTAAAGAGATGTTAAATTATTATATTATCATGATATTATGATATATTAATATATCTTAATATGATATATATACATTTAAACGTCGTTACAATGATAATCGTTATATATGTCTCATTTCGAAATTCTTAAGTTAGTAGTCTTGTTTTTACATATGTAGTTCATTGTTAATATACATAATGACATGTTTACTTATCATTTTTCATGATTAAACATAGTGTAACAATATCTTAATATGATTCATATGTAATTATTAAGACGTTGTTATAACGATAATCGTTATATATATCGTTTCGAGTTTCTTAATTCAATAAACACAATTTTATGTATATAACTCATTGTTAAAATACCTAATGAGATACTTACTTATCATAATATCATGTTAACTATATATATAATCATATATATGTCATCATATAGTTTTTACAAGTTTTAACGTTCGTGAATCACCGGTCAACTTGGGTGGTTAATTGTCTATATGAAACCTATTTCAATTAATCAAGTCTTAACAAGTTCGATTGCTTAACATGTTGGAAACACTTAATCATGTAAATAACAATTTCATTTAATATATATAAACATGGAAAAGTTCGGGTCACTACAATATGAATTTGTCTGTACATCATCTATGCAATAATTGCAATAATACGTGTCAAGACTGACAATGATAATTAGATATTTTTTTGACAAAGAACGGTAAGCAAAAAATTTTGACATGCAGACCAGGTTCAATTCCAGACTTATTAATATATCCTAACAGCTACTAGGTCGAAGTCCAGACTCATTAATGCATCCTAACAACTACTAGTTAGACACACTAATGCAAGACTTGGTTCGCTAAGACCACCGCTCTGATACCAACTTTAACGACTCGTCCTAATCCACCTGGACGAAGTCATCAACATCTGGTCCCATTGCGAGGTACTGGCCTAAATATGCCATGAATGACTCCAAGTAATATCTTAAAAATGAGCAAATGCATAGCGGAAGATTTCTTTCATACCTGAGAATAAACATGCTTAAAAGTGTCAACCAAAAGGTTGGTGAGTTCGTAGGTTTATCATAATAATCATTTCAATATATTAATAGACCACAAGATTTCAGTTTATAAATATATGTACACTCGCAAGTGTATAAAAGTATTCTGCTTATGTTGAGGCCTCAGTAACCAACCTTAACAATAATATAAAAAGTCATCTTCGCAAAGATGGATATGTACATTCACAAGTGTATAAATAATCCCCGAAGTACTAAACATCCGCCCACTAGCTTTTATGTCTAGTGTAGCCTACATGATGGGGGTGTTAAGCCCGATAGATCTATCTTTAGGATTCGCGCTTACATGCTCTTATAACATATAACTAAATTACCTAGCACATCAATCTGCAGAATATCATTTTTAATCACTTGTCTCTATTTCGTAAAGCATTTATAAAATATTACATGTATTCTCAGCCCAAAATATATATATTGCAAAAGCAATTAAAAAGGGAGCAAATGAAACTCACGATACAATATTTTGTAGTAAAAATATTCATACGATGATACGGAATAATGCAGGGTTGGCCTCGGATTCACGAACCTATATCATTTGTATTTTTATTAATACACATAATCGTAATCAAATAAGTTTACATATATAACTTATTAATTATATCATTTTTATATTAATAATATATATATGTTTCATATATTCATTTTGTTATATAAAATATTAATTTTCGTTATGTTATATGTATTAAATATATATATATATATATATATCATTTGTATATTAATAATTTAATAATATTAGTTATAATAAAACCAAAATAATATTAATAGTGGTAAAATGATAGTAATTATAATACGTAATATTACTAATGAGATAATAATGTTAATAATTCTATTAATGATAATAATAATGATATTAAAAATTATAATTGTAAAATATTAATTTTACTGTTAATGATAGTTATGCTACTGATTTTAGTAATTACATAATAATAATACTCGTGGTAATACAATTAATAATACTTATGTTATTAACAATTCTATTATTTATAAAAAGATACTAATACTAATATTTACGAAAAATAATAATAATTTGTATTATTTTCATAATGATAATAATCATAATCATAATTCTGCTAATAATACTAAAATGGCAAAAAAAAAATTATGTTTTTATTATTACTTATAATAATACTAATGATAATATTAATAATATTACTACTTAATAATAATACTGGAAATGATAATAATATTAGTAATAACAATAATAATAATCATATTTGAAATTTTAATTATGATAAATAATAAATGGTATCTAATACTTATTTTAGTAATAATAATAATAACTATAATACTTGTATAAATAACAATCATTATTAATAATAATAACAATAATAATATAATAATCATAATAGTAAATATAATGATAATAATAATGAATAATTTAAATTACTACCTTAGTAAATAGGCTGTTTAAAAAAAATCGCCCGAGCCTGGGCTCGAACCCGAGACCTCTAGCTAACCCGCAAACACCCAAGACCACTCCACCATTTCAGTTTTTCTGATTAAAGTCCAAACACATTTACATTTAACCTATTTTTCTTCTGTTTCTATAATTCTTCATCTTCTTTAATCCAAATAGACCAAAGACCAATACCAAACATTAAATCAATTTAAGTGTTATTTTTCCTTTTTAACATACTAACTGGAATAGAATCAAACTTCCTTGTTGTTTTAAATTAATTAAACAGAAAAATAAAAAATAAAAAAAAATGGTACAGCAGACTTGTAAACCCGTTTATGAACTCTAATTCACATTCGAATATTTAGGATGTTTTAGACCATAATTATAACATGAAAAAGATGCTAAACCTTTATTAGAAACTTTCTGAATTCTCAATTTAACTGGAAACACAAACACGAATTTGAATTTTAATGAAGAACAATTTTTGACTTTTTAAATTCCAAACTTTGACCTCAAAATTCATTCTTGATTTTGCAAATTGATAAATGAAACTTTGCAGGTAGTTTATTTACAAGCTTCCTAACAACACTACATTTATACATTTTGGAATTGTATTCAATTTTGAGGAGTTTGATAAATGATACAAGAATAGAGTAGCGACTATGTTCTTGATATTTTTCTGCTTAATTCCATAATTAAAAGCTGTTGAATATATTATGTAATTGATATAGGTAGTGTTAGGTTGAATGGTTTAGTTATCAACTGAGTTTATTCAATTTATATACTCCTTGAAGTCCACAAGATTATACAGGAAACAAATAAAAAAATAAAAATAAAACCTAAAGTTTGATCGTGAATGCTAACTGAATTTGTCTTGTAATCGAGATTATATTCGATATGTAACCTGCTTTGAGACAGAAACAAAATTTTTAAAGAAAATTCGATGTGATATCAAACAAGAATCGTACTGGTTCTTGGCTTTTCCTAATTTATATAATTAAAATAATGTTAATAATTAATAAATATATTATTAATAATTATTATTATTATTATAAATAATAATGCTACTAAAATCATAAAAATGATAATAATAATAATAATATTATTAATGATAATAATAATAAAAATGTTAATAATGATAAAAGCTATTAGTTCTTAATAATAATATTTTTAATAATACTAATAATTCTTAATAATAATGATAATAATATCTAATAATACAAGTGATATAAAAAAAATATAACAAATTACATGTATTATGTTTTCATATTAGAATAATGATACTAATAATACTAATATTGATGTTAATAAAAGTAATAATATTATACAAATATATTTTCAACTTGTAATTACTTTTAATATATTAATGTTATAGTTTATTAATCATATCCTATTTACTAATTATATAATATATTATGAACATATATTGAATATTTAATCTTTATAAATTTTATATATATTAAAATATATATAATACTACTTATGTATAAAATTTATATATATACATATATAGATTCATTTTAGTAACAGCTTAATTATTCTGCATATTACTTTATATTTACACTTCACCTTATTAAATTGTATTATATTAATTCAAATTAATATATACACTTATATTTATATTTACACATTTATGTACACACAATTTTTCGTGAATCATCGAGCACAGTCAAAGGGTAATTGAATATATAAACATAGTTCCAAAATTTTCGAGACTTAACATTACAGTCTTTGCTTATCGTGTGGGAATCATATAGAGATTAAGTTTAATTTTGTTCGGAAATTTGCGAGTCGTCACACGAGACCTCAAGGTCGCACCGCGATAGTCCACTTACAAAAATTCTCAACTGATGAACATGCTCGAACTTAACTTTGTTCCTTCTGTCGCGTCGCATATTCTGGCTATGAACTTCATTATAATGCCTCAAAATGTGACCCAAACTAAAATAATTGGTACTTTATGATAACGTGAAGAGTAATGTACCTCAAAATGCTCAAAGAACTAACTTTATACTCTTTGAAGCTCTTGAACTCGAATCTTCACAAATGTCAACAAATCGCCTCCAAACCATATCCAATGGACCAAAATATGACGAATATTGCTATAATAAACGTAGTTGAATTATGCAATATCAGCCACCGATTGTATCATTTCCTACACCACCAATTATTCACTCACCACCATCATCTTCATCAACATCTTCCTTATATCAACTGTCATTCGATGAGTTAGAGATGATGTACATTTCTGATGCTAAATCACGACCTAATTTTGATGAACTTCATGAATCATTTATTATGTTTCTTCAAGAAGCACGAAAATTATTTCCTAATCCTCCTTGTTGATCACCTGTTATATTACAGCAAGACAAGCATGATGATTCTAATCCTAAGAATCGTCATGAGGGGGAGAAAAGCACAGGTGTATATACTTTTGAAATGGGTACGTCATCTAAACAACATGAGGATTTTGATAATTCTAAAAAAGTTGAAGGTGAAAATAAAGATGAGATAAATCATTATGTGGAAGATATTATTTCTGAAAATGTGTGTAATAGTAAACACATTAAGGCGAATGAAATAGGCTTAGACGATGAAGAAAATAAACAAAAGCTCAGTGATAGTATTTTAAGGAATATTTGAGGAGAAATTGGAGGAAAGACAAGTAGAGGAGTTCTCAAATCATCAGTTTGTTAACTTAAGAATTCCATTAACGGATTTCTGTCAAACACTGGAGGATGAAATTTTCTCAGGAGAATACACTAAGTTTCCACCAAATCCCGATGTTACCTTTCAAACCATTGAGATAGAGCTGACAAGAGATGTCAACTATGATATGCATATTGAAGATGAAGTAAAGATACTTAGAGCACCTTGTATATAAGAACAAGATTTTTGGATATTCAGTGGAGTAAACTTCAAATATCAAGAATTAATGAAAGTTAGGCGCATGTTAGTTCTGGAAAAAGCCTAAGCTCTTGTCTGCTTACTTGTGCATCCGAGAAATCTATAGAATTAAAAGTGAAGATGATCTTCAAGAGCAAAGGAATAATGATTTGACAAAGATCAACAAAATAGTGATTCTTGATCGAACTCATGTCAGAATGCATCAATTTTGTGTGACTCGAATAGATGGAAATGAGTATAAGTTTTTAGAAGCAGATTTTGACAAGCTCAAAAGGAAAGATATCAGGTTCATCTAAAATTACTTGGTTAAACTTGAAGATATAAGAGTACAACATCGTATAGCCATGAAAGAATTACAGAGGTTCATCAATGACTCTATGAGATGGATTGTTATTAATGAGTTTCAAATGGGCCTTGAAGCTATAAAGAGCAAAATTGGAATCATAGCGCCACATCAATATGTTGAGAGTCTAGAATACATACCTCTGCTCCTTTGTACTTGCAGAACTCGGAGGATTTTTTTTTTTTTTTTTTGTAAATTCTAGATGTACAAGGATCTTCATAAGATCTTCAGACATCAGAGATACCCAGACGGAACGTCAGGGTATGCTCTAAAATACTTAAAGCTAAAATTTGAGAATGGGTGTGATTCTTGTGAAGAGACAAGGATTTTCAAGTCACTCATTACAAATATTCGAAGCCGACTTGCAGTTCGTGTCCCCATCTCTCCTTTAAATTTTGCACTAACTATCTCAGTATCTGAATAGAAAAATGGAAACGAGACAATGGATTTGCTAGTTGAATTTTTTTCAGAATGTAGTTTCATAAACTTCACCTAACTTGCAATCACAACACAACAAACAAAAACTTCTACGCAAACAAAAATAAAACATAAAAATAGATCAAGTAACTTTTGAAAGAATTAAATTCTCATAAAAGGATCAAACAACTAAAAGCTACTTAAAATCCTAAATTTAAAGCCGCTCCCCG
This sequence comes from Rutidosis leptorrhynchoides, assembly GCF_046630445.1. NCBI lineage: Eukaryota > Viridiplantae > Streptophyta > Magnoliopsida > Asterales > Asteraceae > Rutidosis > Rutidosis leptorrhynchoides. The sequence continues at coordinate 321,355,213 of NC_092338.1, read as the reverse complement.
GCAGTGGCGCCAAAACGTTGATGTGCTAAATCGTAACCTAAAATAACTAGCTAAAAACACTTAGAAATTAACACACAATGCAAACAACTAAACTTGATTGAGTATTAATTACTAAGCAAATAGAGTAGTTCGTTCCGAAGAGAGAAATTTAATTAAAATTCTAAACACTGGTAATTCTCCTAAAGTAATATAATATGGGAGTTTTAATTATAAATTTAATTAAACCAAGATTAAACAATATTAACTAAACGAATTACCAAATAAGAGAAAACGGTGTTCACTTGAATGATTCTCTATCGATATGGTTGTTCTTCTACAATTATTACCGATTATTTTTCGATTATATAGTCTTATGACTTCTCACAAAGCATAAACCTATTAAAGTTGATTAACTTGCGTAGATGTGACGACCCGGAAAATTTTGACTTATTTTGAACTAAATTCTCGATATGATTTAATATTTTCGACACGATAAGCAAAGTCTGTAAAGTTGAATCTCAAAATTTTTGAACTACTTTCATATATTCAATTACCCTTCGATTGTTCTCGACGATTCGCGAACAATTATATGTAAATGGATACATATACATAAATATATATGATAACTTGAAAACGTTAACAAAGTATTAAATGTATGATACCGCACATTAAACTTATTGGTTTGAATATTTAATTGATATATTTAACTACGGAGTTAAAAGATAATGCCAAACGATTGAATTAAAAGATATTTCTATACATTTATCAATTCCATAAAAATTATGAATTCGTGTATATATATTAATATATATATCAATTCCATAAAAATTATGAATGCTTGTATATATATATATATATATATATATATATATATATATTCAACTTATAAATATAAGAATTAATTATCTTATTTGTCATCTTAACAAAGTATTATAAATATACATTTTGAAACTATTAACTTGAGAATTTTCTTTTAATAATTGTGTATTATTTAAATAACGTAATTAAGTTATATATTTATATATTATGTATCATGATTATAAATACATATTTAAAAGTATTGAGTACACTTTATAATATACATATACATATGAAAGATTGCTATACTCGTATTCCCGTTCATTTTTCTCAAGAATTCTAATCATACTTATACAATATTTATACACGTATTATACGCAACTTCTTGAAGTATTTACTATTCATATATACCAATAGTAATTTGAATGATTGATGTATTATGTCATGTGTGATGCCCCGTACAAAACCATCGTGTACGAATCATCAACAACAGGATCATTACAAGGTTAAGTACTATATGCTGTAATTAAAGAAGTTGCATTCACGATAAAAAAGGTGATGTCATAACCGACATCAAATGTTTTACATTTCAAAAGCCTGCTTCACTAAGTAGAAGCAAATAAATAAGTGTACGTAACCCCAAAGGTCATTACATAACATAGTTTCAATAGTAAATAAGTTTGAATGCAAGATAAGTAGTCATGCGATAACAACTCTAAGCAGCGGGTTCTACAGCACGACTAGTACACAGCGGAAGCAACCTCAAGCACCTGAGAAATACATGCTTATAAACGTCAACACAACGGTTGGTGAGCTATAGTTTAAGTATAACAGTATGTAAGGTAGGCCACGAGATTTCAGTGCTACAAAGAGCGTTTCAAAACAGTATGATAAAGTATATGTTAACCGTGGGCACTTGGTAACTAACTTAACGTTTAAAATACCCCCTGAAAGTACACTTGGCGAATGCGTATGTTTACGAAGTATTAAACACTCGTTGACTGCTAGCGCGACTAGCCCGAGTGGGGATGTCAAACCCTATGGATCCATATCTAAGATTCGCGTTCACCGGTTCATAAACCAATGATTAAACATTACCGAGCTAAAGGGAATGTTTCTGCCGTTATATAACCCACACATATATAAAGTTTAAGTACTCGTGCCTAGTACGTAAAACATAAAATCCGCATGTATTCTCAGTTCCCAAAGTAAGTTTAAGTAAAAAGGGAATGCTATAACTCACAATGATATGTAGCGGTAAAGTAGTAGTCGGGAAAGGTGTGCAAGTAAATGGTCCGAAGTCCTCAACCTAAGTCAAATAGTACTAAGTCAGTAAATCATCTTAATAGGTTTAAAAGTATGTAATTAAGGTCTTAAGGGTCATCATCATTCATCATTAAACAAAAGGCGTAAAGTAAGTTTCGTTTATGAAAGTAGTTTTCAACAAAGTCTGAATTCAGTCAGTCACCACGGCCTCTACCCTTACTGAATTAAGGTGAGACCAGTGGCCATGGATCCGTCTATGAGTCCCTTAAGTGTGGTAAAATTTACAGAAGCAAACTCGTCTTGGTTTGACCGTGGCGGTGGTCTAAGTGCGAGTAGGTCAGAAATTTCTGCACAACGTTAAAGGACATAGTAACGATCGGAGGGCCATAAATCCTAAACCGTAACTCGGATTAAGACGAGTCCTATATGAAAAGTTATCTACTCGAAAAGTTCTATCTAAAAATCAAGGTTAGAACAGCCCAGGTCTACTGGTCTGTTCCAGAAGCATCAGGTCAGTAGGTTTTGGACAGAACAGTGAGTTTAAAAGGGTTCCGGTGGTCTTGGTGCTTGATGTTCATCATGGCTCTCATCCTTGATGCATATAGCTTCAAGTGTACAACTCATTGATGTATCTACATCATCTTAACCAAGTCTTGACCATCATAACCCATGTGCAAGTCTAAGACATGAAGCACAACTCACTTAAGAGTTGTATGAAGTTTGATGAACCAAAGTTGCATCAAAGTCGTAGATCTAACACATACATGGACTTTAAAGCTAATAACAAGTTACAAACTTGAAAGTAAACTAACTAATCAAGATCATAAGTAGTAGAACATAGTTCCTAGTTTGATCTTGAAGATCCAAGACTCAAAAGTCTAGATCCAAAGTTACATTTAAAGAAAACTTGTTTGTGTGTTCTTGAACTTCCAAGGTTAACTTGATTTGTTCAAGAGATATGAGATCAAGACTAACTTGTAGTACTTGACCATATAAACTAACTACATGAAATTAAAGTGTATAAAATAAAGAAACAAGTTAACTAAACAAGTAATTAGTTCAAGGGTTGCTCATACTTTAAAGATTCAACCAAAGTTGATCTTTAAGTAAAGTAAACTTTAAGTTTACTTCCATGACTTACAAGTATGATTTCAACAACAAGAACTTTATAATCTTTGAAACATTATATGTAGAACTTAAACTAGAGAGTTTAGTTCTTGATTGTTCTTGTTAAAACAAGATAAAAGATGAATCAAACTAGAAAGTTAGATTCTTGAAACATGTAAGTAAATAACAACAATTAACAAGACAAGTAACATTAACAACAAAGAACAACAAATGATGATGATGATTTGCATGTATGTATAAGGTTTTAAGAAGAAAAGAAGAAGAGAAAAAGTCTTCAAGATTACTTACAAGAACTAGAGAAAAGAGAGAAAAGAAATGTTGCAAGTAAGAGTGTGAGTTGGAAATGAGAGATGCAAGTGAGTACTAGTGAACAAGTAGTGTAAAAAAATTTCAAAACACCACTAAATGGTCACATGGTTTCGGCATTCAGCAGAAAAAGGGAGGGGGAAGGCTAATGTTTAATGGCTCTTCATGTGTTAAAGCTTAAAAGTTGGATAATGAGGATGCATGCATGGGAAATGTATGTTAACTAGATTCCAAGTGTTGAAACTAACTAGTTACCTTACTAAATGATACTTACACTTGAAGACATGTGCTAACTAAGTCCACTAGTAGTGTAGGGTGGGCTTGGAAGTCCAATAACATGAGTCCATTACACTAACAAAGCCCAAGTTCAAATAAATCACAAGTTAAACCAATTAAAGCCCAAGTAACTAACTAATAGCCTTAGTTAATTAAAATGATTAATAAATTTAATCGTGAATGTAAATAATATCTAAAAATATTATTCGTGAAAGTTCCGGGTGTCACAAAGACGTTTCGGGCTCTTAAAAGTCAAGTACGGGCAATCAAGGCAACATGTAAATGTAATAACATACATTCGTTTAATCATACGTATTAATAATAACAATTATTAATAAAATAATATTGGAAATTATAGGGTCGTTACATTACCCACCTGTTAAAGAAAATTTCGTCCCGAAATTTAAGCTGAGGTAGATGGAGGAGTCGGGAAAAGGTGAGGACACTTTTGCATCATTTGATCCTCTCGCTCCCAAGTAAACTCAGGTCCTCGTTTAGCATTCCATCGTACCCGTACAATCGGAATCTTGTTGCATTTCAAAGTTTTGATCTCACGATCCATAATCTCAACTGGTTCCTCCACAAAGTGGAGTTTATCGTCAATCGTAAGTTCCTCAAGTGGTATGATAAGTTCAGGTGCAGCAAGACACTTCTTCAAGTTTGACACATGGAAGGTAGGATGAACTGAGCTCAATTGTGCTGGTAGATCCAAACGGTATGCAACGGGTCCAACACGTTCCAATATCTTGAAAGGACCAATGTATCGTGGGTTCAACTTTCCACGCTTTCCAAAATGGATCACACCTTTCCAAGGTGCAACCTTTAACATTACACGATCACCAACGTTGAATTCAAAGTCTTTACGCTTAAGATCGGCATAACTCTTTTGGCGATCACGGGTAGTCTTAAGTCTAGCTTGAATCTGAGCAATCTTCTTCGTGGTTTCGTGGACTACCTCGGGTCCGGTGATTTGCTTTTCGCCTACTTCGGCCAAACAAATAGGATATTGGCACTTATAGTGTAGTGACCCGAACTTTTCCATGTTTATATATATTAATTGAGATTGATGTTTACATGATTAAATGTTTCCAACATGTTAAGCAATCAAACTTGTTAAGACTTGATTAATTGAAATAGGTTTCATATAGACAATTGACCACCCAAGTTGACCGGTGATTCACGAACGTTAAAACTTGTAAAAAAAACTATATGATGACATATATATGGTTATATATATAGTTAACATGATATTATGATAAGTAAACATATCATTAATTATATTAACAATGAACTACATATGTAAAAACAAGACTACTAACTTAATGATTTTGAAACGAGACATATATGTAACGTTTATCGTTGTAACGACATTTAATGTATATATATCATATTAAGAGATATTCGTACATCATAATATCATGATAATATAATAATTTAAAATCTCTTTTGATATTATAAACATTGGGTTAACAACATTTAACAAGATCGTTAACCTAAAGGTTTCAAAACAACACTTACATGTAACGACTAACGATGACTTAACGACTCAGTTAAAATGTATATACATGTAGTGTTTTAATATGTATTTATACACTTTTGAAAGACTTCAATACACTTATCAAAATACTTCTACTTAACAAAAATGCTTACAATTACATTCTCGTTCAGTTTCATCAACAATTCTACTCGTATGCACCCGTATTCGTACTCGTACAATACATAGCTTTTAGATGTATGTACTATTGGTATATACACTCCAATGATCAGCTCTTAGCAGCCCATGTGAGTCACCTAACACATGTGGGAACCATCATTTGGCAACTAGCATGAAATATCTCATAAGATTACAAAAATATGAGTAATCATTCATGACTTATTTACATGAAAACAAAATTACATATCCTTTATATCTAATCCATACACCAACAACCAAAAACACCTACAAACACTTTCATTCTTCAATTTTCTTCATCTAATTGAACTCTCTCAAGTTCTATCTTCAAGTTCTAAGTGTTCTTCATAAATTCCAAAAGTTCTAGTTTCATAAAATCAAGAATACTTTCAAGTTTGCTAGCTCACTTCCAATCTTGTAAGGTGATCATCCAACCTCAAGAAATCTTTGTTTCTTACAGTAGGTTATCATTCTAATACAAGGTAATAATCATATTCAAACTTTGGTTCAATTTCTATAACTATAACAATCTTATTTCAAGTGATGATCTTACTTGAACTTGTTTTCGTGTCATGATTTTGCTTCAAGAACTTTGAGCCATCCAAGGATCCATTGAAGCTAGATCCATTTTTCTCTTTTCCAGTAGGTTCATCCAAGGAACTTAAGGTAGTAATGATGTTCATAACATCATTCGATTCATACATATAAAGCTATCTTATTCGAAGGTTTAAACTTGTAATCACTAGAACATAGTTTAGTTAATTCTAAACTTGTTCGCAAACAAAAGTTAATCCTTCTAACTTGACTTTTAAAATCAACTAAACACATGTTCTATATCTATATGATATGCTAACTTAATGATTTAAAACCTGGAAACACGAAAAACACCGTAAAACCGGATTTACGCCGTCGTAGTAACACCGCGGGCTGTTTTGGGTTAGTTAATTAAAAACTATGATAAACTTTGATTTAAAATTTGTTATTCTGAGAAAATGATTTTTATTATGAACATGAAACTATATCCAAAAATTATGGTTAAACTCAAAGTGGAAGTATGTTTTCTAAAATGGTCATCTAGACGTCGTTCTTTCGACTGAAATGACTACCTTTACAAAAATGACTTGTAACTTATTTTTCCGACTAGAAACCTATACTTTTTTGTTTAGATTCATAAAATAGAGTTCAATATGAAACCATAGCAATTTGATTCACTCAAAACGGATTTAAAATGAAGAAGTTATGGGTAAAACAAGATTGGATAATTTTTCTCATTTTAGCTACGTGAAAATTGGTAACAAATCTATTCCAACCATAACTTAATCAACTTGTATTATATATTATGTAATCTTGAGATACCATAGACACGTATACAATGTTTCGACCTATCATGTCGACACATCTATATATATTTCGGAACAACCATAGACACTCTATATGTGAATGTTGGAGTTAGCTATACAGGGTTGAGGTTGATTCCAAAATATATATAGTTTGAGTTGTGATCAATACTGAGATACGTATACACTGGGTCGTGGATTGATTCAAGATAATATTTATCGATTTTTTTCTGTACATCTAACTGTGGACAACTAGTTATAGGTTACTAACGAGGACAGCTGACTTAATAAACTTAAAACATCAAAATATATTAAAAGTGTTGTAAATATATTTTGAACATACTTTGATATATATGTATATATTGTTATAGGTTCGTGAATCAACCAGTGGCCAAGTCTTACTTCCCGACGAAGTAAAAATCTGTGAAAGTGAGTTATAGTCCCACTTTTAAAATCTAATATTTTTGGGATGAGAATACATGCAGGTTTTATAAATGATTTACAAAATAGACACAAGTACGTGAAACTACATTCTATGGTTGAATTATCGAAATCGAATATGCCCCTTTTTATTAAGTCTGGTAATCTAAGAATTAGGGAACAGACACCCTAATTGACGCGAATCCTAAAGATAGATCTATTGGGCCTAACAAACACCATCCAAAGTACCGGATGCTTTAGTACTTCGAAATTTATATCATATCCGAAGGGTGTCCCGGAATGATGGGGATATTCTTATATATGCATCTTGTTATTGTCGGTTACCAGGTGTTCACCATATGAATGATTTTTATCTCTATGTATGGGATGTGTATTGAAATATGAAATCTTGTGGTCTATTGTTACGATTTGATATATATAGGTTAAACCTATAACTCACCAACATTTTTGTTGACGTTTTAAGCATGTTTATTCTCAGGTGATTATTAAGAGCTTCCGCTGTCGCATACTTAAATAAGGACAAGATTTGGAGTCCATGCTTGTATGATATTGTGTAAAAACTGCATTCAAGAAACTTATTTTGTTGTAACATATTTGTATTGTAAACCATTATGTAATGGTCGTGTGTAAACAGGATATTTTAGATTATCATTATTTGATAATCTACGTAAAGCTTTTTAAACCTTTATTGATGAAATAAAGGTTATGGTTTGTTTAAAAATGAATGCAGTCTTTGAAAAACGTCTCATATAGAGGTCAAAACCTCGCAACGAAATCAATTAATATGGAACGTTTTTAATCAATAAGAACGGGACATTTCATTTGGTATCCGAGCGTTGGTCTTAGAGAACCAGAAAATTTGCATTAGTGTGTCTTATCGAGTTTGTTAGGATGCATTAGTGAGTCTGAACTTCGACCGTGTTTTCTTTAAAAATGATTGCTTAACATTTTTGTTGGAAACTATATATTTTTAACATATGAATATTATGTGATATATTAATCTCTTAACGTGTTTGATATTATGTGATAGATGTCTACCTCTAGAACAAGTCCCATTGACTCACCTAATAATAATGAAGAGTCAAATGTAAATTGGAATGATTTGTGGACTGATTCACAAGTTCCCGAAGAGGAACCGGAAGAAGAGTCGGAACCGGAAGAAGAATCGGAACCGGAAGAAGAATCGGAACCGGATGAAGAAATAGAACCGGTGGGGGAAATAATAAAACGGTTAAGTAAAAGAAAATCCTCAACCAACCGACCAAAGTTAATTATGGTCAATGGTGTTTCCGCCAAGGAAGCAAAATATTGGGAGGATTACCAATTCTCCGATGAATCGGATTCCGACGAGAATTCCGATGATGTTATAGAAATTACCCCAACTGAATTTAAAAAGGCAAAAGAAAATAATAAGGGAAATGGCATAAAAATAGAGAAATCTAATTCCAACCCCGATGAACTTTATATGTATCGTCAACCCCCGAAGTCCTTAAGTTGTAACAATGACCCGGGAACCTCTAAACCACCAGGTTTTTCTAAACCAATGTGGACAACGACGGCTCGTATTAGGGGAACATCATATATCCCTAGAAACTTGGCAAAACGAACCAAAACCGAAGAAGAAGAAACGAGCGAGTCGGAATAAGATAGTTGTATTCGTGTGGTGTAATATATGGAATATAGTGTTCTTATGCTTTATGATATATGTAAAAATTGCTTGTATTAATAAGTATTTTTTTTATGAATCTAACTCTTGTCTATTTTACAGTTTAAAAACACAAAATGGATAGACAACCCAATATTTTAAGAGACCTACCCGGAGACATGATTGATGAAATCTTGTCTAGAGTCGGCCAGAATTCTTCGGCACAACTATTTAAGGCGAGATCAGTTTGTAAGACATTCGAAGAACGTTCCAAGAATGTCTTGGTTTATAAGAGACTTTCGTTTGAAAGATGGGGGATATCACATTGGGAAACCCATAAGTTACGATGTGTTTACTTTGACGCATATATTGCGGGGAACCCAAATGCTATTTTACGCAACGGGTTAAGAAATTATTTTGACTCAATATATCCGAATATTGGACTTCGTGATTTAGAAAAAGCGGCTAACATGCAACATAAAGAAGCATGTTATGCTTACGGATTAGTAATGTTCGCTTCTCACCAAAGTGAGAACAAGAACATCGGGCAACAACTATTAAACAAAACTTTTCCACAAGTGACGGAGTCAGTAATTGGGGTAAGAAATGAGGTTTTTAGATTATTACGGGACTGTTGGACATTACGTAACCCTCGTCCCTTTGATGACGTTACAACACGCTGTCTTATCAACGGCCATAACGGTTATGTTGTACAAGACCAAGGATGGGAAGTAGTCCTAGTAAAACCAGAATGCATGACTTGTTTCTGGACGTATGAATTACGTGTCTTTATTGCCTTTGCTGAACGACTTGTGTACTAGCTAGAATTGTCTTCACAACTATCTTGTATCAAAGTTATTGTGTGCTATATTTCATGCTTTATGTAAAATAAGCGGTATTGTAAGTTTGTAAAATATTGTATAAAAGTTTGAACGCGAAATATTATTATAATCAGTTTTTCATATAGAATTGTAGTAGTTGAATTGTATATTAGCTACTAAGTATGAACTTAACGGGTAGGTACTACCCGAATTTAAACTTATAAAACGCTAATATGAAGAAAAAGCTTTTATAAATGAGTTCATATTATGCTACGAAATACTATTAACTACTCTTAATATTCTGTATGATTAACTTGTTCCATTTAACTATTTTGAAGGAAATGGCACCGACTACTCGACACACCGTGAATATGAATGAAGAGGAATTCCGTACTTTTCTAGCTTCAAACATAGCCGCAGTACAGGCTGCGCTACATACCAACAATAACCTTGGATCTAGCAGTACAGGAAATCGTGTAGGATGCACCTACAAAGAATTCACCGCCTGCAAACCTTTGGAATTTGATGGAACCGAAGGACCGATCGGATTGAAACGGTGGACCGAGAAGGTTGAATCGGTGTTTGCCATAAGTAAGTGTACTGAAGAGGACAAAGTGAAGTACGCTACGCATACCTTCACAGGTTCTGCGTTAACATGGTGGAATACCTATCTAGAGCAAGTGGGACAAGATGATGCGTACGCACTACCGTGGTCAGCATTCAAGCACTTGATGAACGAGAAGTACCGTCCCAGAACCGAGGTCAATAAGCTCAAGACAGAACTTAGAGGGTTACGAACCCAAGGATTTGATATTACCACGTACGAAAGACGATTCACAGAATTGTGCCTATTGTGTCCGGGAGCATTCGAAGATGAGGAAGAGAAGATCGACGCGTTTGTGAAAGGATTACCGGAAAGAATCCAAGAAGATATAAGTTCACACGAGCCCGCCTCCATACAACAGGCATGTAGAATGGCTCACAAACTAGTGAATCAGATTGAAGAAAGAATTAAAGAACAGACTGCTGAAGAGGCCAATGTGAAGCAAGTCAAAAGAAAGTGGGAGGAAAATGGTGATAAGAATCACCAATACAACAACAACAGCAATTACAACAATAATCGCAACAATTATCCCAACAATCGCAACATCAATCGCAACTACAACAAACGGCCCAACAACAACAACAACAACAACAACAGCAACTACAACAATCATCCCAACAACAATAATAACCGCAACAACAACAACAATCAGAAGCAACTATGCCAAAGGTGTGAAAAGAATCACTCGGGGTTCTGCACCAAATTTTGCAACAAGTGTAAAAGAAATGGTCATAGCGCGGCGAAGTGTGAGGTCTACGGACCAGGGGTTAATAGAACGAAAGGAACAAATGGTGTCGGAACGAGTAATGGCGGAGCAAGTAGTGTCGGAGCAAGTTATGCCAATGTAGTTTGTTATAAATGTGGAAAACCAGGCCACATTATTAGAAATTGCCCGAACCAGGAGAACACGAATGGACAAGGCCGTGGAAGAGTTTTCAATATTAATGCGGTAGAGGCACAGGAAGACCCGGAGCTTGTTACGGGTACGTTTCTTATTGACAATAAATCTGCTTACGTTTTATTTGATTCGGGTGCGGATAGAAGCTATATGAGTAGAGATTTTTGTGCTAAATTAAGTTGTCCATTGACGCCTTTGGATAGTAAATTTTTACTCGAATTAGCAAATGGTAAATTAATTTCAGCAGATAATATATGTCGGAATCGAGAAATTAAACTGGTTAGCGAAACATTTAAGATTGATTTGATACCAGTAGAGTTAGGGAGTTTTGATGTGATAATCGGTATGGACTGGTTGAAAGAAGTGAAAGCGGAGATCGTTTGTTACAAAAATGCAATTCGCATTATACGAGAAAAAGGAAAACCCTTAATGGTGTACGGAGAAAAGGGCAACACGAAGCTACATCTTATTAGTAATTTGAAGGCACAAAAACTAATAAGAAAAGGTTGCTATGCTGTTCTAGCACACGTCGAGAAAGTACAAACTGAAGAAAAGAGCATCAATGATGTTCCCATTGCAAAAGAATTTCCCGATGTATTTCCGAAAGAATTACCGGGATTACCCCCACATCGATCCGTTGAATTTCAAATAGATCTTGTACCAGGAGCTGCACCAATAGCTCGTGCTCCTTACAGACTCGCACCCAGCGAGATGAAAGAACTGCAAAGCCAATTACAAGAACTTTTAGAGCGTGGTTTCATTCGACCAAGCACATCACCGTGGGGAGCTCCTGTTTTGTTTGTCAAGAAGAAAGATGGTACATTCAGGTTGTGTATCGACTACCGAGAGTTGAACAAACTTACCATCAAGAACCGCTACCCACTACCGAGAATCGACGACTTATTTGATCAACTACAAGGCTCGTCTGTTTATTCAAAGATTGACTTACGTTCCGGGTATCATCAAATGCGGGTGAAAGAAGATGATATTCCAAAGACTGCTTTCAGAACACGTTACGGTCATTACGAGTTTATGGTCATGCCGTTTGGTTTAACTAATGCACCAGCTGTGTTCATGGACCTTATGAACCGAGTGTGTGGACCATACCTTGACAAGTTTGTCATTGTTTTCATTGATGACATACTTATTTACTCAAAGAATGACCAAGAACACGGTGAACATTTGAGAAAGGTGTTAGAAGTATTGAGGAAGGAAGAATTGTACGCTAAGTTTTCAAAGTGTGCATTTTGGTTGGAAGAAGTTCAATTCCTCGGTCACATAGTGAACAAAGAAGGTATTAAGGTGGATCCGGCAAAGATAGAAACTGTTGAAAAGTGGGAAACCCCGAAAACTCCGAAACACATACGCCAGTTTTTAGGACTAGCTGGTTACTACAGAAGGTTCATCCAAGACTTTTCCAGAATAGCAAAACCCTTGACTGCATTAACGCATAAAGGGAAGAAATTTGAATGGAATGATGAACAAGAGAAAGCGTTTCAGTTATTGAAGAAAAAGCTAACTACGGCACCTATATTGTCATTGCCTGAAGGGAATGATGATTTTGTGATTTATTGTGACGCATCAAAGCAAGGTCTCGGTTGTGTAATAATGCAACGAACGAAGGTGATTGCTTATGCGTCTAGACAATTGAAGATTCACGAACAAAATTATACGACGCATGATTTGGAATTAGGCGCGGTTGTTTTTGCATTAAAGACTTGGAGGCACTACTTATATGGGGTCAAAAGTATTATATATACCGACCACAAAAGTCTTCAACACATATTTAATCAAAAACAACTGAATATGAGGCAGCGTAGGTGGATTGAATTATTGAATGATTACGATTTTGAGATTCGTTACCACCCGGGGAAGGCAAATGTGGTAGCCGATGCCTTGAGCAGGAAGGATAGAGAACCCATTCGAGTAAAATCTATGAATATAATGATTCATAATAACATTACTACTCAAATAAAGGAGGCGCAACAAGGAGTTTTAAAAGAGGGAAATTTAAAGGATGAAATACCCAAAGGATCGGAGAAGCATCTTAATATTCGGGAAGACGGAACCCGGTATAGGGCTGAAAGGATTTGGGTACCAAAATTTGGAGATATGAGAGAAATGGTACTTAGAGAAGCTCATAAAACCAGATACTCAATACATCCTGGAACGGGGAAGATGTACAAGGATCTCAAGAAACATTTTTGGTGGCCGGGTATGAAAGCCGATGTTGCTAAATACGTAGGAGAATGTTTGACGTGTTCCAAGGTCAAAGCTGAGCATCAGAAACCATCAGGTCTACTTCAACAACCCGAAATCCCGGAATGGAAATGGGAAAACATTACCATGGATTTCATCACTAAATTGCCAAGGACTGCAAGTGGTTTTGATACTATTTGGGTAATAGTTGATCGTCTCACCAAATCAGCACACTTCCTACCAATAAGAGAAGATGACAAGATGGAGAAGTTAGCACGACTGTATTTGAAGGAAGTCGTCTCCAGACATGGAATACCAATCTCTATTATCTCTGATAGGGATGGCAGATTTATTTCAAGATTCTGGCAGACATTACAGCAAGCATTAGGAACTCGTCTAGACATGAGTACTGCCTATCATCCACAAACTGATGGGCAGAGCAAAAGGACGATACAAACGCTTGAAGACATGCTACGAGCATGTGTTATTGATTTCGGAAACAGTTGGGATCGACATCTACCGTTAGCAGAATTTTTCTACAACAACAGCTACCATTCAAGCATTGAGATGGCGCCGTTTGAAGCACTTTATGGTAGAAAGTGCAGGTCTCCGATTTGTTGGAGTGAGGTGGGGGATAGACAGATTACGGGTCCGGAGATTATACAAGAAACTACCGAGAAGATCATCCAAATTCAACAACGGTTGAAAACCGCCCAAAGTCGACAAAAGAGCTACGCTGACATTAAAAGAAAAGATATAGAATTTGAAATTGGAGAGATGGTCATGCTTAAAGTTTCACCTTGGAAAGGCGTTGTTCGATTTGGTAAACGAGGGAAATTAAATCCAAGGTATATTGGACCATTCAAGATTATTGATCGTGTCGGACCAGTAGCTTACCGACTTGAGTTACCTCAACAACTCGCGGCTGTACATAACACTTTCCACGTCTCGAATTTGAAGAAATGTTTTGCTAAAGAAGATCTCACTATTCCGTTAGATGAAATCCAAATCAACGAAAAACTCCAATTCATCGAAGAACCCGTCGAAATAATGGATCGTGAGGTTAAAAGACTTAAGCAAAACAAGATACCAATTGTTAAGGTTCGATGGAATGCTCGTAGAGGACCCGAGTTCACCTGGGAGCGTGAAGATCAGATGAAGAAGAAATACCCGCATCTATTTCCAGAAGATTCGTCAACACCTTCAACAGCTTAAAATTTCGGGACGAAATTTATTTAACGGGTAGGTACTGTAGTGACCCGAACTTTTCCATGTTTATATATATTAATTGAGATTGATGTTTACATGATTAAATGTTTCCAACATGTTAAGCAATCAAACTTGTTAAGACTTGATTAATTGAAATAGGTTTCATATAGACAATTGACCACCCAAGTTGACCGGTGATTCACGAACGTTAAAACTTGTAAAAAAAACTATATGATGACATATATATGGTTATATATATAGTTAACATGATATTATGATAAGTAAACATATCATTAATTATATTAACAATGAACTACATATGTAAAAACAAGACTACTAACTTAATGATTTTGAAACGAGACATATATGTAACGTTTATCGTTGTAACGACATTTAATGTATATATATCATATTAAGAGATATTCGTACATCATAATATCATGATAATATAATAATTTAAAATCTCTTTTGATATTATAAACATTGGGTTAACAACATTTAACAAGATCGTTAACCTAAAGGTTTCAAAACAACACTTACATGTAACGACTAACGATGACTTAACGACTCAGTTAAAATGTATATACATGTAGTGTTTTAATATGTATTTATACACTTTTGAAAGACTTCAATACACTTATCAAAATACTTCTACTTAACAAAAATGCTTACAATTACATTCTCGTTCAGTTTCATCAACAATTCTACTCGTATGCACCCGTATTCGTACTCGTACAATACACAGCTTTTAGATGTATGTACTATTGGTATATACACTCCAATGATCAGCTCTTAGCAGCCCATGTGAGTCACCTAACACATGTGGGAACCATCATTTGGCAACTAGCATGAAATATCTCATAAGATTACAAAAATATGAGTAATCATTCATGACTTATTTACATGAAAACAAAATTACATATCCTTTATATCTAATCCATACACCAACAACCAAAAACACCTACAAACACTTTCATTCTTCAATTTTCTTCATCTAATTGAACTCTCTCAAGTTCTATCTTCAAGTTCTAAGTGTTCTTCATAAATTCCAAAAGTTCTAGTTTCATAAAATCAAGAATACTTTCAAGTTTGCTAGCTCACTTCCAATCTTGTAAGGTGATCATCCAACCTCAAGAAATCTTTGTTTCTTACAGTAGGTTATCATTCTAATACAAGGTAATAATCATATTCAAACTTTGGTTCAATTTCTATAACTATAACAATCTTATTTCAAGTGATGATCTTACTTGAACTTGTTTTCGTGTCATGATTTTGCTTCAAGAACTTTGAGCCATCCAAGGATCCATTGAAGCTAGATCCATTTTTCTCTTTTCCAGTAGGTTCATCCAAGGAACTTAAGGTAGTAATGATGTTCATAACATCATTCGATTCATACATATAAAGCTATCTTATTCGAAGGTTTAAACTTGTAATCACTAGAACATAGTTTAGTTAATTCTAAACTTGTTCGCAAACAAAAGTTAATCCTTCTAACTTGACTTTTAAAATCAACTAAACACATGTTCTATATCTATATGATATGCTAACTTAATGATTTAAAACCTGGAAACACGAAAAACACCGTAAAACCGGATTTACGCCGTCGTAGTAACACCGCGGGCTGTTTTGGGTTAGTTAATTAAAAACTATGATAAACTTTGATTTAAAATTTGTTATTCTGAGAAAATGATTTTTATTATGAACATGAAACTATATCCAAAAATTATGGTTAAACTCAAAGTGGAAGTATGTTTTCTAAAATGGTCATCTAGACGTCGTTCTTTCGACTGAAATGACTACCTTTACAAAAACGACTTGTAACTTATTTTGTTTAGATTCATAAAATAGAGTTCAATATGAAACCATAGCAATTTGATTCACTCAAAACGGATTTAAAATGAAGAAGTTATGGGTAAAACAAGATTGGATAATTTTTCTCATTTTAGCTACGTGAAAATTGGTAACAAATCTATTCCAACCATAACTTAATCAACTTGTATTATATATTATGTAATCTTGAGATACCATAGACACGTATACAATGTTTCGACCTATCATGTCGACACATCTATATATATTTCGGAACAACCATAGACACTCTATATGTGAATGTTGGAGTTAGCTATACAGGGTTGAGGTTGATTCCAAAATATATATAGTTTGAGTTGTGATCAATACTGAGATACGTATACACTGGGTCGTGGATTGATTCAAGATAATATTTATCGATTTTTTTCTGTA
Organism: Rutidosis leptorrhynchoides; assembly: GCF_046630445.1. Lineage (NCBI taxonomy): Eukaryota > Viridiplantae > Streptophyta > Magnoliopsida > Asterales > Asteraceae > Rutidosis > Rutidosis leptorrhynchoides. Next base: position 321,338,393 of record NC_092338.1, on the reverse strand, counting down.
CATCTAACTGTGGACAACTAGTTATAGGTTACTAACGAGGACAGCTGACTTAATAAACTTAAAACATCAAAATATATTAAAAGTGTTGTAAATATATTTTGAACATACTTTGATATATATGTATATATTGTTATAGGTTCGTGAATCAACCAGTGGCCAAGTCTTACTTCCCGACGAAGTAAAAATCTGTGAAAGTGAGTTATAGTCCCACTTTTAAAATCTAATATTTTTGGGATGAGAATACATGCAGGTTTTATAAATGATTTACAAAATAGACACAAGTACGTGAAACTACATTCTATGGTTGAATTATCGAAATCGAATATGCCCCTTTTTATTAAGTCTGGTAATCTAAGAATTAGGGAACAGACACCCTAATTGACGCGAATCCTAAAGATAGATCTATTGGGCCTAACAAACCCCATCCAAAGTACCGGATGCTTTAGTACTTCGAAATTTATATCATATCCGAAGGGTGTCCCGGAATGATGGGGATATTCTTATATATGCATCTTGTTATTGTCGGTTACCAGGTGTTCACCATATGAATGATTTTTATCTCTATGTATGGGATGTGTATTGAAATATGAAATCTTGTGGTCTATTGTTACGATTTGATATATATAGGTTAAACCTATAACTCACCAACATTTTTGTTGACGTTTTAAGCATGTTTATTCTCAGGTGATTATTAAGAGCTTCCGCTGTCGCATACTTAAATAAGGACAAGATTTGGAGTCCATGCTTGTATGATATTGTGTAAAAACTGCATTCAAGAAACTTATTTTGTTGTAACATATTTGTATTGTAAACCATTATGTAATGGTCGTGTGTAAACAGGATATTTTAGATTATCATTATTTGATAATCTACGTAAAGCTTTTTAAACCTTTATTGATGAAATAAAGGTTATGGTTTGTTTAAAAATGAATGCAGTCTTTGAAAAACGTCTCATATAGAGGTCAAAACCTCGCAACGAAATCAATTAATATGGAACGTTTTCAATCAATAAGAACGGGACATTTCATATAGCCATACAATGCTTCAAAAGGTGCAGCATTAATGCTTGAGTGATAACTGTTGTTGTACGAGAATTCGGCGAGTGGCAAATGCCTTTCCCAGGCCTTTCCAAAATCAATAACACATGCACGCAACATGTCCTCCAAGGTCTGAATCGTTCGTTCACTTTGCCCGTCAGTCTGAGGATGATAAGCGGTACTCATGTCAAGACGAGTTCCCATGGCTTCTTGCAAAGAACGCCAAAATCTAGAAGCAAAACGGGGATCGCGATCGGAGATGATCGATAAAGGTACACCATGACGAGATACAACCTCTTTGATGTACTGCTGAGCAAGTCTTTCCATTGTATCAGTTTCCTTCATCACCAGGAAGTGTGCGGATTTGGTAAGGTGGTCAACAATAACCCAAATGGTATCGTATCTGCCCACCGTCTTCGGCAGCTTAGTAATGAAATCCATTGTGATCCTTTCCCACTTCCATTGTGGGATTTCCGGTTGCTGAAGTAAACCAGAAGGTCTCTGATGCTCGGCTTTAACCTTCGAGCAAGTCAAACACTTACCAACATAAGTCGCAACGTCCTTCTTAAGATTCGGCCACCTATACTGTTCTTTAAGGTCGTGGTACATCTTACCCGCACTGGGGTGAATCGAATATCTCGATTTGTGTGCTTCATCAAGTATCAGGTTCCGTAGATCTCCATAAAGAGGTACCCAAATTCTTCCGGCATAACATCGGAGTCCAGACTCCCTAACCTCGAATCGAGAGACAAGTATGTTCAAATGTTCGTGAGATATGTTCTCCTCCTTGAGAGCCTCAACTTGGGCTACTCTGATCTGGCTGTTGAGGTTCGAATGGATGGTGATGTTCAGAGCCCTAACACGAAGAGGTGCCGTCCTCTCCTTTCGGCTTAAAGCGTCAGCTACAACATTGGCCTTGCCAGGGTGATAACGGAGTTCACAATCGTAGTCGTTGAGCGTCTCGATCCATCGACGCTGTCTCATATTCAGTTGCTTCTGATCAAAGATGTGCTGGAGACTCTTGTGGTCGGTGAAGATAGTGCTCTTAGTTCCATACAAATAATGTCTCCACAATTTAAGTGCAAAGACAACGGCTCCAAGTTCAAGATCATGTGTAGTGTAGTTCCGCTCGTGAATCTTCAATTGGCGGGAGGCATAGGCAATAACCTTTGATCGTTGCATCAGTACACAACCAAAACCACTCTTCGATGCATCACAATAAACAACAAAGTCATCACTGCCTTCAGGAAGTGATAGGATAGGTGCAGTGGTTAACTTCTTCTTTAAAGTTTGGAATGCTGATTCGTTTGCGGGTTCCCAAATGAACTTCTTGCCCTTGTGAGTCAGCGCGGTCAAAGGACGCGCAATCAGAGAAAATCCTTCGATGAATCTTCGATAGTAACCGGCGAGACCTAGGAATTGGCGAATATGCGTCGGAGTAGTGGGGGTCTCCCACTTGCTGATGGCTTCAATCTTGGTGGGATCAACTTTGATACCCTGGTCGCTTACAACATGACCCAAAAATTGTACTTCCTTCAACCAAAATTCACACTTGGAGAATTTGGCGTAAAGTTGCTCTTGTCTTAGGAGTTCAAGCACTAATCGGAGGTGTTGCTCATGTTCTTCTTCGCTCTTAGAGTAGATGAGGATATCATCTATGAAGACGATAACAAACTTGTCAAAGTAAGGCTTGCAGACACGATTCATGAGGTCCATGAACACGGCAGGTGCATTTGTCAAACCGAATGGCATCACGAGGAACTCATAATGACCATAACGGGTTCTGAATGCAGTCTTCATCACCTCACTTTCCTTCACCCTCAACTGGTGATAGCCGGATCGTAAATCGATCTTTGAATAAACGCTCGATCCTTGTAGTTGATCAAAAAGATCATCAATTCGCGGAAGAGGATACCGATTCTTGATTGTCAATTTGTTGAGCTCACGGTAGTCGATACACATACGAAAGGATCCATCCTTCTTCTTCACAAATAGAACAGGTGCGCCCCAAGGCGAGAAACTTGGTTGGATAAACCCTCGATCTAACAGCTCTTGTAGTTGACTCTGTAATTCTTGCATCTCGGAAGGTGCGAGTCTATAAGGTGCGCGAGCTATAGGTGCAGCTCCTGGCACTAAATCAATCTGAAATTCTACGGCTCTCGGCGGTGGTAATCCAGGCAATTCCTCTAGGAAGACATCGGAAATTTCGTTCACAATTCGAACGTCGTTCACGCTCTTCACCTCAGTTTCTACCGCTTTCACATGTGCTAGGACAGCAAAGCGTCCCTTCTTCATAATCTTTTGCGCTTTCACACAACTAATGAGGTTCAACTTCGAGGTACATCTCTCTCCATAGATAACCAATGGTTCGCCATCTCCTTGTGGTATGCAAAGTGCTTTATCTCCACAAATAACATCGGCCTTTATCTTGCTCAACCAATCCATACCGACGATCATGTCAAAACTTCCCAGTTTGATAGGTATCAAATCAATTTTGAAATATGCACCAGCTATGTTGATAATAGCTCCACGACTAATATGGTCAACCTTTTCAAGTTTTCCATTGGCGACCTCGACAAGCATACTTTCTTTTAACGGGACTAATGACCAATTAATCTTATCGCAAAAATGTCTACATACATAACTTCTATCCGCACCAGTATCAAACAAGACAGAAGCTAAAAGATTGTTGATTTTGAATATACCTGTCACCAAGTCGGGGTTATCGCGTGCATCCCTTGCATTAACATTAAAAGCTCTAGCACGCGGTGGTCCGCCATCCTTTCGTTTGTTCGGGCACTCGTTTCTGAAATGGCCCGTCTGCCCGCATTCGTAACACTTTTTCGGCCCGTTGGTGTTCGGCCTCCCTGTCATCGTGGTAGTCTTGCAGTCTCTACCGATGTGCCCGCTCTTCTTGCACTTCTCACAAACAGCATTACAATACCCGGTGTGGTGCTTGTAGCACCTCTTGCATTGTGGTAGCGTGCCTTTGTAGTTCGGGTTGGAGTTGTTGTTGTTGGGGTTGGGGTTGTTGTTGTTTTATCTGAACCCTTCATGTCGCTTCGCCGGGTTTTGATCATAGTTTCTACCCCTGTTGTTGTTATTGTTGTTGTGGTTGTTGTGGTTGTTATCCCATTTCCTCTTTTCGCTACTACCAGCTTCAAACTTAGCCTTCTCCGGCTCATCAATAAGGATCTGATTCATGAGAGTATGCGCCATGCGCATTGCTTCAGGAACATTCGGTGGTTTGGATGAGGTGACATTTCCTTTGATGGACTTAGGGAGTACCGAGAAGTATTTCTCCATGCGCTTGAATTCGGGGGTGACCATGGTCGGACACATTAATGCTAACTCCAAAAACCTACGATTATAACTGTTAAGGTCGTTCCCTACGGCCTTCAACTGCATGAATTCAATTTCCATCTTCTGAATTTCGGTTCTTGGACAATACTCATCAATCATAGCACACTTAAACTCTTCCCGAGGCGTAGCATACGCCTCATCAATCCCTTTTGCTTGAGCTAACGTGTTCCACCACGTTAGCGCGCCGTCAGATAGCGTGAAAGATGCAAATTTGGTCTTATTATCCTCCGAACAGTTGCTAACTCGGAATACTGATTCAAGTTTCTCGAACCATCTGGTGAGACCAACTGGTCCCTCGGTGCCGCTGAAGTTATGTGGTTTGCAGCTCTGGAATTCCTTGTATGTACACCCATTTCGAACGGGTGGGATAACTGGTGGTGGTGGCGGTGGAGCTTGGAGATTTCTTTCTGCTAGGGCTGCAGCGACCCGTTCGCTGATCATGTCCTCAATCTGAGCGGCGGTAGGTGTGGTTCTTCCATTAGCCATGGTATTCTAAACAAAAATTTTGACCCAAGTCAAAATCCAGCATGCAAGTAGGTAGTAATACAGTATATAGTGACCAACATGGAATCAAAACATCACATGTTATTAAATAATGCATCTAGGTACAAATACCACAGAATCATCGTACAGCAATGTAAATAGAATATCGTGCAAGAATTAAATAATGCAAAGTTCCATTCATTAATAATAATAAGTTTCATACATCTGAATAAGTTCGTACAATACATATGAAATACATGAAACTATGTCTAGATTACATCATGAAATCTAAATACAAGGTCCTACGGTGAAGGCGGGTGAACTGCTCCTCGAGCCAACTGCTCCTCGAGCTCAGTGACTCGAGCTCGGAGAGTCTCAGTCTCCCTCATCAGTTCCTCATTAGAGGGAGCTGGTGGGGCAGGCGGTGCAGGTGGGGCGGGTGGTGCGGGTGGTGCCGATGTAGATGGTCCGGCTCCGGATGTAGACGGTACGTCTCTAGATGTAAGCGGTCCGTATCTAAATCTAGGTGGTACGGTTCCAGGAATAGTCAATACGTAACTGGGAACCTTACGTATCTGTGGGTCGGCAGGGTATGGCACAACTCGTTTACGAGCAGTAACCCTACGACGATGGCCAAAAGCGTCAGTAAAAGCACGACCTCCATTCACCCCTGGAATGACGGTGCCGTCGAAACGGTACCGCTTCTTCGGCGGGGTGGAGGGTGCCTGAATAGGTCTATCAGCAGGATCCTCATCATCACTGGAGTCGTCTGATGATGAAGAATCGGCGGATGATGAGTCATCCGAATCGTGTGGTGGTGACACTGGTGGCTGAGCTGGTAATCCGAAGCGTCCGAAGGCGGCCAACATCTGTCTGTGTCTGCCTGGAGGAATCACGACTAAACGTTCGTCGGGAGTGCGTCGGCAAAGTGTGCGCATGTGGTTACGAAACGGCCCTTCCCCGAATTCCGCGGGGATCTCAATACCACCAATGCGGGGCTGTGACCTCGAGGGTCCGGGAGCAGAAACTGGGGCAGGTGCACTAGTACCAGTTCCGGAAGTAGAAGCGCCGGGATCACTAGTGGGTGTCGGGGCCGGTGTATCGGCAGTAGCAGCAGTAGGTGTAGCAGTAGGTAGGGCGACGGGGTCTGAGTCTGTACTGCCCGAAATGCCAGCAGGTGGAACATCCGACATCTGAACAAGGAAAAATAAATTTTCCATGTCAGTATGTCATAAAGCAAGCAAATAATAGGCCAACAGTTTAAATCATGTACAACAATAAGTAGCATGGCAATATCAGTAATCGTACGAAACTAGCATGCAATCGAAAGCAAGTAATAGCATGCAGTAGTGAAATCACGTAGTAGCATATGGCATATAGCAGTAACAGTAAGCAGCAGCATGCAGTAAGTTCAGCGGAAACAAGTAAACTAGCAAGTTGTAGATTAGTCCTATTAGTGAATCCTACTCGGGTCGGTCTTAGACTCACTAATGCAACCTAATTCTCTACAACCAATGCTCTGATACCAAATGTGATGCCCCGTACAAAACCATCGTGTACGAATCATCAACAACAGGATCATTACAAGGTTAAGTACTATATGCTGTAATTAAAGAAGTTGCATTCACGATAAAAAAGGTGATATCATAACCGACATCAAATGTTTTACATTTCAAAAGCCTTCTTCACTAAGTAGAAGCAAATAAATAAGTGTACGTGACCCCAAAGGTCGTTACATAACATAGTTTCAATAGTAAATAAGTTTGAATGCAAGATAAGTAGTCATGCGATAACAACTCTAAGCAGCGAGTTCTACAGCACGACTAGTACACAGCGGAAGCAACCTCAAGCACCTGAGAAATACATGCTTAAAAACGTCAACACAACGGTTGGTGAGCTATAGTTTAAGTATAACAGTATGTAAGGTAGGCCACGAGATTTCAGTGCTACAAAGAGCGTTTCAAAACAGTATGATAAAGTATATGTTAACCGTGGGCACTTGGTAACTAACTTAACGTTTAAAATACCCCTTGAAAGTACACTTGGTGAGTGCGTATGTTTACGAAGTATTAAACACTCGTTGACTGCTAGCGTGACTAGCCCGAGTGGGGATGTCAAACCCTATGGATCCATATCTAAGATTCGCGTTCACCGGTTCATAAACCAATGATTAAACGTTATCGAGCTAAAGGGAATGTTTCTGCCGTTATATAACCCACACATATATAAAGTTTAAGTACTCGTGCCTAGTACGTAAAACATAAAATCCGCATGTATTCTCAGTTCCCAAAGTAAGTTTAAGTAAAAAGGGAATGCTATAACTCACAATGATATGTAGCGGTAAAGTAGTAGTCGGGAAAGGTGTGCAAGTAAATGGTCCGAAGTCCTCAACCTAAGTCAAATAGTACTAAGTCAGTAAATCGTCTTAATAGGTTTAAAAGTATGTAATTAAGGTCTTAAGGGTCATCATCATTCATCATTAAACAAAAGGCGTAAAGTAAGTTTCGTTTATGAAAGTAGTTTTCAACAAAGTCTGACTTCAGTCAGTCACCACGGCCTCTACCCTTACTGAATTAAGGTGAGACCAGTGGCCATGGCTCCGTCTATGAGTCCCTTAAGTGTGGTAAAATTTACAGAAGCAAACTCATCTTGGTTTGACCGTGGCGGCGGTCTAAGTGCGAGTAGGTCAGAAATTTCTGCACAACGTTAAAGGACATAGTAACGATCGGAGGGCCATAAATCCTAAACCGTAACTCGGATTAAGACGAGTCCTATATGAAAAGTTATCTACTCGAAAAGTTCTATCTAAAAATCAAGGTTAGAACAGCCCAGGTCTACTGGTCTGTTCCAGAAGCATCAGGTCAGTAGGTTTTGGACAGAACAGTGAGTTTAAAAGGGTTCCGGTGGTCTTGGTGCTTGATGTTCATCATGGCTCTCATCCTTGATGCATATAGCTTCAAGTGTACAACTCATTGATGTATATACATCATCTTAACCAAGTTTTGACCATCATAACCCATGTGCAAGTCTAAGACATGAAGCACAACTCACTTAAGAGTTGTATGAAGTTTGATGAACCAAAGTTGCATCAAAGTCTTAGATCTAACACATACATGGACTTTAAAGCTAATAACAAGTTACAAACTTGAAAGTAAACTAACTAATCAATATCATAAGTAGTAGAACATAGTTCCTAGTTTGATCTTGAAGATCCAAGACTCAAAAGTCTAGATCCAAAGTTACATTTAAAGAAAACTTGTTTGTGTGTTCTTGAACTTTCAAGGTTAACTTGATTTGTTCAAGAGATATGAGATCAAGACTAACTTGTAGTACTTGACCATATAAACTAACTACATGAAATTAAAGTGTATAAAATAAAGAAACAAGTTAACTAAACAAGTAATTAGTTTAAGGGTTGCTCATACTTTAAAGATTCAACCAAAGTTGATCTTTAAGTAAAGTAAACTTTAAGTTTACTTCCATGACTTACAAGTATGATTTCAACAACAAGAACTTTATAATCTTTGAAACATTATATGTAGAACTTAAACTAGAGAGTTTAGTTCTTGATTGTTCTTGTTAAAACAAGATAAAAGATGAATCAAACTAGAAAGTTAGATTCTTGAAACATGTAAGTAAATAACAACAATTAACAAGACAAGTAACATTAACAACAAAGAACAACAAATGATGATGATGATTTTCATGTATGTATAAGGTTTTAAGAAGAAAAGAAGAAGAGAAAAAGTCTTCAAGATTACTTACAAGAACTAGAGAAAAGAGAGAAAAGAAATGTTGCAAGTAAGAGTGTGAGTTGGAAATGAGAGATGCAAGTGAGTACTAGTGAACAAGTAGTGTAAAAAAATTTCAAAACACCACTAAATGGTCACATGGTTTCGGCATTCAGCAGAAAAAGGGAGGGGGAAGGCTAATGTTTAATGGCTCTTCATGTGTTAAAGCTTAAAAGTTGGATAATGAGGATGCATGCATGGGAAATGTATGTTAACTAGATTCCAAGTGTTGAAACTAACTAGTTACCTTACTAAATGATACTTACACTTGAAGACATGGGCTAACTAAGTCCACTAGTAGTGTAGGGTGGGCTTGGAAGTCCAATAACATGAGTCCATTACACTAACAAAGCCCAAGTTCAAATAAATCACAAGTTAAACCAATTAAAGCCCAAGTAACTAACTAATAGCCTTAGTTAATTAAAATGATTAATAAATTTAATCATGAATGTAAATAATATCTAAAAATATTATTCGTGAAAGTTCCGGGTGTCACAAAGACGTTTCGGGCTCTTAAAAGTCAAGTACGGGCAATCAAGGCAACATGTAAATGTAATAACATACATTCGTTTAATCATACGTATTAATAATAACAATTATTAATAAAATAACGTTGGAAATTCTAGGGTCGTTACATCATGCATGACATCATCAATCTTATTATGTCATGCATGACATCATCAATTTAACTTATACTAGATATTAGTCAAAAAAGGACAACATAAAGTATTTACTATTCGTATATACCAATAGTAATTTGCATGTTTGATGTATTATGTCATGCATGACATCATTAATCTTATTATGTCATGCATGACATCATCAATTTAACTTATACTAGATATTAGTAAAAAAAAAAGACAACATAAGTTGTATATATATACCTTAAAAACGTTTTTATGAATACACTCATTTTTCCATTCCATTTTCTCATCCATACTCTCCAAATTTTTTCTCAAAATACTCTCATCTTCATACTAGATCATCTCCAATCATTTTCTTCATCTTTTAACTTAAAAAAAAAATCTATAATCATCATATAAGAAGCGATCAAGAATACTTACTTTGATTCAAGTTTTGCTTCCAAGTTTAGTTATCTTTAAGCACCCTTTCAAGGAGTCTTTCAAGATATAGAAATCTTCTTCATATTCAGCTACTTCCCTTTCTTAAATCAAGGTATTAGTCTTACCAAAACTCTTGTTCAATTCATATGATTATAGCTATCTATATAAAAGATCATAGTTAATAACAACTAGAACCTAGTTTGGATGATTCTAAACTTGTTTGAAAACTAATCTAATCTAACCCTAACAACACTTATTTATATGTATTATGATGTTATATTAAGTTATTATAAGAACTTATAACTTGTACATATGAAGAACACCTTAAAAACTTAACATACATCAACTAATCACCATTCGGTAAAAGTGGACTGTTTTGGGTTGGGAATTAAAAACTTATCTTAGACTTTTAGTTCGAGGCTAAGACTTTGGAAATATGTTAATATATGTAAATAAGACTTCCAGTAATTTTTTCATAATTTTAGACAAAGTGGAAGTATTTTATCAAAAATCATATATTGGGTGGATGTCGGGATTCTTTCAAATCTGTCCACTGCACAAAAAGAGGGTAAAACTATAAAAATTAATATATGTGCTGAACTTTTCGAATTGGTTTTGAAAAATTAACTTCTTAAGGAATCCATAGCAATTTGATTCACTTTAAACGGATTTGTAATAAATATTTGGCGAGCAAAACAAAATCTGCTAAAATTAACGTTGTATAGACGAAATTTATCTTATAAAAACTATATTAACTATATCCTTGCTAACTTTTCCTATATATATTTGGACTTTTTGGACTATTTTGGACTATAACAAAGGACTACTAACAATGGACTACTAACAAAGGACTACTATAAATGGACTAATAACATAAAATGTTAAAAATTATTATATAAGTATTATATGAACTTGCTATATTAATTTTGTTCACATGTATTATTATCTGAATCGTTATTATTGTTATAGGTTCGTGAATCCATGGACGTCGGCTATATTTTAATAAGTTGAAAACTTGTTAAAACTATACTTTTACGACAGTGAGTATATAGTCCCATTTTTATACTCTAAAAATATTTTGGGATGAGAATACATGCATTTTATGTTTTACGCTATGGACACAAGTACTTAAAATATATTCTACATTGAGTTGTACCACCTTGCATATCTTCCCTAATAGCTTGGTAACTAATATTTACATGTTGTAAGAACATGTAAGCGCCAATCCTATTGATAGAAGTATCGGGTTTGACAACCCCAACCGGGCTAGTCGCTCTAGTATCGTAAACGGTTGCATAGTACTTCGTTTTTACTACGCTTGGTACAGTGTAGGAAGATTTCATAATAAAGGGAATATGCCATATTAATGGTTAAGTATGGTTACCGAAGCGCTCAACAACTTATAGAATATCTTTATTGAAATGTTTGTAACTATGAAATCTTGTGGTCTATATTTATATCGATGCTAGCTTTAAACCTATATATCTCACCAACCTTTGTATTGACTGTTTAAGCATGTTTATTCTCAGGTCCTTAAGAAAGTCTTCCGCTGTTGCATTATCTGAGCAAGCTGTGCATGGAGTCTCATGCTTTTGTTTAAATGAAGTGTTGCATTCAATAAAATCTTTGTCATGTATTATATTCGACTGTTATGTCACGTGTGTAGTATATGGAAACCGTTATGGGGATTATTTCTTAAATAATCGCCCACTTGTTTAAAACATGCATTATGTATAATAATTGTTAACTTTTTATAAAACGAATGCAATATTTTCTAAAACGTATCATATAAAGGTCAAATACCTCGTTATGGGACCAATGAATAACGTACTACATTTATAGTAATATGGATGGGTCGTTTCAATAGATCTCCTTCAAAAGATTCAACTATATTTGACTAACTTAATGATACTTGATTTGGATTAAACTCACGTAAAACACTAACTAAAACAATCACTTGGAATAGTATTATGTTGATCACAACTCTTTCAATTACCCAATTGAATTAATGACACAATTACTTGAAATCACTTATTTAATTGTCTAAATCACTCATGTGTTGAAACATAAATTGCATCTCAAATTTAACTCACATTAATAGATTAACAACTTATGTAATTGAATTGGAAGAATAGATCAAGCATAACAATATATCTTTTAATCAAGCACAATAAAATAAAATTATTCAAACATTAAATCCATAAGATAAGAACAATCCAATGTCTCAAAATTCACATTCAAGTAAATACACTAAAGATCTAGCCTAGTATATGCAAAGTGTAAATAACTAACCAATAAAAGATAGCAATATTCATGATTACAAAACTTAAATTGATGAAAGAATCATAAGTACCAATTGTTGTAAAAGATGAAGCAATAAACTTGGTGAATGGATCTTAAAGAGAAAGTTGAAACCTTTGAAAACCTTAAATTTTCATGCTTTTGGGGTTAAAATTCGTATGCTAATGGGCTGCCCCAACCCTTCTATTTGTAGGGTGAAAACCGACTTGCTGCTAAAGTAACCAGATGCGCCACATCAGATAGGGATGTGCCACACCCTTTTCCATGTCGTGTTCAGATGCGCTGCATCTTCATAGATCCACCACATCTTATGGCCTCTGTCCATGATGGGCTAAATTGTAAAGAGCCATGCACCGCATCAAATGGGATATGCCGCATCTCTTCATAATTTTGCGTTTTTCTTCTTTTTAACACTTTAAAGCCCTATATCTTCACGCTTATTCATCTTGATGTTACTTTGACGTGTAGTTCACTTGAAATCATCCTTTTAACCTTTAATCCAACTAATGTCTTCAATTTTCTTCAAAAACACTTAGAATAGGAATGGATATCGTGATAAGATATATGTATAATTAGCGTGATATCAATAATCAAATGAAGTTCCAACAGAATTCACCGAAATATCAACACAATTTTGAAAACTTGGTGGAAAAGTAGAAGAATTACTATTGTTCGAAAACTGACCAAATGATTCTGATTCTCATCCACTTCATCTGCCTCCATGTAACCATCATTCTCAACATCATGTTGAACATTATGATGATCACTTTGTTCTCCTGATGAATTATACCCTTCATCTTGTCATACCTCTTCATAAACCTTATTCTTTGTACTGTCAATTTAATTTGATATTATGACAGTCCATGTCCCAATTTCATGGACATTGATGAGTACCCATTATAGTCGCCACAATTTTATCAGAAATAGATTTTTTACAAGACGTGGAAGGACGTAGTCTTCCAACACACAAATGTTTCAAGTCGTCATTCTTAAAAAATTTGAATTTACCAAAGAACAAATGTTTACCGATGTGATGTAAAGAACAATTAAAGAATCCTTTATCATGTAGAACATGATTAATGTTTTTCAACAATTCAGTTTCCTTAAATATTACCAGTAAAACTTCCTCAGGTTGAAAGATTTATTTTCAAAAGTGATTAAATTACCTTTTACAATCGGTGAATATGAAACATTGTTGTTTGAAATTGGAAATACACCCAGCGCAGTTGCCTTACCATGTGTTGTCTCTTTTATTGCTTTTGGAACATTGTCTTTCACTACCGTATTACACACATGTTTAGATTGTCTTTAAATTTTGTCACAGATACCAACAATCTAAAATTGCCAATACATATAGTTGAAAGCAGTCTTATAAAACATTCAGGATCATCAATCTCCTCAAAACGAACAAAACAAAACAGTTTCCATATTTGGATTTTTTGAAAGGAATAAAAGTGTCAGTGATCCTCCCATAAGATTCTATTTGATCAGGAATACATGGACATAGAACGTTATTTCTTGGCCATTTATATTCTGCCAAATAAGTGTGTTTGATGTTGATCCCCCTTTATTGTTCTTTCTTTTAATTCGAAACCATCCATCTTCTTGAATATGATTGAAACGGGATCCACCGATGATATGAATTGATGACAGGTGGAATTTGAACGCAATTTGAATAGTTTATTTTATATTGAAATTATTATTGAAATAATTCATTGAACATGCTATTTGTTAGGACATATTTTATTATTATGATTTGTTCACTTGATACTTACTTACATGTATATGGTGTCTATCATCTATAAATATATAGACATCAACCCTCACTATTGAATAATTATATATAAATTTATAAACAAACCATTTTTATTCTTTTTCTTTATTTCTCTTATTTTTAGTCATCTAAAAAATGATACATAGAATTCAAAAAAAAAAAAAAAACATTTATTAGTTTTACTGGTCAAGCAGGTAACCGGTCACATTATTTTAACGGTCACATTATTTTAACATTAACACACATTTTGAAAGTTTATTACATACAATGTTTTTTAGAGTATATAGCTACATCAAAACAAAACTAAAAGTATATGACCTATTTGTAAGTTATAAACTATCGGTTAATATCCATGTCATCTTTAAAATAAAAAAAGAGACATATGTATTTTAAATGGTCCATCCGGTAACTAGTAAATTTTTGTTTACATAGATTACACGATTTGAAAGTTTATGACATAGAATGATATTTTTTGTGATTTATTGCCCACAATGAAACAAAAGTAAAAATATATGGTCTATCTGTAGCTTTAAGCCAATAATAAATTCAAGGCACATAACTCGTTCATCTTGTCTGTCATATACATTAAAATTGTTATTATTAAGCTTGGGTTTTATAGTGATAGATGCTCTTCAATAGCTGCTATTGTGACTTCGGGATTGTGACTTGTGTTCAGTTAGTGTTGTGAATCGACCTTCAATAGTCGCTATTTGTTCATTGAAAAATTTCAAGCAGCCCTGTTAGTGTAGAAGGAAAAATAAAGAGAAGTTCATGTTTGTGAATTGCCTTCGTCTACGAAAAGTATGGAGTTTGAAGCGATCGATGTTCCCATGGCTAGTATTTAGGTTGGTATGACTTTAGAAGATGGTTTTTCGGCGTGTCCATGCTATGGTAAGAAGTGCAAAACCAAGTGCTTAAAATTTTGAAAATTTTGTAGAGAACACAAGGTACCTTTCGAATGTATTGCGGGTACTAAAAAAAATTTAGAAGAAGAAAAAGATCATAGATATGGGAAATCTTGATCATATCTTTGTCTATTCTATGAGATTGATTAGGTTCACTAGTTATCTGAATTAGGTTGTGTGAACTTTAGATTTTACATAATATGTGTCATAAACCTGGATAATTTCTAGCATTCATGAGAAAGTAGCATATGTTGTTTCTGTATATTGCTCATCTATCATCATGTTTTACTGTGTGATCTTACATGTCATGCGTGCATGATATTTCAGGAAAAAAAATATTTGCATCTTTATTTTAGAGGCATGTGTTTATATCTTAATGGAATTGCAAATTATGTCTCAAAGTCTGCAGTAAAAGGAACTATGTATACATCTAAGACTTTAAATTCTTCAAGTAAAGTTTTAAAAACTCAAAATGTACATATTTTCATGTGTAAGATCAGCCCAATGGACTTGAATAGGGGAAGTTATCAGAGGTTGGTGTTTAAAAGTTCAAATTTTGGATACCCTTCTTACAATCGACCGACTGTCTGCCATAGACGGCCGACTAAAGTGTCTGTTGACTAATAGACATTTTAAATGACCGACAGTCTAACCAGTCCACCGGTTGTGTTCATGTCGCTCAACATGTCGACCAACTAAGCACTCAGTCAACCGACAGTCGATTGAGGTATAAAAGGGTGCAGATGACCATCGGTTGATTCACTTGTCCGATTGTGATTTTTACAAAAATTCAAAGTTTGAAGGAAGGAGTTTTTGACCGTGATATTCATTTACATCTTTGAGTTGTGATTCCAGAACCGTTAACGAGGTAATCTAATTCATTTTAGATTGTTAGAAATTGTGAATTTTAGAGTTTAAAAACCTCGATTTGTTTTTATTCGATTAAGACTAATTTGTGACGTTGTGTTGCTAACTGTTGATAATATTATGATAATAGGAATCTTCTGTTTCGTACTGGTATCATCGTTTCAAGTAAAAACAACAAAATATCTTTCTCTCAAGGTTTAAATTCGGGACTCCATCTGAAGAACACAATAGACCGACTGTGTTCGACAGTCGACTGATGGTATGTAAAAGTTAATTTATTGTGGCTACAATCGACTGAGTATCTACATGTTCTGACAGTTGACCGAGTGTCGTTATAGTCGACTGACTGTGTAATGTTTATATTGTTTTTAGTGTTTATGTGTGTTGCTGTCAAAATTGAATGTTTAGTGATTTTTGTTGCATAATTAATCTTTTGGAAAATACGAATGATCTGATAATATATCTAATAATGTTTGGATAGATTTTATTAAGCATGGTAGGAAGATAAAACACATGAGTGGAGCGTGTATGCCACGTTAGCCCAAAAAATTAGGAAATTTTGTTAGGATTCGTTTGTTACAATCATGAAAGGGACAGGTGACACGTCAACATTCCATCTAACAAACTTCTGGTGTCTATAGATACACCCCATGAGTCATTCACAACACACAACATTATTACCTTAACGTTAATCTGCCAAAATCAATTTGTGATATCATTAACACAGTCAAATAAATTGAATTTAGACCATCGCGGGAATTCAATCACCTTAGATAGTAAATTATTCAATCTAATTAAATAAGTTAATCCGATTGATTATTTTACACCTTCGTGAATTTTCAGATTTCGATCGGGTTTGCACGATTTTCGGATTAAAATAATCTATCAATCACTTTTTTCTCAAATTAAGCACTCAAACTTAAATCTATTTTCTGAAATCAGTTTTGGGTTCGATCAACAGGAAGTGGCAAGACGTGTACTTAATTCATGATGGTGTCTTTTTTATACACATCAACTGAATTTCATCCACGGCTGGTTAGAGAATTCTATGCAAATTTCTCTCTGAACGAACACAAGACCAAGTGTGTTCACATGAACATGTTTGGAATTGTGTATGACTAGACACTAGATGAATTCAGTGAGCTCTTGAATGTGCATGTGGAAGCTTTAAATACTACAATTCCAGTAAAAATCTACGCGGATTAACCATTAGCACATCTAAAGGACAAGGACACCGTTTCACTTATTTTAGATTTGTGATGGGACTGTGTAATCCAGGAGTCACTATCAGTAATGGTCTGGTGATTCTCAAAGAAAATGACATTCTTGATGAGTATCGAATGATGTTGAAGGTCATCGAAAATAACATCATGTTTACTAGATGCAGATGATGAGGAGCTGTTTGTGATGGAAGCTCTTATTCTGATGTGTCTTCTTGAAGGAATCAAAATTCACTTGGGCTATGTGGTTGTGAAGCGTATGGCAGAACTTAGAGCAAATGCAAGGGAGCATCTTCCTTATGCAATGTTGTTGAAAAGTTTGTTCTTGGAAGAAGATTTGGTAGATGTCGCATCCGAGAAAGCAACTTTGAATGCTGAAATTATCATTGATGCATAGATAATTTGTCAACCGACGTGTGGTTGAAATTCGAATTTATACAAATATTTGACAGACAATGATTTGTATGTTGTTTTCAAAACATAAGTCTGTATGAATTTGTGTGTAATAAGATACAACCTCAAATCATCATTGATTTGAATGGTTGAATCAGAGAAAGTTCATGTGTATGGTTGATGTTTTATTTAGATATGTTTTGATTAAATGTGTATTTGATGTATGAAGATACCCCATAATACATGGTGGTGACATCTAACGATTTATTATTTAGTTTTTTGTAGTTGTTTTAGGATGTCTCAAGAACAAGTTCATTCAGAGGTGCAAGAGTAGGAGATTCCTTTGTCGGAGAAGCTTCCTGGTTTGACTGCTAGTAATGCTGCCAATTTCTTAGCATGTCTTGATGAAGAAGGACAAGAAGCTAAGACTGATTTTGTATGTATTATAAAGTTTCTGAAGCGTTTGAGAATTCAACGTGCTATTACGCTGAAATGCACGTAGTACTATTCTCATCAGAGAGAGTTATAGTCAAAGGTAGTTGTGCATATAGAGCAAGGAAAATAGGTTGTTATAAGCAGTATGGGTGGTACGATAGTTAGAATTTCAGCTCAGACAATTCGTGACGATATTGGCTTTCCTGATGAAGATACAATGACAACTACTTTGAATCGAACCAAGGTTAGAAGATGTTGATGAGGTGTGGATATTATGGCGATATTGTGAAAGGGGGTGTCAAACGCACTCGATTATGCAATCAGTACAAATATCTAACTCTTGTAGTTGAGATGCTTGAGTCCTATGTTGGAAGGATTTGATGAAATGAACTAAGTGTACAGCTCTATGTTTGCTTCACTAGTGCTAAATGTGAAGTATACATTCTCAGAGGCTATCCTCAAGATCTTGTTGTTGAATTTAAAGAAGAAGAGCCACCTTATTTTCCCAAGGTTTATGCAGATCATGATTGAAAAGTAGGTGCTAGGATTAGTCAAAATCTGGCAAGATGAGGTAAAGTTGATTCATCTTTCTGATGCAACCTTCAATAGAATGAAACAAAAGATAGCGAATGCTCCTGAGGAGCCTTTTAAGAGAGTAGTTAGACATCTGACTAATGAAAATTATGTGTGTCCGAACGGTGATGCATGCCGTCATGAAACTAGTATATCTGGTAGTACTGAAGATGTGGTTGAAGCAATTGGTGAAAACAATCAACAAGTTGATCAACCACCACCTGTTGCTAAATAGGGTCAGAGATTGGTTGATGATGATGATGATGATGAAGGAGATGATGTTGATCCAAGTCAATTGAAGCTAAGGAAACGAAAGAAAATTGATCGAGAAGGTCTTCTAGTTTCAACTAAGACAAAGCAGAAACATATTAAGGTTTTGAATGGTGAAGAAGGATTCAGGATCGTCCTTAGTTGTTCAATCACGGCAACAATCCCAACAGAAACATACTCACACTGCTATTGAAGCTACAAGGCCTGAAAACTTACCTGTACAATAAGCTTCTTCATCTGCTATTGTTACTCGTGATCATGCAGTCACATCTTTGTGTACAAGACTTGTACAGTTTATTGCTAATTTTGAAAAGTTTAAGGAGTCAGAAGAGAGAGAGAGAGAGAGAGAGAGAGAGAGAGAGAGAGAGAGAGAGAGAGATGGAGAGAGAGAGATGGAGAGAGAGAGATGGAGAGAGAGTTTAACGACCCGTCAAAGTACACTTGACGACCATCGTTATCTTAGTCCCACAGCTTAATCATAACTCTATATGAATTTGATAAATAACCATGCATTCTTTATTTAAAAATGATTTTCTATAAAGGAAACCTACCAAAATGTGTAAGTTTTGAAAAACCATACATTATTACTTAACCAAAAGTTGACCAAAACAAGTCAACAACATCCACTATTAAATGTATTAAAATAGAATGCAAGTTAATGTTTAACAAAAGCTGTCATCATAAATATGCAGACTCTCTAAGCACAGCGGAAGCAATTAATCATGAACCTGAGAATAAAACATGCGAGTAACTGTCAACAAAAATGTTGAATGAATTATAGGTTTAATATTGCAAACAATATGTAATTTAAACCATAAAAATTTATGTTTGAAAACATAACAACTCCTTTTTGGACCACAAAATTATATGCTAGAAAACATATAAAAATATTATTCCATTTTCCTTGAGCCACCTGGTAACCACTTAACCATTTATTTACCTTGCCAAACACAATAAATAATATACACCGAACAAGTGTATCTTCAACTAAATACGAAGTACTAATACATTCCGATTATAAATTGCTAGCGCGACTAGCTCGAAATGGGGTTGTCAAACCCGATAGATCTATCTATAGGATTCGTGTTCACCAGTGAAAACCAGTGATTACAATTACCAGATTAGGGAATATTTTTGTTCGACTCACAATGAATAATTTAAACCAACTTCCACTTGTGTCCAATATGAAAAATAAAATGGATGTATTCTCATGCCAAAAGATTTAAAATAGAAAAATGGGACTATAACTCACCTTAAAGCAAATGAAGTAACCACACAAAAATGCGAACAGCAAACGAAGTAAAGTGATCAGGAATGATCACAACGCCGACCTATAAATAAAGCAGGGCGATATAAATAATTAACTTAGGTCAAGTCTTAGTATGATAGCTATTGTACATGTTGCAAGTAGACATAGAACAACACTCAACATGCATCGGTTTGATCGGAACAGCGTACAGACACACACTTTCTATTTTTAGAAAGTTTCTATTTTTAGCAGGTTTCCATTTTTGGAAATTTTCTATTTTAGGAAAGTTTCTATTTTAGGAAAGTTTTTATTTTAGGAAAGTTTCTATTTTTAGAAAGTTTCTATATTTAGAAAGTTGCTATTTTTTAAAAGTTTATAACTTAGGAAAGTTTCCTTAATTAGAAAGTCAACAAAAGTCAACTGAAAGTCAAAGTCAACAGAAAGTCAACTCAAAAGTCAACCTTGGTCAAACATAGTCAACGTTAATTTTTAAAGTATAATTTATATTAATAATATAAGTTATAATGTTAATTAAAGTCAAATATGTATAATTATGTTATAACATAAGTTTAATTAAATTAAAATGAATTATTAAAGTTAACATAAGTTTAAATGATATAATTAATATAACATAAGTATTTAATTAATTAATTAAATATTAATCATAATATAAGTATTATTAATTAATAATAAGTTTTAATCATATCATAAGTATTATTAATTTATACTGAATTATTAATCATATCATAAGTTTTAATTAAAATTATTAAATCATAAGTATTTTATAATTGAATTATAATTAAATAATAACTAAGCCTTACAATAATTAAATAATTAATTAATCCTTATTATAAGTTATAAGTCTTATTATAATAATCTCATAACATAAGTTTAATACTTACCATAAGTATTTTTCATTAATAATAAAAGTATTATTAATCATAAGTTTAATTAAAGTTTCATTAATCATAATTAATTAATAAATGATATAATAAATATGTATATCATAAGTCTTAAATTAAAATAATTACTTTTTATATCATAAGTAATTTATTAATAATGAAAATCATTATTTATGTCATAAGTCTTATTTAATAACCATAAGTTTTAATTAAAAGTTCATCGGGTAATAACTTGAGCCCCCGGGAATCAGTTTTCGGAGAGTCTTATACATATATCTTCGCCTAACCAACCCACCCGACACATTAGTGTGCTCAAGAATACCCCAAGAACAGCCACCAAGTCGTGACCTACAGCCATTAAGCAACTTGGAGCTTTAATCCGTTCAAAAATATGTTTTAGTCATACCGGGTGATCCGTGGCTCGGATTTCGATGACCCAAACATGAAAGTTCATCCAATCATCAATCCTAACACACTAGTACAACCTAAAGACTCCAAAAGTGGTCACAAAGTCGGACCACACCTGTACCAATTCGTTCTTACATTTTAATTTCAATTAAACACAATTTTAATCATATCTAGAGCTCCGGGAATCGAAATAACATGAATCCGGAGTCTAAAATTAATTTCTTGATGAGAGGAACTCATAAAAACACTTTAATTTCACTTTTACATAAGTTAAGTCTACAGAAATGATCAAACAAACCGCTGTCCAAAAACAATCAAACCGAAAACTTGAATTATCGAGTGAATCTACGCATACAATCAACAATACAACAACATACTATCATAATACTATCATAATAACATGAAAATACAGAAAAATAAATGAAAATTCAAAAATCTAGGGTTCGGGTTTATACCCTAATCGAGAATCGAATGATATGAACGTGTAGAGGAGAACGAGAGCAATCCGATTACACTAAAAGTCCTATGATCCAAGCATGATTTTTGGTTGAAGATGATGATGTTTATGGTGATGATGGTGACGGCATAGATGGGAGAGGAAGAGAGAATTTTTTACAAAATAAGTTTTAGGTTGAAATGAGGAGTAAATGTGGTGTTTTGAACAAATGCATCACAAGTTTCAAAGTTAGGCAAAACCACCCCCTCCCCTTGATAATTTCGGCCAAAAAAAAGGGTGGGACCCACTTGTGGTCCATCTTGAAGTATGTACTAAAAACTTTAAGCCCGAATGCCCGAACGAAACCCGAAACGCGAAAACACCGCTACGCAATTAAATATTCTGAGAGATAACGCATACGCGACAAATAAAATATATAAACACTATATATAAAAATATGATATAAAAATATCATATTTAAAGTAATTTGGATTTAAAAATACTAAAAGTCTAACCGTTGGTTTAAAAACTGAAAGGATTCGCCAGATAGAAATCCACGACACGTAGAAACGTACGAATTAAAATATGAATATAAATATTCACATATCACATAAAAATTAATGTATTATTACTAAAATAATAATATAGGTCATAGAAATGAAGTGGCATGAATAACAATTAACGGACCTTAAATAGTAAACGGTAAAAGATAACGAAAAAAGTAGGGTCGTTACAATACCTTCCCGTTACGGAAATTTCGTCCCGAAATTTAAGCAGGTGCAGGGGTTGACTCGCTATCTGAGAACAAATGCGGGTACTTCTGCTTCATCTGGCCTTCGTGGTCCCAAGTGAACTCGGGTCCGCGTCTAGCGTTCCATTTAACTCGGACGATAGGAATCTTACTTTGCTTGAGTGTCTTAACCTCTCGATCCATAATCTCGACAGGTTCCTCAATAAAATGGACTTGTTTATCAATATGGAGCTCCTCAATAGGAATGGTTTCATCGGCCTTGGCTAAACACTTCTTCAAATTTGATACGTGAAAGACATCATGAACAGCACTGAGTTCTTGTGGCAATTTCAAACGATAAGCCACGGGCCCAATTCTTTCGATAATTTCAAATGGTCCAACAAAGCGAGGATTCAACTTTCCCCTCTTACCAAAACGTACCACACCCTTCCAAGGTGATACCTTCAACATGACACGATCACCAACTAGAAATTCCAAACCTTTCCTTCTAACATCGGCATAACTCTTTTACCGACTCCTGGTGGTTTTCAACCTTTCTTTAATCTGTACGATCTTCTTGGTAGTCTCATGAGTAATTTCTGGGCCTCTGAGTTGAGCATCCCCGACCTCATTCCAATAGGAGACCTACACTTTCTACCATACAGAGCTTCAAATGGTGCGGCTTTAATACTTGCATGATAGTTGTTATTATAAGAAAATTCAGCCAGTGGCAAATATCTATCCCAACCATTACCAAAATCAATAACGCACACTCGTAACATGTAATCCAACGTTTAAATGGTCCTTTCACTCTGACCATCCGACTGTGGATGATAAGCGGTGCTCATATCTAACTTTGTCCTCAAAGCTTCCTGTAAAGACTGCCCAAACCTCGATGTGAATCGACTTTCTTGGTCTGAAATAATAGATACAGGAACACCATATCTTGAAACATTTTCCTTCAAGTACAAACGAGTAAGCTTCTCCATCGAATCTGTTTCCTTAATCGACAAGAAATGAGCTAACTTGTGAGTCGGTAAAAAATAACCCAAATGCTATCATAACCACCCACAGCTATTGGTAGATTCGTAATGAAATCCATAGTAATACCTTCTCACTTCCATTCGGGAATCTCAGGTTGTACCAAAAGTGCAGACGGTTTCTGATGTTCGGCTTTAACCTTAGCACAGGTCAAACACTTAGCCACATACGTAGCCACATCAGCTTTCAAATTAGGCCACCAATATAGCTCCTTAAGATCATGATACATCTTTCCTGAATCAGGATGAATAGAGTACCTAGACTTATGAGCTTCATTTAAAACAAGTTGTCGCAGATCACCAAACTTCGAAACCTAAAGACGTCCCACAAAATACCGAGTACCATCGATTCGTACCTCAAACTTCTTAGCCATACCTCTGACTTTCTCATTCACAAAATTCTCCTCCTTCAAGGCTTCTTGTTGTGCTTCAAGAATCTGCCTAGCGAGGTTAGTTCGAATTGTCATATTCAAGGCCCTAAACCTGCGAGGTTCAGCCCTCTCTTTACGACTTAACGCATCGGCCACAACATTGGCCTTCCCCGGGTGATATAAAAGTTCACAATCATAATCATTCAACGTCTCAACCCACCTACGCTGCCTCATATTCAACTGTTTCTGATCAAGGATATGTTGAAGACTTTTATGATCGGTGTACACTGTACTTTTGACCCCATACAAATAATGTCTATAAATCTTAAGCACAAACACAACAGCTCCCAACTCTAAATCATGGGTTGTATAATTATGTCCGTGGATCTTCAACTAACGTGACGCGTACGCAATGACTTTCTTTCACTGCAACAAAACACAACCAAAGCCCTGACGCGATGCATCACAATAGACAACAAAATCGTCATTACCCTCAGGTAGTGACAATATCAGAGCGGTAGTCAACTTCTTCTTCAGAGTTTGAAAATCAGTCTCTTGTTCATCCTTCCACACATACTTCTTCCCCTTGTGCGTTAAAGCAGTCAGAGGTTTCGCTATACTAGAGAAATCTTGAATGAACCTTCTATAGTAACCTGCCAACCCTAGAAACTGACAAATCTAAGTAGGAGTTTTCAGAATTTCCCCCTTCGCAATTGCCTCAATCTTGGCAGGATCAACTTATATTCCTTGTTTACTAACAACATATAAAAGGAATTGAACTTCTTTCAACTAGAACGCACAATTAATCAAATTTAGCATCCAGCTCTTCTTTTCTTAACAAATCAAGCACTAATCTCAAATGCTCTTCACGTTCTTGATTACTGATGTGTTCTAGAGGGTGTGTATGAAACAGCTATCAGTTTTATATTTATTTACTACAGGAAATCACATAAATTAAACTAAAACATAAAAGGCAAGTATACCTATCGTGTAATAATATAGCTAAGGTAAAGTCCGGGAGGTCGATCCGTGGATACTATTATTGGGTGTCTTACTAGGTCAAATTAGTTAATTAAGTAGTTAAACTAGATTTAGTGATATATAGTAATTATAGGTAATTTTGGGGGTTTTTACCGTTTAATGACCGGTGTGTCGATTTTAAAACTTAAGTCACAATTAAAACCTAATGCAAAATATAACTTAATTTAAAGTGTAAAGTAAATGACGATAATTAAAAGTATAATAAATTAAAAGTGCCATAAATAAAATGACAGTAAATAAAAGTACGATGAGATATAAAATAAAGGAATTATGCTTATTTAAAATGATAGTAATCATGATGTTCGACGTGTTGATTTTAATTTATTACCATGGGTTAATTGTCCTTTGTCCTGGATTATTCGATATGTCCATACGGTTTTGTCCATAATAGTCCATCGGTCATAATTATAAAGTGCGAGGGTCTTCGTCAAATTATCCTTATACCCGAAGTCAAATATTCCAACTAATTGGGGATTCGAACTGTAACAAGGTCTTAATACTTTGTTTAATGAATACACCAGGTTATCGACTGTGTATAATCCAAGGTTTTAATAATTTGTTAACATTTACATAAATTACCCTTGAATGTAATCCACCCCTGTTTTAATGAGTCTAGTAACTATTAAATCATCCCCGTGTCCGGTCAAATGAACAATAATTCGTACTTATAAATATCCCGCTCATCGTATCCGATTAAGCGTATGTGGTTATATATAGATACGTCAAATCATAACCTTTATATTAAATTAACGAGGTATCGTTTAGTTAATATAAAGCCCATTAATAGCCTATAGTCTAATTTCCACAAGTGTCGATCTTTTGTCCAAACCCCAATTATGGTCCAAAACCCAATTAACCTGTCTTTAATATTTAGTCTAACATCACGATTACTTCGGCTTAAATAAGCATAATAATAACTTAGCTACGAGACATTAATAAAAATAATTTAAACAGTATTAATAGCGTAGTGTTACACGGACAGAGTTTCGACTTACAAACTTAAAACATTCGCTAACATAACTTTATTATTATTAAACTTTAATATTAAAATTATAATATTAATATAAATATATTGAGAGAGTAAGAGATTTAGAAAATAGAAAAGGTGTATCTTTCATTACTCCGTAGTCTCGTTTTATAGGCAAATGATGAATTTGAAATTTTCACTTATGACCCCTTAACTATGCTCAATTAACAACTTTTTATTATTTATTATTATTCTTATTATGAATTATTTAAATATTATATTATATTCTTGTGCATAGTTGACTTGTACTTTCAGCTTCGTTGCGTCGAGAGTTGAAAGTTGGTTCATGTCTCGGTTCCGGATTTTCGAACGCCTTTTCGTATAATTTAATATCTTGTACTTTGCGTTTTGTAGCTCGTACTTTTATAATTTTGAGACGTTTCTCATCAATAAATTAAACCACTTGAATTGTACTTTGTACTTTTTAGCTTTTTGGTCATTTGCGGCTTTAAATCGTCGAATCTGTCTTTTGTCTTCACCTTTTATTATTTAAACGATAATTACTTGAAATTAGAACAATTGCAACTAAAAGCTTGTCTTTCTTGAAGGATAATGCTATGAAATATATGTTCGTTTTTAGCATTATCAAATATTCCCACACTTGAGCGTTGCTTGTCCTCAAGCAATATAGAACTTGAATATAACTTTACTAGAATCACTTCTTTATTCTTCACACTTTGTACATCAGTGATTTCAATACGGCGGTATGAACAATGATGGTAACGATGTGGTTTACAGTCTCACATGACTATAAAATTTTAGATCCGTTAGGAAATTGGATCTTTATGAAAACATTTGATCTTTTGAAAATTCAATCTAGTTTTTACCCTAGATAATTTTTTCGGAATAACCATTCACCGGTGTTTGCAAAATGTTGTTGTGGGTTTGGTGGATTTCAGATTTGAAAATTTTAGCTCAAAACTTGCGGTTTTGTGTCACCCACTTGCTAACCTTGTATTGGGAAAGCAACACGTCCAGTTTACTTGCTCCGTATATTACCTTTCGGTAAACTACCGTCCGGTTGTAAAGGAAAGCGTTGAACAAGCAACTGTTAAGGCAATGTCCCCTGATATGTGTAGTGACCCGAACTTTTCCATGTATATATATATTAATTGAGATTGATATTTACATGATTAAATGTTTCCAACATGTTAAGCAATCAAACTTGTTAAGACTTGATTAATTGAAATATGTTTCATATAGACAATTGACCACCCAAGTTGACCGGTGATTCACGAACGTTAAAACTTGTAAAAACTATATGATGACATATATATGGATATACATATATAGTTAACATGATACTATGATAAGTAAACATATCATTAAGTATATTAACAACGAACTACATATGTAAAAACAAGACTACTAACTTAATGATTTTTAAACGAGACATATATGTAACGATTATCGTTGTAAAGACATTTAATGTATATATATCATATTAAGAGATATTCATACATGATAATATCATGATAATATAATAATTTAAAATCTCATTTGATATTATAAACATTGGGTTAACAACATTTAACAAGATCGTTAACCTAAAGTTTTCAAAACAACACTTACATGTAACGACTAACGATGACTTAACGACTCAGTTAAAATGTATATACATGTAGTGTTTTAATATGTATTTATAAACTTTTGAAAGACTTTAATACACTTATCAAAATACTTCTACTTAACAAAAATGCTTACAATTACATCCTCGTTCAGTTTCATCAACAATTCTACTCGTATGCACCCGTATTCGTACTCGTACAATACACAGTTTTTAGATGTATGTACTATTGGTATATACACTCCAATGATCAGCTCTTAGCAGCTCATGTGAGTCACCTAACACATGTGGAAACCATCATTTGGCAACTAGCATGAAATATCTCATAAAATAACAAAAATATGAGTAATCATTCATGACTTATTTACATGAAAACAAAATTACATATCCTTTATATCTAATCCATACACCAACGACCAAAAACACCTACAAACACTTTCATTCTTCAATTTTCTTTATCTAATTGATCTCTCTCAAGTTCTATCTTCAAGTTCTAAGTGTTCTTCATAAATTCTACAAGTTCTAGTTACATAAAATCAAGAATACTTTCAAGTTTGCTAGCTCACTTCCAATCTTGTAAGGTGATCATCCAACCTTAAGAAATCTTTGTTTCTTACAGCAGGTTATCATTCTAATACAAGGTAATAATCATATTCAAACTTTAGTTCAATTTCTATAACTATAACAATCTTATTTCAAGTGATGATCTTACTTGAACTTGTTTTCGTGTCATGATTCTGCTTCAAGAACTTCGAGCCATCCAAGGATCCGTTGAAGCTAGATCCATTTTTTTCTTTTCCAGTAGGTTTATCCAAGGAACTTAAGGTAGTAATGATATTCATAACATCAATCGATTCATACATATAAAGCTATCTTATTCGAAGGTTTAAACTTGTAATCACTAGAACATAGTTTAGTTAATTCTAAACTTGTTCGCAAACAAAAGTTAATCCTTCTAACTTGACATTTCAAAATCAACTAAACACATGTTCTATATCTATATGATATGCTAACTTAATGATTTAAAACCTGGAAACACAAAAAACACCGTAAAACTGGATTTACGCCGTCGTAGTAACACCGCGGGCTGTTTTGGGTTACTTAATTAAAAACTATGATAAACTTTGATTTAAAAGTTGTTATTCTGAGAAAATGATTTTTGTTATGAACATGAAACTATATCCAAAAATTATGGTTAAACTCAAAGTGGAAGTATGTTTTCTAAAATGGTCATCTAGACGTCGTTCTTTCGACTGAAATGACTACCTTTACAAAAACGACTTGTAACTTATTTTTCCAACTATAAACCTATAATTTTTCTATTTTGATTCATAAAATAGAGTTCAATATGAAACCATAGCAATTTGATTCACTCAAAACGGATTTAAAATGAAGAAGTTATGGGTAAAACAAGATTGGATAATTTTTCTCATTTTAGCTACGTGAAAATTGGTAACAAATCTATTCCAACCATAACTTAATCAACTTGTATTATATATTATGTAATCTTGAGATACCATAGACACGTATACAATGTTTCGACCTATCATGTCGACACATCTATATATATTTCGGAACAACCATAGACACTCTATATGTGAATGTTAGAGTTAGCTATACAGGGTTGAGGTTGATTCCAAAATATATATAGTTTGAGTTGTGATCAATACTGAGATACGTATATACTGGGTCTTGGATTGATTCAAGATAATATTTATCGACTATTTCTGTACATCTAACTGTGGACAACTAGTTGTAGGTTACTAACGAGGACAGTTGACTTAATAAACTTAAAACATCAAAATATATTAAAAGTGTTGTAAATATATTTTGAACATACTTTGATATATATATATGTATATATTGTTATAGGTTCGTGAATCAACCAGTGGCCAAGTCTTACTTCTCGACGAAGTAAAAATCTGTGAAAGTGAGTTATAGTCCCACTTTTAAAAATCTAATATTTTTGGGATGAGAATACATGCAGGTTTTATAAATGATTTACAAAATAGACACAAGTACATGAAACTACATTCTATGGTTGAATTATCGAAATCGAATATGCCCCTTTTTATTAAGTCTGGTAATCTAAGAATTAGGGAACAGACACCCTAATTGACGCGAATCCTAAAGATAGATCTATCGGGCCCAACAAGCCCCATCCAAAGTACCAGATGCTTTAGTACTTCGAAATTTATATCATATCCGAAGGAGGATCCCAGAATGATGGGGATATTCATATATGCATCTTGTTAATGTCGGTTACCAGGTGTTCACCATATGAATGATTTTTATCTCTATGTATGGGATGTGTATTGAAATATGAAATCTTGTGGTCTATTATTATGATTTGATATATATAGGTTAAACCTATAACTCACCAACATTTTTGTTGACGTTTTAAGCATGTTTATTCTCAGGTGATTATTAAGAGCTTCCGCTGTTGCATACTTAAATAAGGACGAGATTTGGAGTCCATGCTTGTATGATATTGTGTAAAAACTGCATTTAAGAAACTTATTTTGTTGTAACA
Source organism: Rutidosis leptorrhynchoides (assembly GCF_046630445.1). NCBI lineage: Eukaryota > Viridiplantae > Streptophyta > Magnoliopsida > Asterales > Asteraceae > Rutidosis > Rutidosis leptorrhynchoides. The sequence continues at coordinate 321,308,613 of NC_092338.1, read as the reverse complement.
TATTTGTATTGTAAACCATTATGTAATGGTCGTGTGTAAACAGGATATTTTAGATTATCATTATTTGATAATCTACGTAAAGCTTTTTAAACCTTTATTGATGAAATAAAGGTTATGGTTTGTTTTAAAATGAATGCAGTCTTTAAAAAACGTCTCATATAGAGGTCAAAACCTCGCAACGAAATCAATTAATATGGAACGTTTTTAATCAATAAGAACGGGACATTTCAGTTGGTATCAGAGCGTTGGTCTTAGAGAACTAGAAAATTTGCATTAGTGTGTCTTATCGAGTTTGTTAGGATGCATTAGTGAGTCTGGACTTCGACCGTGTTTTCTTTAAAAATGATTGCTTAACATTTTTGTTGGAAACTATATATTATTAACATGTATATATTATGTGATATATTAATCTCTTAACATGTTTGATATTGTGTGATAGATGTCTACCTCTAGCACAAATCCCATTAACTCACCTAATAATAACGAAGAGTCGAATATATATTGGACTGATTCACAAGTTCCCGAAGAGGAACCGGAAGAAGAATCAGAACCGGAAGAAGAACCAGAACCGGAAGAGGAGGAACCGGAGGAGTAAATAGAACCGGTGGGGGAAATAATAAAACGATTAAGTAAAAGAAAATCCTCAACCAACAGACCAAGGTTAATTATGGTCAATGGTGTTTCCGCCAAGGAAGCAAAATATTGGGAGGATTACCAATTCTCCGATGAATCGGATTCCGACGAGAATTCCGATGATGTTATAGAAATTACCCCAATTGAATTTAAAAAGGCAAAAGAAAATAATAAGGGAAAGGGCATAAAAATAGAGAAATCTAATTCCAACCCCGATGAACTTTATATGTATCGTCAACCCCCGAAGCCCTTAAGTTGTAACAATGACCCGGGAACCTCTAAACCACCAGGTTTTTCTAAACCAATGTGGAAAACGACGGCTCGTATTAGGGGAACATCATATATCCCTAGAAACTTGGCAAAACGAACCAAAACCGAAGAAGAAGAAACGAGCGAGTCGGAATAAGATAGTTGTATTCGTGTGGTGTAATATATGTAATATAGTGTGCTTATGCTTTATGATATATGTAAAAATTGCTTGTATTAATAAGTATTTTTTTTATGAATATAACTCTTGTCTATTTTACAGTATAAAAACACAAAATGGATAGACAACCCAATATTTTAAGAGACCTACCCGGAGACATGATTGATGAAATCTTGTCTAGAGTCGGTCAGAATTCTTCGTCACAACTATTTAAGGCGAGATCAGTTTGTAAGACATTCGAAGAACGTTCCAAGAATGCCTTGGTTTATAAGAGACTTTCGTTTGAAAGATGGGGGATATCACATTGGGAAACCCATAAGTTACGATGTGTTTACTTTGACGCATATATTGCGGGGAACCCAAATGCTATTTTACACAACGGGTTAAGAAATTATTTTGACTCAATATATCCGAATATTGGACTTCGTGATTTAGAAAAAGCGGCTAACATGCAACATAAAGAAGCATGTTATGCTTACGGATTAGTAATGTTCGCTTCTCACCAAAGTGAGAACAAGAACATCGGGCTACAACTATTAAACAAAACGTTCCCACAAGTGACGGAGTCGGTAATTGGGGTAAGAAATGAGGTTTTTAGATTGTTACGGGACTGTTGGACATTACGTAACCCTCGTCCCTTTGACAACGTTACAACACGCTGTCTTATCAACAGCCATAACGGTTATGTTCCACAAGACCAAGGATGGGAAGTAATCCTAGTAAAACCAGAATGCATGACTTGTTTCTGGACGTATGAATTACGTGTCTTTATTGCCTTTGCTGAACGACTTGTGTACTAGCTAGAATTATCTTCACAACCATCTTGTATCAAATTTATTGTGTGCTATATTTCATGCTATATGTAAAATAAGCGGTATTGTAAGTTTGTAAAATATTGTGTAAAAGTTTGAACGCAAAATATTATTATAATCAGTTTTTCATATAGAATTGTAGTAGTTGAATTGTATATTAGCTACTAAGTATGAACTTAACGGGTAGGTACTACCCGAATTTAAACTTATAAAACGCTAATATGAAGAAAAATCTTTTATAAATAAGTTCATATTACGCTACGAAATACTATTGACTACTCTTGATATTCTATATGATTAACTCGTTTCATTTGACTATTTTGAAGGAAATGGCACCGACTACTCGACACACCGTGAATATGAATGAAGAGGAATTCCGTACTTTTCTAGCTTCAAACATAGCCGCAGTACAGGCTGCGTTACATACCAACAATAACCTTGGATCTAGCAGTACAGGAAATCGTGTAGGATGCACCTACAAAGAATTCACTGCCTGCAAACCTTTGTAATTTGATGGAACTGAAGGACCGATCGGATTGAAACGGTGGACCGAGAAGGTCGAATCGGTGTTTGCTATAAGTAAGTGTACTGAAGAGGACAAAGTGAAGTACGCTATGCATACCTTCACAGGTTCTGCGTTAACATGGTGGAATACCTATCTAGAGCAAGTGGGACAAGACGATGTGTACGCACTACCATGGTCAGCATTCAAGTACTTGATGAACGAGAAGTACCGTCCCAGAACCGAGGTCAATAAGCTCAAGACAGAACTTAGAGGGTTACGAACCCAAGGATTTGATATTACCACGTACGAAAGACGATTCACAGAATTGTACCTATTGTGTCCAGGAGCATTCGAAGATGAGGAAGAGAAGATCGACGCGTTTGTGAAAGGATTACCAGAAAGAATCCAAGAAGATATAAGTTCACGCGAGCCCGCCTCCATACAACAGGCATGTAGAATGGCTCACAAACTAGTGAACCAGATTGAAGAAAGAATTAAAGAACAGACTGCTGAAGAGGCCACTGTGAAGCAAGTTAAAAGAAAGTGGGAGGAAAACGGTGATAAGAATTACCAATACAACAACAACAGCAATTACAACAATAATCGCAACAATTATCCCAACAATCGTAACATCAATCGCAACTACAATAAACGGCCCAACAACAACAACAACAACAGCAACTACAACAATCATCCCAACAACAATAATAACCGCAACAACAACAACAACAATCAGAAGCAGCTATGCCAAAGGTGTGAAAAGTATCACTCGGGGTTCTGCACCAAATTTTGCAACAAGTGTAAAAGAAATGGTCATAGCGCGGTGAAGTGTGAGGTCTACGGACCAGGGGTTAATAGAACGAAAGGAACAAATGGTGTCGGAACGAGTAATGGCGGAGCAAGTAATGTCGGAGCAAGTTATGCCAATGTAGTTTGTTATAAATGTGGAAAACCGGGACACATTATTAGAAATTGCCCGAACCAGGAGAACACGAATGGACAAGGCCGCTGAAGAGTTTTCAATATTAATACGGCAGAGGCACAGGAAGACCCGGAGCTTGTTACGGGTACGTTTCTTATTGACAATAAATCTTCTTACGTTTTATTTGATTCGGGTGCGGATAGAAGCTATATGAGTAGAGATTTTTGTGCTAAATTAAGTTGTCCATTGACGCCTTTGGATAGTAAATTTTTACTCGAATTAGCAAATGGTAAATTAATTTCAGCAGATAATATATGTCGGAATCGAGAAATTAAACTGGTTAGCGAAACATTTAAGATTGATTTGATACCAGTAGAGTTAGGGAGTTTTGATGTGATAATCGGTATGGACTGGTTGAAAGAAGTGAAAGCAGAGATCGTTTGTTACAAAAATACAATTCGCATTATACGAGAAAAAGGAAAACCCTTAATGGTGTACGGAGAAAAGGGCAACACGAAGCTACATCTTATTAGTAATTTGAAGGCACAAAAACTAATAAGAAAAGGTTGCTATGCTATTCTAGCATACGTCGAGAAAGTACAAACTGAAGAAAAGAGCATCAATGATGTTCCCATTGCAAAAGAATTTCCCGATGTATTTCCGAAAGAATTACCGGGATTACCCCCACATCGATCCGTTGAATTTCAAATAGATCTTGTACCAGGAGCTGCACCAATAGTTTGTGCTCCTTACAGACTCGCACCCAGCGAGATGAAAGAACTGCAAAGCAAATTACAAGAACTTTTAGAGCATGGTTTCATTCGACCAAGCACATCACCGTGGGGAGCTCCTGTTTTGTTTGTCAAGAAGAAAGATGGTACATTCAGGTTGTGTATCGACTACCGAGAGTTGAACAAACTTACCATCAAGAACCGCTACCCACTACCGAGAATCGACGACTTATTTGATCAACTACAAGGCTCGTCTGTTTATTCAAAGATTGACTTACGTTCCGGGTATCATCAAATGCGGGTGAAAGAAGATGATATTCCAAAGACTACTTTCAGAACACGTTACGGTCATTACGAGTTTATGGTCATGCCGTTTGGTTTAACTAATGCACCAGCTGTGTTCATGGACCTTATGAACCGAGTGTGTGGACCATACCTTGACAAGTTTGTCATTGTTTTCATTGATGACATACTTATTTACTCAAAGAATGACCAAGAACACGGTGAACATTTGAGAAAGGTGTTAGAAGTATTGAGGAAGGAAGAATTGTACGCTAAGTTTTCAAAGTGTGCATTTTAGTTGGAAGAAGTTCAATTCCTCGGTCACATAGTGAACAAAGAAGGTATTAAGGTGGATCTGGCAAAGATAGAAACTGTTGAAAAGTGGGAAACCCCGAAAACTCCGAAACACATACGCCAGTTTTTAGGACTAGCTGGTTACTATAGAAGGTTCATCCAAGACTTTTCCAGAATAGCAAAACCCTTGATTGCATTAACGCATAAAGGGAAGAAATTTGAATGGAATGATGAACAAGAGAAAGCGTTTCAGTTATTGAAGAAAAAGCTAACTACGGCACCTATATTGTCATTGCCTGAAGGGAATGATGATTTTGTGATTTATTGTGACGCATCAAAGCAAGGTCTCGGTTGTGTATTAATGCAACGAACGAAGGTGATTGCTTATGCGTCTAGACAATTTCAGATTCACGAACAAAATTATACGACGCATGATTTGGAATTAGGCGCGGTTGTTTTTGCATTAAAGACTTGGAGGCACTACTTATATGGGGTCAAAAGTATTATATATACCGACCACAAAAGTCTTCAACACATATTTAATCAGAAACAACTGAATATGAGGCAGCGTAGGTGGATTGATTTGTTGAATGATTACGACTTTGAGATTCGTTACCACCCGGGGAAGGCAAATGTGGTAGCCGATGCCTTGAGCAGGAAGGATAGAGAACCCATTCGAGTAAAATCTATGAATATAATGATTCATAATAACCTTACTACTCAAATAAAGGAGGCGCAACAAGGAGTTTTAAAAGAGGGAAATTTAAAGGATGAAATACCCAAAGGATCGGAGAAGCATCTTAATATTCGAGAAGACGGAATCCGGTATATGGCTGAAAGGATTTGGGTACCAAAATTTGGAGATATGAGAGAATTGGTACTTAGAGAAGCTCATAAAACCAGATACTCAATACATCCTGGAACGGGGAAGATGTACAAGGATCTCAAGAAACATTTTTGGTGGCCGGGTATGAAAGCCGATGTTGTTAAATATGTAGGAGAATGTTTGACGTGTTCTAAGGTCAAAGCTGAGCATCAAAAACCATCAGGTCTACTTCAACAACCCGAAATCCCGGAATGGAAATGGGAAAACATTACCATGGATTTCATCACTAAATTGCCAAGGACTGCAAGTAGTTTTGATACTATTTGGGTAATAGTTGATCGTCTCACCAAATCAGCACACTTCCTGCTAATAAGAGAAGATGACAAGATGGAGAAGTTAGCACGACTATATTTGAAGGAAGTCGTCTCCAGACATGGAATACCAATCTCTATTATCTCTGATAGAGATGGCAGATTTATTTCAAGATTATGGCAGACATTACAGCAAGCATTAGGAACTCGTCTAGACATGAGTACTGCCTATCATCCACAAACTGATGGGCAGAGCGAAAGGACGATACAAACGCTTGAAGACATGCTACGAGCATGTGTTATTGATTTCGGAAACAGTTGGGATCGACATCTACCGTTAGCAGAATTTTCCTACAACAACAGCTACCATTCAAGCATTGAGATGGCGCCGTTTGAAGCACTTTATGGTAGAAAGTGCAGGTCTCCGATTTGTTGGAGTGAAGTGGGGGATAGACAGATTACGGGTCCAGAGATTATACAAGAAACTACCGAGAAGATCATCCAAATTCAACAACGGTTGAAAACCGCCCAAAGATATAGAATTTGAAATTGGAGAGATGGTCATGCTTAAAGTTGCACCTTGGAAAGGCTTTGTTCCATTTGGTAAACGAGGGAAATTAAATCCAAGGTATATTGGACCATTCAAGATTATTGATCGTGTCGGACCAGTAGCTTACCGACTTGAGTTACCTCAACAACTCGCGGCTGTACATAACACTTTCCACGTCTCGAATTTGAAGAAATGTTTTGCTAAAGAAGATCTCACTATTCCGTTAGATGAAATCCAAATCAACGAAAAACTTCAATTCATCGAAGAACCCGTCGAGATAATGGATCGTGAGGTTAAAAGACTTAAGCAAAACAAGATACCAATTGTTAAGGTTCGATGGAATGCTCGTAGAGGACCCGAGTTCACCTGGGAGCATGAAGATCAGATGAAGAAGAAATACCCGCATCTATTTCCAGAAGATTCGTCAACACCTTCAACAGCTTAAAATTTCGGGACGAAATTTATTTAACGGGTAGGTACTGTAGTGACCCGAACTTTTCCATGTATATATATATTAATTGAGATTGATATTTACATGATTAAATGTTTCCAACATGTTAAGCAATCAAACTTGTTAAGACTTGATTAATTGAAATATGTTTCATATAGACAATTGACCACCCAAGTTGACCGGTGATTCACGAATGTTAAAACTTGTAAAAACTATATGATGACATATATATGGATATATATATAGTTAACATGATACTATGATAAGTAAACATATCATTAAGTATATTAACAATGAACTACATATGTAAAAACAAGACTACTAACTTAATGATTTTTAAACGAGACATATATGTAACGATTATCGTTGTAAAGACATTTAATGTATCTATATATATCATATTAAGAGATATTCATACATGATAATATCATGATAATATAATAATTTAAAATCTCATTTGATATTATAAACATTGGGTTAACAACATTTAACAAGATCGTTAACATAAAGGTTTCAAAACAACACTTACATGTAACGACTAACGATGACTTAACGACTCAGTTAAAATGTATATACATGTAGTGTTTTAATATGTATTTATACACTTTTGAAAGACTTCAATACACTTATCAAAATACTTCTACTTAACCAAAATGCTTACAATTACATCCTCGTTCAGTTTCATCAACAATTCTACTCGAATGCACCCGTATTCGTACTCGTACAATACACAGCTTTTAGATGTATGTACTATTGGTATATACACTCCAATGATCAGATCTTAGCAGCCCATTTGAGTCACCTAACACATGTGGGAACCATCATTTGGCAACTAGCATGAAATATCTCATAAAATAACAAAAATATGAGTAATCATTCATGACTTATTTACATGAAAACCAAATTACATATCCTTTATATCTAATCCATACACCAACGACCAAAAACACCTACAAACACTTTCATTCTTCAATTTTGTTCATCTAATTGATCTCTCTCAAGTTCTATCTTCAAGTTCTAAGTGTTCTTTATAAATTCTACAAGTTCTAGTTACATAAAATCAAGAATACTTTCAAGTTTGCTAGCTCACTTCCAATCTTGTAAGGTGATCATCCAACCTCAAGAAATCTTTGTTTCTTACAGTAGGTTATCATTCTAATACAAGTTAATAATCATATTCAAACTTTGGTTCAATTTCTATAACTATAACAATCTTATTTCAAGTGATGATCTTACTTGAACATGTTTTCGTGTCATGATTCTGCTTCAAAAACTTTGAGCCATCCAAGGATCCGTTGAAGCTAGATCCATTTTTCTCTTTTCCAGTAGGTTTATCCAAGGAACTTAAGGTAGTAATGATGTTCATAAAATCATTCGATTCATACATATAAAGCTATCTTATTCGAAGGTTTAAACTTGTAATCACTAGAACATAGTTTAGTTAATTCTAAACTTGTTCGCAAACAAAAGTTAATCCTTCTAACTTGACTTTTAAAATTAACTAAACACATGTTCCATATCTATATGATATGCTAACTTAATGATTTAAAACCTGGAAACACGAAAAACATCGTAAAACCGGATTTACGCCGTCGTAGTAACACCGCGGGCTGTTTTGGGTTAGTTAATTAAAAACTATGATCAACTTTGATTTAAAAGTTGTTATTCTGAGAAAATGATTTTTATTATGAACATGAAACTATATCCAAAAATTATGGTTAAACTCAAAGTGGAAGTATGTTTTCTAAAATGGTCATATAGACGTCGTTCTTTCGACTGAAATGACTACCTTTACAAAAACGACTTGTAACTTATTTTTCCGAATATAAACCTATAATTTTTCTGTTTTGATTCATAAAATAGAGTTCAATATGAAATCATAGCAATTTGATTCACTCAAAACGGATTTAAAATGAAGAAGTTATGGGTAAAACAAGATTGGATAATTTTTCTCATTTTAGCTACGTGAAAATTGGTAACAAATCTATTCCAACCATAACTTAATCAACTTGTATTGTATATTATGTAATCTTGAGATACCATAGACATGTAAACAATGTTTCGACCTATCATGTCGACACATCTATATATATTTCGGAACAACCATAGACACTCTATATGTGAATGTTGGAGTTAGCTATACAGGGTTGAGGTTGATTCCAAAATATATATAGTTTGAGTTGTGATCAATACTGAGATATGTATACACTGGGTCTTGGATTGATTCAAGATAATATTTATCGATTTATTTCTGTACATCTAACCGTGGACAACTAGTTGTAGGTTACAAACGAGGACAGCTGACTTAATAAACTTAAAACATCAAAATATATTAAAAGTGTTGTAAATATATTTTGAACATACTTTGATATATATGTATATATTGTTATAGGTTCGTGAATCAACCAGTGGCCAAGTCTTACTTCCCGACGAAGTAAAAATCTGTGAAAGTGAGTTATAGTCCCACTTTTAAAATCTAATATTTTTGGGATGAGAATACATGCAGGTTTTATAAATGATTTACAAAATAGACACAAGTACGTGAAACAACATTCTATGGTTGAATTATCGAAATCGAATATGCCCCTTTTTATTAAGTCTGGTAATCTAAGAATTAGGGAACAGACACCCTAATTGACGCGAATCCCAAAGATAGATCTATTGGGCCTAACAAACCCCATCCAAAGTACCGGATGCTTTAGTACTTCGAAATTTATATCATATCCGAAGGGTGTCCCGGAATGATGGGGATATTCTTATATATGCATCTTGTTAATGTCGGTTACCAGGTGTTCACCATATGAATGATTTTTATCTCTATGTATGGGATGTGTATTGAAATATGAAATCGTGTGGTCTATTATTATGATTTGATATATATAGGTTAAACCTATAACTCACCAACATTTTTGTTGATGTTTTAAGCATGTTTATTCTCAGGTGATTATTAAGAGCTTTCGCTGTCGCATACTTAAATAAGGACGAGATTTGGAGTCCATGCTTGTATGATATTGTGTAAAAACAGCATTCAAGAAACTTATTTTGTTGTAACATATTTATATTGTAAACCATTATGTAATGGTCGTGTGTAAACAGGATATTTTAGATTATCATTATTTGATAATCTACGTAAAGCTTTTTAAACCTTTATTGATGAAATAAAGGTTATGGTTTGTTTTAAAATGAATGCAGTCTTTGAAAAACGTCTCATATAGAGGTCAAAACCTCGCAACGAAATCAATTAATATGGAACGTTTTTAATCAATAAGAACGGGACATTTCAATATGCTTTTGATTATGGTCTATATCGTGTCAGATGCAATTACTATCCTTTGTAGGAGCAATAGTAAAGATCACCCTATAGTTTTTTTGTCTGGCACAAGGTCCTGTCTTCGACCATGCTATGCAACCACCGTTCTTACGGTTGACACCCGATTTGGTTCAGGTGACCTAATGAATTCTGATGAATTCTCAGGATTTTACGTTCAATGGTAATGAACGCATTGAAAATAGGTTTTCAGAAAACAAATCGGTTTGTAATTTGATCAAAATATTTTCTCGTTCAAGTTCGAGTTTAGATATCATCGAATTCCATGAGTTTGTAATTCTCAATCGTTAAAGTCAATCTCAAGGATTGAGTAATATCAGGCTTAAAAGCTGATTTTTAATCTTTAAGGAGATTATCCTTACTGGGGGTCTGATTCATTAGTCTTATCAAGCTAATTTGCACGGCGACCTCCCCATTTTATAAGACAGATCCTCTCATGGTTAGGATAAGTCTGACCACATGGCGACCCTGTTTGATGCTGAGGTCCGTGGATTTCCTGCTGATTTTAGAGATGACTTTTCTAGATTTTTTGTCAACCTATAGCTGGTCAGGACGACAACTTCTTGACCTAAATCAAGAAGCGCGTGTCTTTTTTGGAAGACTTTACTTCCTTATAATGATGGAATTGATTCGTCGTGTAGATCCATCTTTCTTTCAAAAGTATTACAATAAATCGGGTAAAACTGATTAGTTTAGTCCAAAACAAAAGTACCTGCAATAAGCTTGTACAGATATGTGATATATGTTTTAAAGAACTTGGTGAATTCTTCCCACACTCAGCTTTTATTTATTTCTTTCTTTGCCTTTTTATTCTCCTCTATTCCATTTTAAATGAATTCAAGCGTTTTGGGTTGTTTCTCAATTTATGTCCTTTCCAAGGTAACAATAATTTCGGTAGTATCACCTAGTTTTATCGTTCATAAATATGTATAAACATGATTTTGAATTCATTTAGTTGAAAATTTTTCAAATTTTCACAAAATTTGGCAATTAAACCAAGCGTAAACCCGAGAGAATTTATAACCCTTTCCCACACTTGAGATCTTGCAATGCCCTCATTTGCAAGAAATCAGTAAAAATTTAAATTCATGAGGGTGATTAGTGTAGAAAAATGATTAAAAATACCGAGTTTGCAAACATACTGTTTTATATCACATTTGATATTTTACGTCTTATTGTTAAAATTAGTAGCTTTTGATGAACTTAATGTCAGTTTTTGAAAGTGCGCTATATTACCCTGTTTTGTACATAAGATAAACTACAAACATATATATACATATTTTTTTTTATTCATAAAAACTTTAACTTAATAAAACAAATAATTGAGTAATTTAAAATTTTATTTTCTTTTTTATTTAGGAGGAGGTTGTTTCGGTACGTTTACTTAGTCCGTTCCTCGACAAAATTTTAAAATTTGTCATTTTAAAGTGGTTGTTTTAAAAGCAAAGATTTTGGGGTTTTTTTTTTTATGTTTTTGGTATACTTTAATTCAATAAGATTAAAAATAATGATAATAAAATTTCTCGTCCCTCCCTTGGGTAAAGCAATTTCGGTTCAACGACCTAGTCTTCAACTCACGACGAATTTTAGAAATCATATTTTTAACTCAATGAGATAAAGTAAATTTTGTTTTTAAATTCACACCAAACTTAAATTTAAAATGCATAAAATTAAAAATTCATATTAATATTATTAATATTTTCATATTTTAGTTTTACAAACTTATTTTAAAAATATTAGTTTTTAAAATATTTACAAACTTAAATATATTGATTTTATAAATTTACAATATTAATTTTAAAAATATGGTAAAAATAAAATAAAATTAAAAATCTTTTTGGTCTTTTATCCCACTTTAATCAATCAAATATTATCAAAAATATACGCCCCTCTTTTGGGTAAAGTAATTTCGGCTATATTACCTAGTTTTACTATTGACGAATTTTTGAAATATTTTGGATTGATTGATTAAAGATATTTATACCTTATGAATAAACGGTAAATTTCGCAGTGATGTAATAAATTTTTGTATGATATCAATAATTTCGGTCGCAAAACCTAATTTTATTGAGTATCAATTTAATACTTTATAGCGAACAATTTAGCGTTTATTATTAAAAAGTTAAAAGCAATAAAATAAAAATAAAAACTGTACATACTTACCTGTGAGAAAGAATTCTCAGTGACCTGCTTTAGCCCACTCATAATATAGTCGGACTAATTGGTTTTCTATAGCTACATAGGCATAACCTCGAGCATTCAACGATTTTTCTTCGAAACATATGAACGGTCCTTCTCTGCATAAAGTAACGAACTTGGTATTGGAATATGTCTGATTCGTCGAGCATTTTCTTTCGTGTGACCATTTTCCGCATTTGTGACATCTTTTAAGGTGTCGTGCTCTTCTTTTCGCTGCGTATTTTGATTTTCCTTTACCAAAAAGTAACTTATTATGATCATTTCTGAGTTCTTTTCTTACTCCATCCAATTTGGCTCTTATTACTGATACCAGGTCACTCGGGAGTGTGTCATTATTACGTTTCGTGATCAAAGCGTGTAGCATTAGACCATGGTTTAGTTCACAGGAATTCTTCATCTCGTAAAACATAAAAAAAAAAATTCAGAATGGGGGGAGAAGACTAGTTCTTTAGGGTCTGCTAGGGAAAGACCATTCGGATTCCATTCTCAAAAACTACACGAAAACAGAACATCTAACTCTAACAGAAATTCATATTATCCTTAAAAAGACTTGACTCTCCCCACACTTAGTTAGCTGTGGTATCGAAATTATGATTGACATCATTGATTTCAATTGGACTATCAACAACTTGCATATCACTGACTTTTGCTTTAAGCCATTTGCTGATTTCCTCTGTAACATTCACAAATTCTACTAACATCGCTTTTTCTTTAGGCGATAAATTGGATACTAATCGGTTACATAACTTAAAGTTCCCCTTATTTCTAGCATCTTGAATCCGTTTATACAGTTTCTTCGTTGAACTGTTAAAAATGGGTTCATCTAATTTTGTATCAACAATGGGGTTCTTTGTTATCAGTTCATCATTAGGTGTTTCTTTATCTTCCCCACACTTAGGTATTTTTATTGGTTCAACAGTTTTGGTTGGTGGAGATCTAAACTTTCGGTTCACAAAGGTGACTGATTTGTTACCATCCCTAAGTGTCATTCTACCTTTTCTTACATCAATGAATGCTTTGGTGGTTGCTAAAAATGGGCGACCTAAAATTAGAGGAATATCAAGGTCTTCCTCCATATTAATAACTATGAAGTTTGCAACAAAGGTCAAACATCCCACTTTAACAAGTAAATTGTTTGCTATTCCAACCGGATGTTTAATGGTTTGGTCAAATAATTGAACACCTATTTTGGTTGGTCTTAATATACCCACACCTAATCTTTTGTGTAAGGAAAGAGGCATAACATTTGCACTTGCTCCTAAATCTGCGAGTCCATTATACATAGCACCATCATTAAGTAAACAAGAAATGATAAATTCACCTGGATCTCCCACTTTAGTAAGTAGATTTGGTTTGTTAACCTTATCTGGGTGATCTTTTCTTGGTTCTTCCACTTCTTGTTCACATTTTTCTTCATTTCTTAGAATGGGAGGTTTGTATAGAAATTCTTCTTCATCACTCCAGTTTGAAGATTCTCCATCTTCCAATTTTTGTTTTTCATATGTTGTTGATAACATATTTATGTTTTCATTCTGAGGGTTTTCTTTGGTGATGAAATTATGATTAACTTCATTGTCAACTTCCATCGGATTTTGTACGTAATGTTTAACTCTGTGACCATTAACTTTAAATTCAATCTCATTTGAATTTATCAACTCTATTGTTCCATATGGGAAAACTCTTTTGACTATGAATGGTCTAGACCATCTTGATTTCAATTTTCCAGGAAATAGCTTGAATCGTGAATTTAAAAGAAGAACTCGGTCTCCTTCTTTAAATTCTTTTGAAATTCTAATTCTTTTATCATGCCATTTCTTCGTTCTTTCTTTATAGATTAATGAATTTTCATATGCTTCATGTGTTAATTCTTCTAATTCGTTTAGTTGACTTAACCTTAAACGTCCAGCTTCATGTAAATCAAGATTACATGTCTTCAAAGCCCAAAATGCTTTGTGCTCAATTTCTACTGGAAGGTGACATGCTTTTCCGTAAATGAGTTTAAAAGGTGTGGTTCCAATTGAAGTTTTGTAGGCTGTTCTAAAAGCCCAAAGTGCATTCTCCAATTTCATGGACCATTCCTTCGGATTTGATCCTACGATTTTCTCTAGAATACATTTTAATGCTCGGTTGGTATTTTCAACTTGTCCACTTGTTTGTGGATGATAAGCAGTGGAGATTTTATGAGTTACTCCATATCTTTTGAGAACTTTCTCAAGTTGATTATTACAAAAATGAGTACCCCGATCACTTATTAAAGCTTTCGGTGTTCCAAACCTTGCAAAAAGACGTTTTAAAAAGTTGACTACAACTCGTGCATCGTTAGTTGGGAGAGCTTGTGCTTTCGCCCATTTAGATACATAATCAATGGCAACGAGAATGTAGAGATTATTATGAGATTTTGAAAATGGACCCATAAAGTCAATACCCCAAATGTCAAATACTTCACATACTTGAATGACATTTTGTGGCATTTCATCACGTTGACTTATTTTTCCGGCTCTTTGACAAGCATCAGAGGATTTGCAAAGAAGGTGTTCGTCTTTGAAAATTGTAGCCCAATAGATTCCATCATCATAACCTTTTCTTGCTGCAAGTTGAGGCCCATAATGCCCTCCTGTTGGTCTTGTGTGACAATGGTTTAAGATTTGACTGGCTTCATCTCCGAATACACATCGACGTATTATTCCATCGGGACAACTTTTAAACAAATGTGGATCTTCCCAGAAATAGTGTTTTATATCACTAAAGAATTTCTTTCGTTTTTGGTACGACAACCCTTTTTCAAGGAATCCACGTACTAAGTAGTTTGCATAGTCTGCAAACCATGGAATTTCATTATAATCTATCTTCAATAGATATTCATCAGGAAAGTTGTCTTGTATGGCCGATTCATTTAGAACTTCTAATTCAGGATTTTCAAGACGAGAAAGATGATCAGCGGCGAGATTTTCTGCACCCTTTTTGTCTCGGATTTCAATATCAAACTCTTGTAAGAGTAAGATCCAACGGATTAATCGTGGCTTGACATCTTGTTTTGAAAATAGGTATCTAAGAGCAGAATGGTCGGTATAGACCACCGTTTTAGCTAGAACGAGATTTGAACGAAATTTGTCAAAAGCAAAAACAATAGCAAGGAGTTCTTTTTCAGTAGTTGTATAATTCGTTTGTGCTCCTTGTAACGCCTTACTAGCATAATAAATAGGTTGAAATCGTTTTTCAATCCTTTGTCCTAAAACGGCTCCCATTGCAAAATCACTTGCATCGCACATGAGTTCAAATGGTAGATTTCAATTTGGAGTTATCATGATCGGCGCATTAGTGAGTTTTTCTTTAAGAATATTAAAAGATTTGATGCATTCATCTGAAAAGATGAATGGAGCATCCTTTTCTAGGAGTTTATTCATATGAGTGGCAATTTTAGAAAAATCTTTTATGAAACGTCGGTAAAAACCGGCATGCCCTAGAAAACTCCTAACTCCTCTAACATTGGTGGGATGTGGAAGTTTAGCAATTACATCTACTTTAGCTCTATCTACTTCAATTCCTTCCTTTGAAATTTTATGACCAAGAACGATGCCTTCATTGACCATGAAATGGCATTTCTCCCAACTAAGAACTAGATTTGATTGTTCGCATCTAATAAGCATTCGTTCAAGATTAACTAGACATGTTTCAAAAGTATCGCTGAAGACTGAAAAGTCATCCATGAAAACTTCCATGCATTCTTCTATCATGTCGTGAAAAATCGTCATCATACACCTTTGAAAGGTTGCAGGGGCATTGCAAAGTCCAAATGGCATGCGTTTATAAGCAAAAGTACCATAAGGGCATGTGAATGTGATTTTCTCTTGATCTTCGGGGGCTATTGGAATTTGAAAATATCCGGAAAAACCATCAAGAAAATAATAGTAACTATTTTCAGCTAATCTTTCCAACATTTGATCAATGAAAGGTAAGGGAAAGTGATCTTTTCTGGTGGCGTCATTTAATTTTCTATAATCAATACAAACACGCCATCCTGTTACAGTCCTAGTAGGAATAAGCTCATTTTTCTCATTTGTGATGACAGTCATGCCACCCTTCTTAGGTATGCATTGAACTGGGCTTACCCATGGACTATCAGAGATTGGATAAATTAAACCTGCATCTAGCAGTTTAATAATTTCTTTCTTAACAACATCTTGCATATTAGGATTTAGTCTTCTTTGGCGTTGCACATATGTTTTATGACCTTCTTCCATAAGGATTTTATGTGTGCAATACGAAGGACTTATTCCTTTAATATCATGAATTTTCCATGCAATAGCTGGTTTATGAGCTTTTAGCACAAAAATGAGTTGAGATTTTTCATTTTCAGTAAGAAAACACGATATTATTACAGGTAATTTGGATTCACCATGTAAATAAGCATATTCCAAATGGTTTGGAAGTGGCTTTAACTCTAATGTTGGTGGTTCTTCTATCGATGATTTATATCGATATCTGTCTTCTTTTTTTAGCATTTGAATTTCTTATGTTGTTGGTTCATATCCATTAGTCATAAGTGTAGCTAACATTTCAGTTTCATCAATTGGTTCAGTTCTTTCTCCTAAAGAACATTCTCCTGTTCCTTGTAATTCTGGAAATTCTTCTAACAATTCTACATGTGAATCTATAGTTTGAATATAATAACATGTATCATCTGCAGATTGCGGTTGTTGCATGGCTCTATCAACTGAAAAGGTAACACTCTCGTCCTCTATACTTAGGGTCAGTTTCTTACCAAACACGTCTATTATTGCTTTAGCCGTGTTTAAGAATGGTCTTCCTAATATGAGAGGAACTCGAGAATCTTCTTCCATATCCAGAATAAAAAAATCTACTGGAAATACTAAAGTACCAACTTTAACTAGCATGTTCTCCATTATCCCTCTAGGATATTTTACTGATCGATCGGCTAGTTGTATACTTATTCGTGTTGGTTTCAATTCTCCAAGGTCTAGTTTAGCGTATAGTGAATACGGCATTAAATTTATACTAGCACCTAAATCTGCCAATGCTTCTATTGAACTAAGACTACCCAGAAAACATGGAATCGTGAAACTTCCTGGATCAGATAATTTTTCTGGTATCTTATTCAATAGTACTGCAGAGCAATTAGCATTCATAGTAACAGCCGAGAGTTCTTCCATTTTCTTTCTTTTTGTGATTAGATCTTTCAGAAATTTAGCATATCTAGGCATTCCTGATATCACATCAATGAAAGGAAGATTTACATTTATTAGTTTAAACATATCTAAGAATTTGGATTGCTCGGCTTCAAGTCTCTCTTTTTTCATTTTACTCTGGTAAGGAAGTGGTGGTTGGTATGGTTTAACATAAGGTTTAGCCTTAATTGTGTTATCTTCATTAACCTTTTCAACTACCGGTTATGTTTCCTTATCTTGCTCAGATTGTGGTTCTTATGGAGTAGGAATAGCTTCATCAGAGATTACAGGCATTTCAGGTGGTTTAAGTGTAATGCCACTTCTTGTGGTAATGGCTTTAGCTGTTTCATTTCGGGGGTTAGCATTTGTATCACTTGGTAAACTTTCCGGTTTTCTTTCACCTATTAACCTTGCTAGGTTGCTTACTTCTTGTTCTAAATTTTGAATCGAAGCTTGTTGATTTCTAAATGCTTGAGCATTTTGTTCATTGGTTCGTTTCTGAGATGTGAAAATTTGCGTTTGAGATTCAACTAGCTTCGACATCATATCTTCTAAATTTGGCTTTTTATCATCGGTTTGTGGTGGTTTGTTTTGAAAATTAGGTCTTTGCTGATTGTAAGTATTATTAGATACTTGTTGATTGCTAGGACCTTGTTGGTTGTTGTATGGAATATTTCGGTTATAATTCTGGTTTTGATTGTAGATTGGTCTTGGCGGTTGATAATTATTCTGATAATTATTTCCAGGCCTTTGGTTTATGTATGAAACATTCTCTCTTTGTTCCATTGTTAGTTCAATACTAGGACAATCTTTTTTCAAATGTGGTCCTCCACACTGCTCACAACTAATTCGTATTGAGTGAATATCTTTAGTCATCTTTTCCATTCGTCTCTCGACAACATCTATCTTTGCAGAAATGGAATCAAAGTCATGGCTAGAATCGGCTCTAGCTGCTTTAGATGATCTAACGATATCTTTTTCTTGATGCCACTCATGTGAGTGGGAAGCAGTGTTATCAATAATTTTGTAAGCGTCAGTTGCGTTTTTCTTCATAATGGAACCACCAACTGCTATATCGATGTCTTTTCTTGTAGTGATGTCGCATCCTTGGTAGAATATTTGTACTATTTGACAAGTGTCTAAACCATGTTGCGGACATCCTCTTAATAACTTTCCAAATCTTGTCCACGCCTCATAAAAAGTTTCATTTGGCTTTTGTGTGAACGTAACTATTTCTCCTTGAAGTCTCACGGCTTTAGATGCCGGAAAGAATTGTTTAAGAAATTTTTCAACTAAAACATCCCATGTATCAATCGCCCCTTCAGGTAACGATTCTAACCAATCTTTGGCTTCTCCCTTTAAAGTCCAGGGAAATAACATGAGATATATCTGTTCATCCTCCACTTCTCTTATTTTAAATAGAGTGCAGAACCTATTAAATGTACGAAGATGTTCGTTTGGATCTTCCTTCGGTGCACCACTAAATTGGCATTGATTAGTCACCATGTGTTGGATTTGTCCTTTGATTTCATAATCTGGCGCATTAATGTCTGGTTGAGTAATTGCGTGACCTTGGCCAGTGCGTTTAGCTCTCATTCGGTCTTCCATACTTAGAGGTTCCAGATTCTCCGTAATTGAATTTATTGAATCTGAATCACTAGAGGATTCTGATTTAATGGTTTCTTCCTCGACAATCTCTGATTGTATGATTTGTGATTCAGGAGGAATGATTAGTGGATCAGGATATTGGAATTGTCCCTGAATATCCTCCGGATTCTCAATTGTGTTCTAGAGGAGAATAAAAACTTGAAAAACGTAAATATTTAATATTTTTGAAAAACTTGATGTGTTCTAGAGGGTGTGTATGAAACGGCTATCAGTTTTATATTTATTTACTAAAGGAAATCACCTAAATTAAACTAAAACACAAAAGGCAAGTATACCTATCGTGTAATAATATAGCTAAGGTAAAGTCCGGGAGGTCGATCCGTGGACACTATTATTGGGTGTCTTACTAGGTCAAATTAGTTAATTAAGTAGTTAAACTAGATTTAGTGATATATAGTAATTATAGGTAACTTTGGGGGGGTTTTACCGTTTAATGACCGGTTTGTCGATTTTAAAACTTAAGTCACAATTAAAACCTAATGCAAAATATAACTTAATTTAAAGTGTAAAGTAAATGACTTTAATTAAAAGTACAATAAATTAAAAGTGCGATAAATAAAATGACAGTAAATAAAAGTACGATGAGATATAAAATAAAGGAATTATGCTTATTTAAACTTCTGTAATCATGATGTTCGACGTATTGATTTTAATTTATTACCATGGGTTAATTGTCCTTTGTCCTGGATTATTCGATATGTCTATACGATTTTGTCCATAATAGTCCATCGGTCATAATTATAAAGTGCGAGGGTCTTCGTCAAATTATCCTTATACCCGAAGTCAAATATTCCAACTAATTGGGGATTCGAACTGTAACAAGGTCTTAATACTTTGTTTAATTAATACACCAGGTTATCGACTGTGTATAATCCAAGGTTTTAATACTTTGTTAACATTTACATAAATTACCCTTTAATGTAATCCACCCCTGTTTTAATGAGTCTAGTAACTATTAAATCATCCCCGTGTCCGGTCAAATGAACAATAATTCGTACTTATAAATATCCCGCTCATCGTACCCGATTAAGCGTATGTGGTTATATATAGATACGTCAAATCATAACCTTTACATTAAATTAACGAGGTATCGTTTAGTTAATATAAAGCCCATTAATAGCCCATAGTCTAATTTCCACAAGTGTCGATCTTTTGTCTAAACCCCAATTATGGTCCAAAACCCAATTATCCCGTCTTTAATATTTAGTCTAACATCACGATTACTTCGGCTTAAATAAGCATAATAATAACTTAGCTACGAGACATTAATAAAAATAATTTAAACATAACTTACAATGAGTATTAATAGCGTAGTGTTACACGGACAGAGTTTCGACTTACAAACTTAAAACATTCGCTAACATAACCTTATTATTATTAAACTTTAATATTAAAATTATAATATTAATATAAATATATTGAGAGAGTAAGAGATTTAGAAAATAGAAAAGGTGTATCTTTCATTACTCCGTAGTCTCGTTTTATAGGCAAATGATGAATTTGAAATTTTCACTTATGACCCCTTAACTATGCTCAATTAACAACTTTTTATTATTTATTATTATTCTTATTATGAATTATTTAAATATTATATTATATTCTTGTGCATAGTTGACTTGTACTTTCAGCTCCGTTGCGTCGAGAGTTGAAAGTTGGTTCATGTCTCGGTTCCGGATTTTCGAACGCCTTTTCGTATAATTTAATATCTTGTACTTTGCGTTTTGCGGCTCGTACTTTTGTAATTTTGAGACGTTTTCATCAACAAATTGAACCACTTGAATTGTACTTTGTACTTTTTAGCTTTTTGGTCATTTGTGTCTTCAAATCGTCGAATCTGTCTTTTGTCTTCACCTTTCATTATTTAAACGATAATTACTTGAAATTAGAACAATTGTAACTAAAAGCTTGTCTTTCTTGAAGGATAATGCTATGAAATATATGTTCGTTTTTAGCATTATCAAATATTCCCACACTTGAGCGTTGCTTGTCCTCAAGCAATATAGAACTTGAATATAACTTTACTAGAATCACTTCTTTATTCTTCACACTTTGTACATCAGTGATTTCAATACGGCGGTTATGAACAATGATGGTAACGATGTGGTTTACAGTCTCACATGACTATAAAAATTTAGAGCCGTTAGGAAATTGGATCTTTATGAAAACATTTGATCTTTTAAAAATTCAATCTAGTTTTTACCCTAGATAAGTTTTCCGGAATAACCCTTCACCGGTGTTGCAAAATGTTTTTGTGGGTTGTGTGGGTTTTAGATTTGAAAGTTTTAGCTCAAAACTTATGGTTTTGCATCACCCACTTGCTAACCGTGTATTAAGAAAGCAACACGTCCAATTTACTTGTTCCATATATTACCTTTCAGTAAACTACTGTCCGGTTGTAAAGGAAAGCGATGAACAAGCAACTGTTAAGGCAATGTCTAATGACATGCTTTTGATAATGGTCTATATCGTGTCGGATGCAATTACTATCCTTTGTAGGAGCAATAGTAAAGATCACCCTATAGTTTTTCGGTCTGGCACAAGGTCTTGTCTTCGACCATGCTATGCAACCACCGTTCTTATGGTTGACACCCGATTTGGTTCAGGTGACCTAATGAATTCCAGGTGAATTTCTAGGATTTTACATTCAATGGTAATGAACGCATTGAAAATAGGTTTTCAGAAAACAAATCGGTTTGTAATTTGATCAAAATATTTTCTCGTTCAAGTTCGAGTTTAGATATCATCGAATTCCATGAGTTTGTAATTCTCAATCTTTAAAGTCAATCTCAAGGATTGAGTAATATCAGGCTTAAAAGCTGATTTTTAATCTTTAAGGAGATTATCCTTACTGGGGGTCTGATTCATTAGTCTTATCAAGCTAATTCGCACGGCGCCCTCCCCATTTTACGAGACAGATCCTCTCATGGTTAGGATAAGTCTGACCACATGGCGACCCAGTTTGATGCTGAGGTCCATGGATTTCCTGCTGATTTTAGAGATGACTTTTCTAGATTTTTCGTCAACCTACAGCTGGTCTGGACGACAACTTCTTGACCTAAATCAAGAAGCGCGTATCTTTTTTGGAAGACTTTACTTCCTTATAATGATGGAATTGATTCATCGTGTAGATCCATCTTTCTTTCAAAAGTATTACAATAAATCGGGTAAAACTGATCAGTTTAGTCCAAAACAAAAGTACCTGCAATAAGCTTGTACAGATATGTGATATATGTTTTAAAGAACTTGGTTAATTCTTCCCACACTCAGCTTTTATTTATTTCTTTCTTTGCCTTTTTATTCTCCTCTATTCCATTTTAAATGAATTCAAGCGTTTTGGGTTGTTTCTCAATTTATGTCCTTTCCAAGGTAACAATAATTTCGGTAGTATCACCTAGTTTTATCGTTCATAAATATGTATAAACATGATTTTGAATTCATTTAGTTGAAAATTTTTCAAATTTTCAGAAATATTTGGCAATTAAACCAAGCGTAAATCCGAGAGAATTTATAACCTTTCCCCACAATTGGGATCTTGCAATGCCCTCATTTGCAAGAAATCAGTAAAAATTTAAATTCATGAGGGTGATTAGTGTAGAAAAATGATTAAAAATACCGAGTTTGCAAACATACTGTTTTATATCACATTTGATATTTTACGTCTTATTGTTAAAATTAGTAGCCTTTGATGAACTTAATGTCAGTCTTTGAAAGTGCGCTGTTTTACCCTGTTCTGTATATAAGATAAACTACAAACATATATATACATATTTTTTTTATTTATAAAAACCTTAACTTAATAAAACAAATAACTGAGTAATTTAAAATTTTGTTTTCCTTTTTATTTAGGAGGAGGTTGTTTCGGTACGTTTACCTAGTCCGTCCCTCGACAAAATTCTAAAATTTGTCATTTTAAAGCGATTGTTTTAAAAGCAAAGATTTTGGGTTTTTTTTTTTATGTTTTTGGTATACTTTAATTCAATAAGATTAAAAATAATGATTATAAAATTTTTCGTCCCTCCCTTGGGTAAAGCAATTTCGGTTCAACGACCTAGTCTTCAACTCACGACGAATTTTAGAAATCATATTTTTAACTTAATGAGATAATGTAAATTTTGTTTTTAAATTCACACCAAACTTAAATTTAAAATGCATAAAATTAAAAATTCATATTAATATTATTAATATTTTCATATTTTAGTTTTACAAACTTATTTTAAAAATATTAGTTTTTAAAATATTTACAAACTTAAATATATTGATTTTAAAAATTTACAATATTAATTTTAAAAATATGGTAAAAATAAAATAAAATTAAAATTTTTTTTTTGTCTTTTATCCCACTTTAATCAATCCAAAATATTATAAAAAATATACGCCCCTCTTTTGGGTAAAGTAATTTCTTTTATATTACCTAGTTTTACTCTTAACGAATTTTTGAAATATTTTGGATTGATTAAAGTGGGATATTCAGGGTGTGTATGAAACGGCTATCAGTTTTATATTTATTTACTACAGAAAATTACCTAAATTAAACTAAAACACAAAAGGCAAGTATACCTATCGTGTAATAATATAGCTAAGGTAAAGTCCGGGAGGTCGATCCGTGGACACTATTATTGGGTGTCTTACTAGGTCAAATTAGTTAATTAAGTAGTTATACTAGATTTAGAGATATATAGTAATTATAGGTAACTTTGGGGGTTTTTACCGTTTAATGACCGGTTTGTCGATTTTAAAACTTAAGTCACAATTAAAACCTAATGCAAAATATAAGTTAATTTAAAGTGTAAAGTAAATGACGATAATTAAAAGTACAATAAATTAAAAGTGAGATAAATAAAATGACAGTAAATAAAAGTACGATGAGATATAAAATAAAGGAATTATGCTTATTTAAACTTCCGTAATCATGATGTTCGACGTGTTGATTTTAATTTATTACCATGGGTTAATTGTCCTTTGTCCTGGATTATTCGATATGTTCATACGGTTTTGTCCATAATAGTCCATCGGTCATAATTATAAAGTGCGAGGGTCTTCGTCAAATTATCCTTATACCCGAAGTCAAATATTCCAACTAATTGGGGATTCGAACTGTAACAAGGTCTTAATACTCTGTTTAATGAATACAACAGGTTATCGACTGTGTGTAATCCAAGGTTTTAATACTTTGTTAACAATTACACCAATTACCCTTGAATGTAATCCACCCCTGTTTTAATGAGTCTAGTAACTATTAAATCGTCCCCGTGTCTAGTCAAATAAACAATAATTTGTACTTATAAATATCCCGCTCATCGTACCCGATTAAGCGTATGTGGTTATATATAGATACGTCAAATCATAACCTTTATATTAAATTAACGAGGTATCGTTTAGTTAATATAAAGCCCATTAATAGCCCATAGTCTAATTCCCACAAGTGTCGATCTTTTGTCCAAACCCCAATTATGGTCCAAAACCCAATTATCCCGTCTTTAATATTTAGTCTAACATCACGATTACTTCGGCTTAAATAAGCATAATAATAACTTAGCTACGAGACATTAATAAAAATAATTTAAACATAACATACAATGAGTATTAATAGCGTATTGTTACACGGACAGAGTTTCGACTTATAAACTTAAAACATTCGCTAACATAACCTTATTATTATTATTAAACTTTAATATTAAAATTATAATATTAATATAAATATATTGAGAGAGTAAGAGATTTAGAAAAAAGAAAAGGTGTATCTTTTATTACTCCGTAGTCTCGTTTTATAGGCAAATGATGAATTTGAAATTTTCACTTATGACCCCTTAACTATGCTCAATTAACAACTTTTTATTATTTATTATTATTCTTATTATGAATTATTTAAATATTATATTATATTCTTGTGCATAGTTGACTTGTACTTTCAGCTCCGTTGCGTCGAGAGTTGAAAGTTGGTTCATATCTCGGTTCCGGATTTTCGAACGCCTTTTCGTATAATTTAATATCTTGTACTTTGCGTTTTGCGGCTCGTACTTTTGTAATTTTGAGACGTTTCTCATCAAAAAATTGAACCACTTGAATTGTACTTTGTACTTTTTAGCTTTTTGGTCATTTGCATCTTCAAATCGTCGAATCTGTCTTTTGTCTTCACCTTTTATTATTTAAACGATAATTACTTGAAATTAGAACAATTGCAACTAAAAGCTTGTCTTTCTTGAAGGATAATGCTATGAAATATATGTTCGTTTTTAGCATTATCAAACATTCCCACACTTGAGCGTTGCTTGTCCTCAAGCAATATAGAACTTGAATATAACTTTACTAGAATCACGTCTTTATTCTTCACACTTTGTACATCAGTGATTTCAATACGGCGGTTATGAACAATGATGGTAACGATGTGGTTTACAGTCTCACATGACTATAAAAATTTAGAGCCGTTAGGAAGTTGGATCTTTATGAAAACATTAGATCTTTTGAAAATTCAATCTAGTTTTTACCCTAGATAAGTTTTCCGGAATAACCCTTCACCGGTGTTGCAAAATGTTTTTGTGGGTTGTGTGGGTTTTAGATTTGAAAATTTTAGCTCAAAACTTATGGTTTTGTGTCACCCACTTGCTAACCTTGTATTAAGAAAGCAACACGTCCAGTTTACTTGTTCCATATATTACCTTTCAGTAAACTACTGTCCAGTTGTAAAGGAAAGCGATGAACAAGCAACTGTTAAGGCAATGTCTAATGACATGCTTTTGATTATGGTCTATATCGTGTCGGATGCAATTACTATCCTTTGTAGGAGCAATAGTAAAGATCACCCTATAGTTTTTCGGTCTGGCACAAGGTCCTGTCTTCGACCATGCTATGCAATCACCGTTCTTACGGTTGACACCCGATTTGGTTCAGGTGACCTATTGAATTCCAGGTGAATTTCTATTATTTTACGTTCAATGGTAATGAACGCATAGAAAATAGGTTTTCAGAAAACAAATCGGTTTGTAATTTGATCAAAATATTTTCTCGTTCAAGTTCGAGTTTAGATATCATCGAATTCCATGAGTTTGTAATTCTCAATCTTTAAAGTCAATCTCAAGGATTGAGTAATATCAGGCTTAAAAGCTGATTTTTAATCTTTAAGGAGATTATACTTACTGGGGGTCTGATTCATTAGTCTTATCAAGCTAATTTGCACGGCGGCCTCCCCATTTTACGAGACAGATTCTCTCACGGTTAGGATAAGTCTGACCACATGGCGACCCTGTTTGATGCTGAGGTCCGTGGATTTTCTGCTGATTTTAGAGATGACTTTTCTAGATTTTTCGTCAACCTACAGCTGATCTGGACGACAACTTCTTGACCTAAATCAAGAAGCACATGTCTTTTTCGGAAGACTTTACTTCCTTATAATGATGGAATTGATTCATCGTGTAGATCCATCTTTCTTTCAAAAATATTACAATAAATTGGGTAAAACTGATTAGTTTAGTCCAAAACAAAAGTACCTGCAATAAGCTTGTACAGATATGTGATATATGTTTTAAAGAACTTGGTGAATTCTTCCCACACTCAGCTTTTATTTATTTCTTTCTTTGCCTTTTTATTCTCCTCTATTCCATTTTAAATGAATTCAAGCATTTTGGGTTGTTTCTCAATTTATGTCCTTTCCAAGTTAACAATAATTTCGGTAGTATCACCTAGTTTTATCGTTCATAAATATGTATAAACATGATTTTGAATTCATTTAGTTGAAAATTTTTCAAATTTTTACAAAATTTGGCAATTAAACCAAGCGTAAATCCGAGAGAATTTATAACCTTTCCCCATACTTGGGATCTTGCAATGCCCTCATTTGCAAGAAATCAGTAAAAATTTAAATTCATGAGGGTGATTAGTGTAGAAAAATGATTAAAAATACCGAGTTTGCAAACATACTGTTTTATATCACATTTGATATTTTACGTCTTATTGTTAACATTACTAGCTTTTGAAGAACTTAATGTCAGTCTTTGAAAGTGCGCTGTTTTACCCTGTTTTGTGTATAAGATAAACTACAAACATATATATACATATTTTTTTTATTTATAAAAACCTTAACTTAATAAAACAAATAACTGGGTAATTTAAAATTTTGTTTTCCTTTTTATTTAGGAGGAGGTTGTTTCGGTGCGTTTACCTAGTCCGTCCCTCGACAAAATTTTAAAATTTGTCATTTTAAAGCGATTGTTTTAAAAGCAAAGATTTTGGGTTTTTTTTTTTTTTTTTTGTTTTTGGTATACTTTAATTCAATAAGATTAAAAATAATGATTATAAAATTTTTCGTCCCTCCCTTGTGTAAAGCAATTTCGGTTCAACGACCTAGTCTTCAACTCACGACGAATTTTTGAAATCATATTTTTAACTTAATGAGATAATGTAAATTTTGTTTTTAAATTCACAACAAACTTAAATTTAAAATGCATAAAATTAAAAATTCATATTAATATTATTAATATTTTCATATTTTAGTTTTACAAACTTATTTTAAAAATATTAGTTTTTAAAATATTTACAAACTTAAATATATTGATTTAAAAAATTTACAATATTAATTTTAAAAATATGGTAAAAATAAAATAAAATAAAATTTTTTTTTTGGTCTTTTATCCCACTTTAATCAATCCAAAATATTATAAAAAATATACGCCCCTCTTTTGGGTAAAGTAATTTCTTTTATATTACCTAGTTTTACTCTTGACGAATTTTTGAAATATTTTGGATTGATTAAAGTGGGATATTCAGGGTGTGTATGAAACGGCTATCAGTTTTGTATTTATTTACTACAGAAAATCACCTAAATTAAACTAAAACACAAAAGGAAAGTATACCTATCGTGTAATAATATAGCTAAGGTAAAGTCCGGGAGGTCGATCCGTGGACACTATTATTAGGTGTCTTACTAGGTCAAATTAGTTAATTAAGTAGTTATACTAGATTTAGAGATATATAGTAATTATAGGTAACTTTGGGGGTTTTTACCGTTTAATGACCGGTTTGTCGATTTTAAAACTTAAGTCACAATTAAAACCTAATGCAAAATATAACTTAATTTAAAGTGTAAAGTAAATGACGATAATTAAAAGTACAATAAATTAAAATTGAAATAAATAAAATGACAGTAAATAAAAGTACGATGAGATATAAAATAAAGGAATTATGCTTATTTAAACTTCCGTAATCATGATGTTCGACGTGTTGATTTTAATTTATTACCATGGGTTAATTGTCCTTTGTCCTGGATTATTCGATATGTTCATACGGTTTTGTCCATAATAGTCCATCGGTCATAATTATAAAGTGCGAGGGTCTTCGTCAAATTATCCTTATACCCGAAGTCAAATATTCCAACTAATTGGGGATTCGAACTGTAACAAGGTCTTAATACTTTGTTTAATGAATACAACAGGTTATCGACTGTGTGTAATCCATGGTTTTAATACTTTGTTAACAATTACACCAATTACCCTTGAATGTAATCCACCCCTGTTTTAATGAGTCTAGTAACTATTAAATCATCCCCGTGTCCGGTCAAATAAACAATAATTCGTACTTAGAAATATCCCGCTCATCGTACCCGATTAAGCGTATGTGGTTATATATAGATACGTCAAATCATAACCTTTATATTAAATTAACGAGGTATCGTTTAGTTAAAATAAAGCCCATTAATAGCCCATAGTCTAATTTCCACAAGTGTCGATCTTTTGTCCAAACCCTAATTATGGTCCAAAACCCAATTATCCCGTCTTTAATATTTAGCCTAACATCACGATTACTTCGGCTTAAATAAGCATAATAATAACTTAGCTACGAGACATTAATAAAAATAATTTAAACATAACTTACAATGAGTATTAATAGCGTAGTGTTACACGGACATAGTTTCGACTTACAAACTTAAAACATTCGCTAACATAACCTTATTATTATTATTATTAAACTTTAATATTAAAATTATAATATTAATATAAATATATTGAGAGAGTAAGAGATTTAAAAAATAGAAAAGGTGTATCTTTTATTACTCCGTAGTCTCGTTTTATAGGCAAATGATGAATTTGAAATTTTCATTTTTGACCCCTTAACTATGCTCAATTAACAACTTTTTATTATTTATTATTATTCTTATTATGAATTATTTAAATATTATATTATATTCTTGTGCATAGTTGACTTGTACTTTCAGCTTCGTTGCGTTGAGCGTTGAAAGTTGGTTTATGTCTCAGTTCCGGATTTTCGAACGCCTTTTCTTATAATTTAATATCTTGTACTTTGCATTTTGCGGCTTGCACTTTTGTAATTTTGAGACGTTTCTCATCAATAAATTGAACCACTTGAATTGTACTTTGTACTTTTTAGCTTTTTGGTCATTTGCATCTTCAAATCGTCGAATTTGTCTTTTGTCTTCACCTTTTATTATTTAAACGATAATTACTTGAAATTAGAACAATTGCAACTAAAAGCTTGTCTTTCTTGAATGATAATGCTATGAAATATATGTTCGTTTTTAGCATTATCAAACATTCCCACACTTGAGCGTTGCTTGTCCTCAAGCAATATAGAACTTGAATATAACTTTACTAGAATCACTTCTTTATTCTTCACACTTTGTACGTCAGTGATTTCAATACGGCGGTTATGAATAATGATGGTAACGATGTGGTTTACAGTCTCACATGACTATAAAAATTTATATCCGTTAGAAAATTGGATCTTTATGAAAACATTTGATCTTTTAAAAATTCAATCTAGTTTTTACCCTAGATAAGTTTTCCGGAATAACCCTTCACCGGTGTTGCAAAATATTCTTGTGGGTTTTGTGGGTTTTAGATTTGAAAATTTTAGCTCAAAACTTATGATTTTGTGTCACCCACTTGCTAACCTTGTATTAGGAAAGCAACACATCCAGTTTACTTGTTCCGTATATTACCTTTCAGTAAACTACCGTCCGGTTGTAAAGGAAAGCGATGAACAAGCAACTGTTAAGGCAATGTCTAATGACATGCTTTTGATTATGGTCTATATCGTGTTGGATGCAATTACTATCTTTTGTAGGAGCAATAGTAAAGATCACCCTATAGTTTTTTGGTCTGGCACAAGGTCTTGTCTTCGACCATGCTATGCAACCACCGTTCTTACGGTTGACACCCGATTTGGTTCAGATGACCTAATGAATTCTGATGAATTCTCAGGATTTTACGTTCAATGGTAATGAACGCATTGAAAATAGGTTTTCAGAAAACAAATCGGTTTGTAATTTGATCAAAATATTTTCTCGTTCAAATTCGAGTTTAGATATCATCGAATTCCATGAGTTTGTAATTCTCAATCTTTAAAGTCAATCTCAAGGATTGAGTAATATCAGGCTAAAAAGCTGATTTTTAATCTTTAAGGAGATTATCCTTACTAGGGGTCTGATTCATTAGTCTTATCAAGCTAATTTGCACGGTGCCCTCCCCATTTTACGAGACAGATCCTCTCATGGTTAGGATAAGTCTGACCACATGGCGACCCTGTTTGATGCTGAGGTCCGTGGATTTCCTGCTGATTTTAGAGATGACTTTTCTAGATTTTTCGTCAACCTACAGCTGGTCTGGACGACAACTTCTTGACCTAAATCAAGAAGCGCGTGTCTTTTTTGGAAGACTTTACTTCCTTATAATGATGGAATTGATTCATCGTGTAGATCCATCTTTCTTTCAAAAGTATTACAATAAATCGGGTAAAACTGATTAGTTTAGTCCAAAACAAAAGTACCTACAATAAGCTTGTACAGATATGTGATATATGTTTTAAAGAACTTGGTGAATTCTTCCCACACTCAGCTTTTATTTATTTCTTTCTTTGCCTTTTTATTCTCCTCTATTCCATTTTAATTGAATTCAAGCATTTTGGGTTGTTTCTCAATTTATGTCCTTTCCAAGGTAACAATAATTTCGGTAGTATCACCTAGTTTTATCGTTCATAAATATGTATAAACATGATTTTGAATTCATTTAATTGAAAATTTTTCAAATTTTCACAAAATTTGGCAATTAAACCAAGAGTAAATCCAAGAGAGTTTATAACCTTTCCCCACACTTGAGATCTTGCAATGCCCTCATTTGCAAGAAATCAGTAAAAATTTAAATTCATGAGGGTGATTAGTGTAGAAAAATGATTAAAAATACCGAGTTTGCAAACATACTGTTTTATATCACATTTGATATTTTACGTCTTATTATTAAAATTAGTAGCTTTTGATGAACTTAATGTCAGTCTTTGAAATTGCGCTGTTTTACCCTGTTTTGTACATAAGATAAACTACAAACATATATATACATATTTTTTTATTTATAAAAACCTTAACTTAATAAAACAAATAATTGAGTAATTTAAAATTTTGTTTTCCTTTTTATTTAGGAGGAGGTTGTTTCGGTACGTTTACCTAGTCCGTTCCTCGACAAAATTTTAAAATTTGTCATTTTAAAGCGATTGTTTTAAAAGCAAAGATTTTGGGTTTTTTTTTTATGTTTTTGGTATACTTTAATTCAATAAGATTAAAAATAATGATAATAAAATTTTTCGTCCCTCCCTTGGGTAAAGCAATTTCGGTTCAACGACCTAGTCTTCAACTCACGACGAATTTTAGAAATCATATTTTTAACTTAATGAGATAATGTAAATTTTGTTTTTAAATTCACACCAAACTTAAATTTAAAATGCATAAAATTAAAAATTCATATTAATATTATTAATATTTTCATATTTTAGTTTTACAAACTTATTTTAAAAATATTAGCTTTTAAAATATTTACAAACTTAAATATATTGATTTTAAAAATTTACAATATTAATTTTAAAAATATGGTAAAAATAAAATAAAATTAAAATATTTTTTATTCTTTTATCCCACTTTAATCAATCCAAAATATTATCAAAAATATACGCCCCTCTTTTGGGTAAAGGAATTTCTTTTATATTACCTAGTTTTACTTTTGACGAATTTTTGAAATATTTTGGATTGATTAAAGTGGGATATTCAGGGTGTGTATGAAATGGCTATCAGTTTTATATTTATTTACTACAGAAAATCACCTAAATTAAACTAAAACACAAAAGGCAAGTATACCTATCGTGTAATAATATAGCTAAGGTAAAGTCCGGGAGGTCGATCCGTGGACACTATTATTGGGTGTCTTACTAGGTCAAATTAGTTAATTAAGTAGTTAAACTAGATTTAGAGATATATAGTAATTATAGGTAACTTTGGGGGTTTTTACCGTTTAATGACCGGTTTGTCAATTTTAAAACTTAAGTCACAATTAAAACCTAATGCAAAATATAACTTAATTTAAAGTGTAAAGTAAATGACGATAATTAAAAATACAATAAATTAAAAGTGCGATAAATAAAATGACAGTAAATAAAAGTACGATGAGATATAAAATAAAGGAATTATGCTTATTTAAACTTCTGTAATCATGATGTTCGACGTGTTGATTTTAATTTATTACCATGGGTTAATTGTCCTTTGTCCTGGATTATTCGATATGTTCATACGGTTTTGTCCATAATAGTCCATCGGTCATAATTATAAAGTGCGAGGGTCTTCATCAAATTACCCTTATACCCGAAGTCAAATATTCCAACTAATTGGGGATTCAAACTATAACAAGGTCTTAATACTTTGTTTAATGAATACAACAGGTTATCGACTGTGTGTAATCCAAGGTTTTAATACTTTGTTAACAATTACATCAATTACCCTTGAATGTAATCCACCCCTGTTTTAATGAGTCTAGTAACTATTAAATCATCCCCGTGTCCGGTCAAATGAACAATAATTCGTACTTATAAATATCCCACTCATCGAACCCGATTAAGCGTATGTGGTTATATATAGATACGTCAAATCATAACATTTATATTAAATTAACGAGGTATCGTTTAGTTAATATAAATCCCATTAATAGCCCATAGTCTAATTTCCACAAGTGTCGATCTTTTGTCCAAACCCCAATTATGGTCCAAAACCCAATTATCCCGTCTTTAATATTTAGTCTAACATCACGATTACTTCGGCTTAAATAAGCATAATAATAACTTAGCTACGAGACATTAATAAAAATAATTTAAACATAACTTACAATGAGTATTAATAGCATAGTGTTACACGGACAGAGTTTCGACTTACAAACTTAAAACATTCGCTAACATAACCTTATTATTATTAAACTTTAATATTAAAATTATAATATTAATATAAATATATTGAGAGAGTAAGAGATTTAGAAAATAGAAAAGGTGTATCTTTCATTACTCCGTAGTCTCGTTTTATAGGCAAATGATGAATTTGAAATTTTCACTTATAACCCCTTAACTATTCTCAATTAACAACTTTTTATTATTTATTATTATTCTTATTATGAATTATTTAAATATTATATTATATTCTTGTGCAAAGTTGACTTGTACTTTTAGCTCCGTTGCGTCGAGAGTTGAAAGTTGGTTCATGTCTCGGTTCCGGATTTTCGAACGCCTTTTCGTATAATTTAATATCTTGTACTTTGCGTTTTGCGGCTCGTACTTTTGTAATTTTGAGACGTTTCTCATCAACAAATTGAACCACTTGAATTGTACTTTGTACTTTTTAGCTTTTTGGTCATTTGCATCTTCAAATCGTCGAATCTGTCTTTTGTCTTCAACTTTTATTATTTAAACGATAATTACTTGAAATTAGAACAATTGCAACTAAAAGCTTGTCTTTCTTGAAGGATAATACTATGAAATATATGTTAGTTTTTAGCATTATCAAATATTCCCACACTTTAGCGTTGCTTGTCCTCAAGCAATATAGAACTTGAATATAACTTTACTAGAATCACTTCTTTATTCTTCACACTTTGTACATCAGTGATTTCAATACGGCGGTTATGAACAATGATGGTAACGATGTGGTTTACAGTCTCACATGACTATAAAAATTTAGATCCGTTAGAAAATTGGATCTTTATGAAAACATTTGATCTTTTGAAAATTCAATCTAGTTTTTACCCTAGATAAGTTTTTCGGAATAACCCTTCACCGGTGTTGCAAAATGTTTTTGTGGGTTGTGTGGGTTTTAGATTTGAAAATTTTAGCTCAAAACTTATGGTTTTGTGTCACCCACTTACTAACCGTGTATTAGGAAAGCAGCATGTCCAGTTTACTTGTTCCGTATATTACCTTTCAGTAAACTACCGACCGGTTGTAAAAGAAAGCGATGAACAAGCAACTGTTAAGGCAATGTCTAATGACATGCTTTTGATTATGGTCTATATCGTGTCGGATGCAATTACTATCCTTTCTATGAGCAATAGTAAAGATCACCCTATAGTTTTTCGGTCTGGCACAAGGTCCTGTCTTCGACCATGCTATGCAACCACCGTTCTTACGGTTGACACCCGATTTGGTTCAGGTGACCTAATGAATTCTGATGAATTCTCAGGATTTTACGTTCAATGGTAATGAACGCATTGAAAATAGGTTTTCAGAAAACAAATCGGTTTGTAATTTGATCAAAATATTTTCTCGTTCAAGTTCGAGTTTAGATATCATCGAATTCCATGAGTTTGTAATTCTCAATCTTTAAAGTCAATATGAAGGATTGAGTAATATCAGGCTAAAAAGCTGATTTTTAATCTTTAAGGAGATTATCCTTACTGGGGGTCTGATTCATTAGTCTTATCAAGATAATTTGCACGGCGCCCTCCCCATTTTACGAGACAGATCCTCTCATGGTTAGGATAAGTCTGACCACATGGCGACCCTGTTTGATGCTGAGGTCCGTGGATTTCCTGCTGATTTTAGAGATGACTTTTCTAGATTTTTCGTCAACCTACAGCTGGTCTGGACGACAACTTCTTGACCTAAATCAAGAAGCGCGTGTCTTTTTCAGAAGACTTTACTTCCTTATAGTGATGGAATTGATTCATCGTGTAGATCCATCTTTCTTTCAAAAGTATTACAATAAATCGGGTAAAACTGATTAGTTTAGTCCAAAACAAAAGTACCTACAATAAGCTTGTACAGATATGTGATATATGTTTTAAAGAACTTGGTGAATTCTTCCCACACTCAGCTTTTATTTATTTCATTCTTTGCCTTTTTATTCTCCTCTATTCCATTTTAAATGAATTTAAGCGTTTTGGGTTGTTTCTCAATTTATGTCCTTCCCAAGGTAACAATAATTTCGGTAGTATCACCTAGTTTTATCGTTCATAAATATGTATAAACATGATTTTGAATTCATTTAGTTGAAATTTTTTCAAATTTTCACAAAATTTGGCAATTAAACCAAGCGTAAATCCATTTTTACCTAATGATGAACTGATAACAAAGAACCCCGTTGTTGATACAAAATTAGATGAACCCGTTTTTAACAGTTCAACGAAGAAACTATATAAACGGATTCAAGATGCTAGAAATAAGGGGAACTTTAAGTTATGTAACCGATTAGTATCCAATTTGTCGCCTAAAGAAAAGCGATGTTAGTAGAATTTGTGAATGTTACAGAGGAAATCAGTAAATGGCATAAAGCAAAAGTCAGTGATATGCAAGTTGTTGATAGTCCAATTGAAATCAATGAAGTCAATCACAATTTCGATACCACAGCTAACTAAGTGTGGGGAGAGTCAAGTCTTTTTAAGGATAATATGAATTTCTGTTAGAGTTAGATGTTCTGTTTTCATGTAGTTCTCGAGAATGGAATCCGAATGGTCTTTCCCTAGCAGACCCTAAAGAACTAGTCTTCTCCCCCCATTCTGAATTTTTATTTTTTTTAGGTTTTATGAGATGAAGAATTCCTGTGAACTAAACCATGGTCTAATGCTACACGCTTTGATCACTAAATGTAATAATGACACACTCCCGAGTGACTTGGTATCAGTAATAAGAGCCAAATTGGACGGAGTAAGAAAAGAACTCAGAAACGATCATAATAAGTTACATTTTGGTAAAGGAAAATCAAAATCCGCAGTGAAAACAAAAGCACGACAGCTTGAAAGATGTCACAAATGCGGAAAATAGTCACACGAAGGGAAATGTTCGAACAATCAGACACATTCCAATACTGAGTTCGTTACTTTATGCAGAGAAGGACCGTACATATGTTTAGAAGAAAATTTATTGAAAATTCGTGGATACGCTTACGTAGCTATGGAAAACCAATTCGTACGACTCTCTTATGAGTCGGCTAAAGCGGGTCACTGAGAATTCCATCTAGCAGGTAAGTATGTACAGTTTTTATTTTTATTTTTACTGCTTTTAACCTTTTAATAATAAACGCTGAATCGTTCGCTATAAAGTATTAAATTGATATTCAATAAAATTAGGTGTTAAAACCGAAATTATCGATATCATATAAAAATTTATTACATCACTGCGAAATTTACCGTTTATTCATAAGGTATAAATATCTTTAATCAATCAATCCAAAATATTTCAAAAATTCGTCAAGAGTAAAACTAGGTAATATAGCCGAAATTACTTTACCCAAAAGAGGGGCGTATATTTTTGATAATATTTGATTGATTAAAGTGGGATAAAAGACCAAAAAAAAATTTAATTTTATTTTATTTTTACCATATTTTTTCAAATTAATATTGTAAATTTTTAAAATCAATATATTTAAGTTTGTAAATATTTTTAAAATAAGTTTGTAAAACTAAAATATGAAAATATTAATAATATTAATATGAATTTTTAATTTTATGCATTTTAAATTTAAGTTTGGTGTGAATTTAAAAACAAAATTTACTTTATCTCATTAAGTTAAAAATATGATTTCTAAAATTCGTCGTGAGTTGAAGACTAGGTCGTTGAACCGAAATTGCTTTACCCAAGAGAGGGACGAGAAATTTTATTATCATTATTTTTAATCTTATTGAATTAAAGTATACCAAAAACATAAAAAAAAAAACCCCAAAATCTTTGCTTTTAAAACAATCGCTTTAAAATGACAAATTTTAAAATTTTGTCGAGGGACGGACTAGGTAAACGTACCGAAACTACCTCCTCCTAAATAAAAAGGAAAACAAAATTTTAAATTACTCAATTATTTGTTTTATTAAATTAAGGTTTTTATAAATAAAAAAAATATGTATATATATGTTTGTAGTTTATCTTATGTACAAAATAGGGTAAAACAGTGCACTTTCAAAGACTGATATTAAGTTCATCAAAAGCTACTAATTTTAACAATAAGACGTAAAATATCAAATGTGATATAAAACAGTATGTTTGCAAACTCGGTATTTTTAATCATTTTTCTACACTAATCACCCTCATGAATTTAAATTTTTACTGATTTCTTGCAAATGAGGGCATTGCAAGATCTCAAGTGTGGGGAAGGGTTATAAATTCTCTCGGATTTACGCTTGGTTTAATTGCCAAATTTTGTGAAAATTTGAAAAATTTTCAACTAAATGAATTCAAAATCATGTTTATACATATTTATGAACGATAAAACTAGGTGATACTACCGAAATTATTGTTACCTTGGAAAGGACATAAATTGAAAAACAACCCAAAACGATTGAATTCATTTAAAATGGAATAGAGGAGAATAAAAAGGCAAAGAAAGAAATAAATAAAAGCTGAGTGTGGGAAGAATTCACCAAGTTCTTTAAAACATATATCACATATCTGTACAAGCTTATTGCAGGTACTTTTGTTTTGGACTAAACTAATCAGTTTTACCCGATTTATTGTAATACTTTTGAAAGAAAGATGGATCTACACGATGAATCAATTCCATCATTATAAGGAAGTAAAGTCTTCCAAAAAAGACACGCACTTCTTGATTTAGGTCAAGAAGTTGTCGTCCAGACCAGCTGTAGGTTGATGAAAAATCTAGAAAAGTCATCTCTAAAATCAGCAGGAAATACACGGACCTCAGCATCAAAAAGGGTCGCCTTGTGGTCAGACTTATCCTAACCATGAGAGGATCTGTCTCGTAAAATGGGAAGAGCTCCGTGCAAATTAGCTTGAAAAGACTAATGAATCAAACCCCCAGTAAGGATAATCTCCTTAAAGATTAAAAATCAGCTTTTAAGCCTGATATTACTCAATCCTTGAGATTGACTTTAAAGATTGAGAATTACAAACTCATGGAATTCGATGATATCTAAACTCGAACTTGAACGAGAAAATATTTTGATCAAATTACAAACCGATTTGTTTTCTGAAAACCTATTTTCAATGCGTTCATTACCATTGAACGTAAAATCCTGAGAATTCATCAGAATTCATTAGGTCACGTGAACCAAATCGGGTGTCAACCGTAAGAACGGTGGTTGCATAGCATGGTCAAAAATAGGACCTTGTGCCAGACCGAAAAACTATAGGGTGATCTTTACTATTGCTCCTACAAAGGATAGTAATTGCATCCGACACGATATAGACCATAATCAAAAGCATGTCATTAGACATTGCCTTAACAGTTGCTTGTTCATCGCTTTCCTTTACAACCGGACGGTAGTTTACTGAAAGGTAATATACGGAACAAGTAAACTGGACGCGTTGCTTTCCTAATACAAGGTTAGCAAGTGGGTGACACAAAACCATAAGTTTTGAGCTAAAATTTTCAAATCTAAAACCCACACAACCCACAAAAACATTTTGCAACACCGGTGAAGGGTTATTCCGGAAAACTTATCTAGGGTAAAAACTAGATTGAATTTTCAAAAGATCAAATGTTTTCATAAAGATCCAATTTCCTAACGGATCTAAATTTTTATAGTCATGTGAGACTGTAAACCACATCGTTACCATCATTGTTCATAACCGCCGTATTGAAATCACTGATGTACAAATTGTGAAGAATAAAGAAGTGATTCTAGTAAAGTTATATTCAAGTTCTATATTGCTTGATGACAAGCAACGCTCAAGTTTGGGAATATTTGATAATACTAAAAACGAACATATATTTCTTAGCATTATCCTTCAAGAAAGACAAGCTTTTAGTTGCAATTGTTCTAATTTCAAGTAATTATCGTTTAAATAATAAAAGGTGAAGATAAAAGACAGATTCGTCGATTTGAAGACTCAAATGACCATAAAGCTAAAAAGTACAAAGTACAATTCAAGTGGTTCAATTTATTGATGAGAAACATCTAAAAATTACAAAAGTACAAGTCGTAAAATGCAAAGTACAAGATATTAAATTATACGAAAAGGCGTTCGAAAATCCAGAACCGAGACATGAACCAACTTTCAATGCTCGACGCAACGGAGCTGAAAGTATAAGTCAAATATGCACAAGAATATAATATAATATTTAAATAATTCATAATAAGAATAATAATAAATAATAAAAAGTTGTTAATTGAGCATAGTTAAGGGGTCATAAGTGAAAATTTCAAATTCATCATTTGCCTATAAAACGAGACTACGGAGTAATGAAAGATACACCTTTTCAATTTTCTAAATCTCTTACTCTCTCAATATATTTATATTAATATTATAATTTTAATATTAAAGTTTAATAATAATAATAATAAGGTTATGTTAGCGAATGTTTTAAGTTTGTAAGTCGAAACTCTGTCCGTGTAACACTACGCTATTAATACTCATTGTAAGTTATGTTTAAATTATTTTTATTAATGTCTCATAGCTAAGTTATTATTATGCTTATTTAAGCCGAAGTAATCGTGATGTTAGACTAAATATTAAAGACGGGATAATTGGGTTTTGGACCATAATTGGGATTTGGACAAAAGATCGACACTTGTGGAAATTAGACTATGGGCTATTAATGTGCTTTATATTAACTTAACGATACCTCGTTAATTTAATATAAAGGTTATGATTTGACGTATCTATATATAACCACATACGCTTAATCGGGTACGATGAACGGGATATTTATAAGTACGAATTATTGTTCATTTGACCGAACACGGGGATGATTTAATAGTTACTAGACTCATTAAAACAGGGGTGGATTACATTCAAGAATAATTGGTGTAATTGTTAACAAAGTATTAAAACCTTGGATTACACAGTCGATAACCTGGTGTATTCATTAAACAAAGTATTAAGACCTTGTTACAGTTCGAATCCCCAATTAGTTGGAATATTTGACTTCGGGTATAAGGATAATTTGACGAAGACCCTCGCACTTTATAATTATGACCGATGGACTATTATGGACAAAACCGTATGGACATATCGAATAATCCAGGACAAAGGACAATTAACCCATGGTGATAAATTAAAATCAACACGTCGAACATCATGATTACGGAAGTTTAAATAAGCATAATTCCTTTATTTTATATCTCATCGTACTTTTATTTACTGTCATTTTATTTATCTCACTTTTAATTTATTGTACTTTTAATTATCGTCATTTACTCTACACTTTAAATTAAGTTATATTTTGCATTAGTTTTTAAAATCGACAAACCGGTCATTAAACGGTAAAAAAGCCCAAAGTTACCTATAATTACTATATATCACTAAATCTAGTTTAACTACTTAATTAACTAATTTGACCTAGTAAGACACCTAATAATAGTGTCCACGGATCGACCTCCCGGACTTTACCTTAGCTATATTATTACACGATAGGTATACTTGCCTTTTGTGTTTTAGTTTAATTTAGGTGATTTCCTGTAGTATATAAATATAAAACTGATAGCCGTTTCATACACACCCTCTAGAACACATCAAGTTTTTACGAAACAGAGTTTCGACTTACAAACTTAAAACATTCTCTAACATAACCTTATTATTATTATTAAACTTTAATATTAAAATTATATTATTAATATAAATATATTGAGAGAGTAAGAGATTTAGAAAATAGAAAAGGTGTATCTTTCATTACTCCGTAGTCTCGTTTTATAGGCAAATGATTAATTTGAAATTTTCACTTATGACCCCTCAACTATGCTCAATTAACAACTTTTTATTAATTATTATTATTCTTATTATGAATTATTTAAATATTATATTATATTCTTGTGCATAGTTGACTTGTACTTTCAGCTCCGTTGCGTCGAGAGTTGAAAGTTGGTTCATGTCTCGATTCTGGATTTTCGAACGCCTTTTCGTATAATTTAATATCTTATACTTTGCATTTTGCGGCTTGCACTTTTGTAATTTTGAGACGTTTCTCATCAATAAATTGAACCACTTGAATTGTACTTTGTACTTTTTAGCTTTTTGGTCATTTGCGTCTTCAAATCGTCGAATCTGTCTTTTGTCTTCACCTTTTATTATTTAAACGATAATTACTTGAAATTAGAACAATTGCAACTAAAAGCTTGTCTTTCTTGAAGGATAATGCTATGAAATATATGTTCGTTTTTAGCATTATCAAATATTCCCACACTTGAGCGTTGCTTGTCCTCAAGCAATATAGAACTTGAATATAACTTTACTAGAATCACTTCTTTATTCTTCACATTTGTACATCAGTGATTTCAATACGGCGGTATGAACAATGATGGTAACGATGTGGTTTACAGTCTCACATGACTATAAAAATTTAGATCCGTTAGGAAATTGGATCTTTATGAAAACATTTGATCTTTTGAAAATTCAATCTAGTTTTTACCCTAGATAAGTTTTCCGGAATAACCCTTCACTGGTGTTTGTAAAATGTTGTTGTGGGTTTGGTGGATTTCAGATTTGAAAATTTTAGCTCAAAACTTGCGGTTTTGTGTCACCCACTTGCTAACCTTGTATTGGGAAAGCAACACGTCCAGTTTACTTGCTCCGTATATTACCTTTCGGTAAACTACCGTCCGGTTGTAAAGGAAAGCGTTGAACAAGCAACTGTTAAGGCAATGTCCCCTGATATGCTTTTGATTATGGTCTATATCGTGTC
Organism: Rutidosis leptorrhynchoides; assembly: GCF_046630445.1. Classification (NCBI taxonomy): domain Eukaryota; kingdom Viridiplantae; phylum Streptophyta; class Magnoliopsida; order Asterales; family Asteraceae; genus Rutidosis; species Rutidosis leptorrhynchoides. The sequence goes on along the minus strand of NC_092338.1, from coordinate 321,266,612 downwards.
GGATGCAATTACTATCCTTTGTATGAGCAATAGTAAAGATCACCCTATAGTTTTTCGGTCTGGCACAAGGTCCTGTCTTCGACCATGCTATGCAACCACCGTTGTTACGGTTGACACCCTATTTGGTTCAGGTGACCTAATGAATTCTGATGAATTCTCAGGATTTTACGTTCAATGGTAATGAACGCATTGAAAATATGTTTTCAGAAAACAAATCGGTTTGTAATTTGATCAAAATATTTTCTCGTTCAAGTTCGAGTTTAGATATCATCGAATTCCATGAGTTTGTAATTCTCAATCTTTAAAGTCAATCTCAAGGATTGAGTAATATCAGGCTTAAAAGCTGATTTTTAATCTTTAAGGAGATTATCCTTACTGGGGGTCTGATTCATTAGTCTTATCAAGCTAATTTGCACAGCGCCCTCCTAATTTTACGAGACAGATCCTCTCATGGTTAGGATAAGTCTGACCACATGGCGACCCTGTTTGATGCTGAGGTCCGTGGATTTCTTGCTGAATTTAGAGATGACTTTTCTAGATTTTTCGTCAACCTACAGCTGGTCTGGACGACAACTTCTTGACCTAAATCAAGAAGCGCGTGTCTTTTTCGGAAGACTTTACTTCCTTATAATGATGGAATTGATTAATCATGTAGATCCATCTTTCTTTCAAAAGTATTACAATAAATCGGGTAAAACTGATTAGTTTAGTCCAAAACAAAAGTACCTGCAATAAGCTTGTACAGATATGTGATATATATTTTAAAGAACTTGGTGAATTCTTCCCACACTCAGCTTTTATTTATTTCTTTCTTTGCCTTTTTATTCTCTTCTATTCCATTTTAAATGAATTCAAGCATTTTGGGTTGTTTCTCAATTTATGTCCTTTCAAGGTAACAATAATTTCGGTAGTATCACCTAGTTTTATCGTTCATAAATATGTATAAACATGATTTTGAATTCATTTAGTTGAAAATTTTTCAAATTTTCGCAAAATTTGGCAATTAAACCAAGCGTAAACCAGAGAGAATTTATAACCCTTCCCCACACTTGAGATCTTGCAATGCCCTCATTTGCAAGAAATTAGTAAAAATTTAAATTCATGAGGGTGATTAGTGTAGAAAAATGATTAAAAATACCGAGTTTGCAAACATACTGTTTGATATCACATTTGATATTTTACGTCTTATTGTTAAAATTAGTAGCTTTTGAGGAACTTAATGTCAGTCTTTGAAAGTGCGCTGTTTTACCCTGTTTTGTACATAAGATAAACTACAAACATATATATACATTTTTTTTGATTTATAAAAACCTTAACTTAATAAAACAAATAATTGAGTAATTTAAAATTTTGTTTTCCTTTTTATTTAGGAGGAGGTTGTTTCGGTATGTTTACTTAGTCCGTCCCTCGACAAAATTTTAAAATTTGTCATTTTAAAGCGATTGTTTTAAAAGCAAAGATTTTGGGTGTGTATGAAACGGCTATCAGTTTTATATTTATTTACTACAGGAAATCACCTAAATTAAACTAAAACACAAAAGGCAAATATACCTATCGTGTAATAATATAGCTAAGGTAAAGTCCGGGAGGTCGATCCGTGGACACTATTATTGGGTGTCTTACTAGTTCAAATTAGTTAATTAAGTAGTTAAACTAGATTTAGTGATATATAGTAATTATAGGTAACTTTGGGGGTTTTTACCGTTTAATGACCGGTTTGTCGATTTTAAAACTTAAGTCACAATTAAAACCTAATGCAAAATATAACTTAATTTAAAGTGTAAAGTAAATGACGATAATTAAAAGTACAATAAATTAAAAGTGCAATAAATAAAATGACAGTAAATAAAAGTACGATGAGATATAAAATAAAGGAATTATGCTTATTTGAACTTCCGTAAGCATGATGTTCGACGTGTTGATTTTAATTTATTACCATGGGTTAATTGTCCTTTGTCCTGGATTATTCGATATGTCCATATGGTTTTGTCCATAATAGTCCATCGGTCATAATTATAAAGTGCGAGGGTCTTCGTCAAATTATCCTTATACCCGAAGTCAAATATTCCAACTAATTGGGGATTCGAACTGTAAGAAGGTCTTAATACTTTGTTTAATGAATACACCAGGTTATCGACTGTATATAATCCAAGGTTTTAATACTTTGTTAACAATTATACCAATTACCCTTGAATGTAATCCACCTCTGTTTTAATGAGTCTAGTAACTATTAAATCATCCCCGTGTCCGGTCAAATGAACAATAATTTGTACTTATAAATATCCCGCTCATCGTACCCGATTAAGCGTATGTGGTTATATATTGATACATCAAATCATAACCTTTATATTAAATTAACGAGGTATCGTTTAGTTAATATAAAGCCCATTAATAGCCCATAGTCTAATTTCCACAAGTGTCGATCTTTTGTCCAAACCCCAATTATGGTCCAAAACCCAATTATCCCGTCTTTAATATTTAGTCTAACATCAAGATTACTTCGGCTTAAATAAGTATAATAATAACTTAGCTACGAGACATTAATAAAAATAATTTAAACATAACTTACATTGAGTATTAATAGCGTAGTGTTACACGGACAGAGTTTCGACTTACAAACTTAAAATATTCACTAACATAACCTTATTATTATTAAACTTTAATATTAAAATTATAATATTAATATAAATATATTGAGAGAGTAAGAGATTTAGAAAATAGAAAAGGTGTATCTTTCATTACTCCAAAGTCTCGTTTTATAGGCAAATGATAAATTTGAAATTTTCACTTATGACCCCTTAACTATGCTCAATTAACAACTTTTTATTATTTATTATTATTCTTATTATGAATTATTTAAATATTATATTATATTCTTGTGCATAGTTGAATTATGCTTTCAGCTCCGTTGCGTCGAGAGTTGAAAGTTGGTTCATGTCTCGGTTCCGGATTTTCGAACGCCTTTTCGTATAATTTAATATCTTGTACTTTGCATTTTGCGGCTCGTACTTTTGTAATTTTGAGACGTTTCTCATCAATAAATTGAACCACTTGAATTGTACTTTGTACTTTTTAGCTTTTTGGTCATTTGCGTCGTCAAATCGTCGAATCTGTCTTTTGTCTTCACCTTTTATTATTTAAACGATAATTACTTGAAATTAGAGCAATTGCAACTAAAAGCTTGTCTTTCTTGAAGGATAATGCTATGAAATATATGTTCATTTTTAGCATTATCAATTACTCTTGGAATAGATAAGAATATCGTCGATGAAAATAATAACGAATTGTCTAGATAAGGTCTACACACACGGTTCATGAGGTCCATGAACAAAGAGGGTGCGTTAGTCAATCCGAACGGCATAACAAGAAATTCGTAGTGACCATAATGGGTACGGAAAGCGGTTTTCAGAATATCAGATTCTTTATGTGACGACCCGTCCTTATCCACCTGGACGAAGTCATCAACATTTGGTCCCATTGCGAGGTACTGACCTAAATATGCCATGTACGACTCCATATAATATCTTTAACATGAGCAAATGCACAGCGAAAGATTTCTTTCATACCTGAGAATAAACATGCTTTAAAGTGTCAACCAACAGGTTGGTGAGTTCATTATTTTATCATAATCAATCATTTCCGTAATAGTAATAGACCACAAGATTTCATATACATAAACGTTTTAATAATAATATTCTAAGTGGTTGAGCACTTGGTAACCATACTTAACATTTAATCAACGTCGCATATTCCCTTTATTATGAAATCTCACTACACTGTACCAAGTGTAGTCACGAAACGAAGTACTGTGCAACCGTTGAATACTGGTCGTCCAATCCGGTTGGGGTTGTCAGGCCCGATAGATCTATCAACAGGATTCGCGTTTATAATACCACATGTAAATAGTAGTTACCAAGCTACAGGGAAGTATGCCAGTGGTACAACTCAACGTAGAATATATTTTAAGTACTTGTGTCTATTTCGTTAACATTTATAAAAGCAGCGCATGTATTCTCAGCCCAAAAAATATATATTGCAAAAGCAATTAAAAAGGGAGCAAATGAAACTCACATATTATATTTTGTAATAAAAATACATATAACATCATTGAACAAGTGTAGGGTTGGTCTCGGATTCACAAACCTATATCATTTATATATATATTAACATATAACATTTAATCAACTGAGTTTATTTATATTATATACCGTATTAGAATTAATATTTTTATATATATATGATTATATATAAAATGTTGTTACATAACTAATAATTTATTTGGTAAAAATAATATTGATAATAATAGTTGTAATATTTTTATAAAAATAATAATACTAATAATAATAGTAATAATATATAATAGTATTGATAGTAAAAAAAATATTGATAATAATATATAAAAATCTTGTTAAGGATAAGTTATTTTATTTGTATAATAAAAATAATAATATTGACAGTAACACCTAATACTAATAATGATTAATAATTTATACTAATTATGAAAATAATAATAATAATAATAATAATAATAATAATAATAATAATGATAAAAATGATAATTTTACTAATAATGTTAATTTTAAATAAAATGATAATTTTAATTAATAATAATAATACTTATATTCTTAATAATAATAATAATGATGATGATGATGATAATAATAATAATAATAATAAAAATAATAATAATAATAATAATAATAATAATAATAATAATAATAATAATGATAATAATAATAATAATAATAATAATAATAATAATAATAATAATAATAATAATAATAATAATAATAATAATAATAATAATAATAATAATAATAATCATCTTAATAATATAAAACTACCTCAAAGAGGTAGATTCCAAAAACAAGTGCCCTTGCCCGGGCTCGAACCCGAGACCTCTCGGTTACACCCAACACCCCTAAACCGTCCAAGCAATTCTGTTTTTCTTAATTATACTCAAGTTATAAATATTTAACCCGCATTTATTTTATGTTCTTCATCTTCTTTCGGCCCATAAGAGAATGTGAGTTGGATTTTGGCCCAACTGAATGTCCATGGCCCAACTTGGTGTGATCCATGAAATAACTCTGTGGTTTTCAGTTTGGTTCCAATTCAAACGTCAGTAGGAATAAATAAATAAAAATTAAAAACGTGGCCGTCACTTTCAATTCTCCATCTTCATCATCAAAATCTTTGTTACTGTAATCGAATAGAAATAGAAGAGAAATCGCAGTAAATTGCAGGTTTATGAATTCGATAGTTTTAGTTTAGATTAGAATTAGATTGAAACAGCACGCGAGCAGTAGCAGTTTAATCGAATGAGAGTTGTGGTGTTAATCATCATCAAGTAAACATCATTATCATCGTTGTTAACTGTATTAGAAATAGAAACAGTGTAGAGGAACATCAGATTGTAGTGATGGTGTCTCCTCGATCAATTGCATGGTGGCTCGATGGTTTTCAATAGTTGTGGGTTTAATGAAAGTGATCTTCATCTAACATTGTCGAGCTAGTGTATAACAAGGAGGTGGTGTCGTGAAGTTGAAGATGATGAAGATGGTTGTTGCTCGAAGAAGAAGCACGAAATAGAAGTGGGTTGTCAAGGGTAGCGATGGGTGGCGATTATAGTGGTGCTCCGGTGGTGAAGTGGTGGTTCTAGATAATGGTGGGGTGATCGGTGGTGTGGTGGTGATGGGTTGTTTGATGGTATTCGATGGTTGAGTGGTGAGGTGATTCAAACCAATTAGAAGTAGAAAAGAAACGAATAATCGGGAAGAGATGATGGTGATTCCGATTATTATAGTTCGAATATAGAGGTGGTAACCGATGGTCCTTGGTGTTGTTCGATGTTGGGGTTGTTCGAAGATGAGGAAGATGGTGGACGTGGATGGCGGTGTAGGGTGGCGGAGGTGAGGTAGTGATGGTTGTTCCGGTCGACAACAGCAAGATGGAGGAAATATGGTGTGCCAAACTATGTGTTATACATTTGTATATAAATTGGAGAATAGATATTATAACATATACATAGTACAGAACACTTGATTATTATTATGTTGTATTTCACATATTGTGGTGTAGTAGTTAGACATCATAGACAAAAGTTATCCCTGATATTGTGGGTTGTTTGTTTGCCATCACATGTAACTTTGTACTATGTATACTCGATTAATAGGTATAAGATATTTACATTTACATCATAATTATAATTGATAATTGATCAATGATCAGTTGAAACTAAAGACAACAGTAATATTAAATTTAATAATAATATAATAATTACTTTAAAAAAACGTGGTAAGACGGTAACTAGCTGTCATCAATTTAACTTATATGTGTCCGACAGTTTATTCGTGGTGGTATATTGTACTCCGTTGGTAATTAGTGGTGGACAAAAGTATTCGAAAAATTCTCAAATTTTTGTTGTAATTATATTTATTTATTTTGGTCATTATGGTATAAAATTCTATCATTAATTGTTAAATAAAAATTACATTAATTATTTACTCCCAACCCTAAGTAAAATATATATAAAAAAAAAATTTAAAACTCAATAAATAGTTCCTAAATATATTTTTAATATGCCTAAATTTTATAGAACTCATTTTAGTATCACCGTTTATCTTAAAATTACATAAGTTTGAATTTAACTTGCTAAATATAAATCGAAACATCAAACGAGTATTATAATCATTTAATATTTATTTTTAGCATACTTTATATATATATTTATATATATATATATATATATATATATATATATATATATATATATATATATATATATATATATATATATATATATATTTAGATTCAGGTTTTATTATATATTTAAATAAATTAAATATATGTTTTCAAATAAATAAATTTAATATTTAATCCTATATATTTATGTACATATATATATACACAATTAAATCTATATGTATTTATTTACAAATAGTTATTTGTGAATCGTTGGGAACAGTCGAAGGTCACTTAAATATATGAAAACAGTTCAAAATTTTTATTTTTTTTAGACTCGACCTAACAGACTTTGCTTATCGTGTTGAAAATACAATATCGTATCGAGAGTTTGATTTAAAATTAGTCGAAATTTTCTGGGTCATGACAGTACCTACCCGTTAAAGAAATTTCGTCCCGAAATTTGAATGAGGTCGTCATGGCTAACAATAAAAATGTTTTCATGACGAATATGAGTTGATAAATAGAGTTTTATCACTGTTAAGTATTTGAGTAGATTAATTAAATTACTCGGAGCGTATGAGGGAAACTATCGCAAAATATCGAGATGAATAAATGCAGATTTGTCTTAACCGGTGATGTAGTCATGGTTGAATTTAGAAAATTAGGTCCGTAATAACTTTTGACGTTGTCTTGATTGAATTCCGGAATTCAAAGGGATTTAAAGAAAATCTTTGAAATCTAAAAGATCTGATTCTTCAGGATTTATGGAAATTAAGATCTTTATAATTACATGCGATCATCTGACTCGATTACTTTGTCTGGTATTTTCACTATAAATGAACTTCTTCCGTTCCATTATTTTTCACCACTCCTATACTAAATTCCCAAATTCAAAAGATTTTGAAAATGCTTAATCCAGTTCTGATTCTTGTCCTTGTCCTTACTATCGCAACAATTCTTCTCCTTTTCCAACTACCACCAGAGGAATCTGTTTTCTTCTACTTCGCCCTTGGGGTTATAATGTTTTTAATTCTCCCGTGTCTTTATGTTGCAATAAACATTGATATACACGGTTTCTAATTTATGTGTTGTTATCGAGCTTTATATTCTCCCTTATATTTCGAAGCTCTATGCTTTTGTTTTCTCTTCCCGACTTCAAGTCAAGCGAATAATGGTCCAGAATTTGTAGAGATAGAGTTTCGAATGATTATAATGTTCTAAGCAGAAATGAACGTGATAGCACGATTTTATTTTCAAATTTATCAACATCACCGAGAATAGAACTATCAAGAATATACTTTCTTGATATGTTCAGAAGTTATGTAGAATGAAAGAGTTATGTAACATGGCACATGATGAGAGTATGATCTGTGAACCATCATCATGTTCCATTAGAAATTTAGCATAACTTACTGTAATATAACCACGTTGGCCAAGCGCATTATATTATACTAACTCATGCTTCAATTTCCAACACTTCTCTAGAGATCATTCATAATTTATACTTAGATTTTACAGAGGTTTCCCATATAATGGGGTACAGAAAACACGAAGAGGTAGATAATTTCGGACAAGGATATTTATGAAAATATCCTCAGAAATATCGAAGATATTTATGATGATATTTTGGAATTTCTAAGTTCCAAGGTTGACGAAGAAAAATTTTCCGCAAGATTTTAACATGACTTCGGAACAAGATATTCTCTAAAGATTTCGGCGGATCCAAAATTTCCTGGATTCTTTGAATATAAGGTTTGGTCCTTGTATTTGTCCTTGGTCTCCTTCATGGTTAGCTCAATCCGTTTTTCAGTACCAAATTTTTAATCGAGCGTTCCCATTATTTTATCATCAACTTTTGGCCATTAAGACCATCTATAACATGCTGCTTTGTCAGCATTTTCAAAGTTAACGGATCTGGATAATCGGTTATCAAACCGAGGGTTTTCAAGAATATTGAAGGTTTTTAGATGATTAAACGCTGATGGTAATATGGTGGAATATAAACGGTTCCCCGGTAACAATAAAGAGCTAGCATATATATTAAAGTTATAATAAGATTGTTTCGAAAGAAAGGTCGATGTTGATTTGCTGAAGCTGTGACAAAATTGGCTAATTTGAAAAGGAATTGCAAAGTTATTTTCGGTAATAACAATGCCAAAGGAGCTAGCACAGATACGTGTTAAACGTTTACTCAGGTTCCGAGTGTTTTCAGGTACATAACTATATGCATAAATCTTTCCTTCCGTAGAAGAAGTGCGGTTGGTTCATCCTCTAGATTGAGGTGTTTTCAAGAATTATGAAAGATTTGAACATGGATTGGAATCGTCAAGATTCAAATGAGGTTTAAGATGAAATCAAGTGGCAAACTTGAAGAATTGTTTAGTTTCATATGTTATAATTAATATTTTAATTCATTTGTAATTGTTCAATGTTGATAGTCCAATAATTGGTTTATATATATATATATATATATATATATATATATATATATATATATATATATATATATATATATATATATATATATATATATATATAATCTTAGAATTACCCCACGACGTATTGTATACGTATTGTCTTTGCATCAACTCATAGATGTATTGTATACGTATTGTCTTAGAATTAACTAAGACGTATTGCGTACGTATTGTCTTAGGATTTATCAAAACGTATTGTATACTTATTGTGCTAGGATGTACCAAGAATATTATTATACATATATACAATTACCTTTGTATACGTGTCCCGATATTTAAAGTGAGTAAAATAAATAACAGAAATTAAATGACGATAAATAAAATTACGATAAATAAATTGTGAATAATAAAATGTAATCAGTTAGCTAGGAACAGTTAGCGTGGATTCTTAACAAAATTTCAATTTGTTAATTCGTTTGTTTCTAACAAATTTTATTTTGTCCAATATTTTCTTCATTATGCCACTTGTTGGATTTTGATAGGTCAAAATCCAAATATGAAATTGAATTTGAATGAAAATAGTTGTTCTTTGGTGAACGGATACGTACATGTGTAGATTTGAGCAGTATAGTTAATGATTGCTGAATCTGAGTTGAAGAATGTACATTGTAACTTATTAATGTGAAATCTAAATATTCCTCGGGAATTACCTACCCGTTAAAATATTTTCATCATTAACAGTTTGTACAAAAGAATTTTTAATTACGATCTTTATGAAAATATACTTGCATATATACTTTCTTTAGATGTAATCATGGATTTAATGAGTTAAGATGATATTAATCTCATTTGCTTTTCGGTTTGAATTAGAATAAGTAATCTCTAAAACTATTAGGAACCACATATTCTTCGGAGAATATTAATGAAGTTATGGATCAATACTTCATCGTACATTGTGGTTAGTACTCCTTGGTATATATGGTGCGTATAACGTTGATGCTCGTGGGACAGATCGTGAAGTTGAGGTTTGGGGTGCGGATGTTGTTGTTGGTGGTACTGGTTATGCTGCTGGTGCTGCTAATGGTGCTGCTGCTGGTACTTGTAACCTTTGCACCATCTTCTCCAAAGCCACTACCCGAGCGCGAATCTCGTTGACTTCTTCTATTACACTGTGGTGATTGTCGGTTCGGACGAGCGGATGAATAAGATCTAGAATTCGAGATAGTATATAATCATGACGAGATACTCTGGAAATGAGAGAAAAAATGGTATTACGAACAGGTTCGCCAGTAAGTACTTCAGGTTCTTCGCCAAGAGGAAATGTGGTGGATGGAAGGGATCACCTTCTTCTTGCCTCCAATGATTAAGTAAGCTACGAACCCATCAGATGAATTAGGGATGGCTGATTGGTTGATTCATTATAGTGACACTGCTTTCGGAGCTTAGAATTTCTACATTTAGTACAGAAGATCCCGTAGATTACGGAGGGAATTTTAGAAACGTGTCAGACAAAGTTTAATATAATGGGATATGAATTCGTCTGTACACTGTCTATGCGATAATTGCAATAAGACGTGTCGAGACTGAAAATGATAAGTAGATATTTTTTGACAAATGGTGGTAAGCAAAACCTTTTAACATGCAGACCAGGTTCAAGTCTAGACTCATTAATATAACCTAACAACTACTAGGTCGAAGTCCAGACTCATTAATGCATCCTAACAACTCCTAGTTAGACACACTAATGCAAGACCTGGTTCGCTACGACCACCGCTCTGATACCACCTTTGACTACCCGTCCTTATCCACCTGGACGAAGTCATCAACATTTGGTCCCAATGCGAGGTACTGACCTAAATATGCCATGTACGACTCCATATAATTTCTTTAACATGAGCAAATGCACAGCGGAAGATTTCTTTCATAGATGAGAATAAACATGCTTTAAAGTGTCAACTAACAGGTTGGTGAGTTCATTATTTTATCATAATCAATCATTTCCGTAATAGTAATAGACCACAAGATTTCATATACATAAACGTTTTAATAATAATATTCTAAGTGGTTGAGCACTTGGTAACCATACTTAACATTTAATCAACGTCGCATATTCCCTTTATTATGAAATATCACCAGACTGTACCAAGTGTAGTCACGAAACGAAGTACTGTGCAACCGTTGAATACTGGTCGTCCAGTCCGGTTGGGGTTGTCAGGCCCGATAGATCTATCAACAGGATTCGCGTTTACAATACCACATGTAAATAGTAGTTACAAAGCTACAGGGAAGTATGCCAGTGGTACAACTCAACGTAGAATATATTTAAAGTACTTGTGTCTATTTCGTAAACATTTATAAAAGCAGCGCATGTATTCTCAGCCCAAAAAATATATATTGCAAAAGCAATTAAAAAGGGAGCAAATGAAACTCACCAATTGTATTTTGTAGTAAAAATACATATAACGCCATTGAGCAAGTGTATGGTTGGTCTCGGATTCACAAACCTATATCATTTATATATATATTAACATATAACATTTAATCAACTGAGTTTATTTATATTATATACCGTATTAGAATTAATATTTTTATATATATGATTATATATAAAATGTTGTTACATAACTAATACTTTATTTGGTAAAAATAATATTGATAATAGATAGTTGTAATATTTTTATAAAAATAATAATACTAATAATAATAGTAATAATATATAATAGTATTGATAGTAAAAAAAAATATTGATAATAATATATAAAAATCTTGTTAAGGATAATCTAATAATAAGTTATTTTATTTGTATAATAAAAACAATAATATTGAAAGTAACACCTAATACTAATAATGATTAATAATTATGCTAATTATGATAATAATAATAATAATAATAATAATAATAATAATAATAATAATAATAATAATAATAATAATAATAATAATAATAATAATAATAATAATAATAATAATAATAATAAAAATAATAATAATAATAATAATAATAATAATAATAATAATAATAATAATAATAATGATAAAAATGATAATTTTACTAATAATGTTAATTTTAAATAAAATGATAATTTTAATTAATAATAATAATAATACTTATATTTGTAATAATAATAATAATGATGATGATGATGATGATACTAATAATAATAATAATAATAATAATAATAATAATAATAATAATAATAATAATAATAATAATAATAATAATAATAATAATAATAATAATAATAATAATCATCTTAATAATATAAAACTACCTCAAAGAGGTAGATTCCAAAAACAAGTGCGCTTGCCCGGGCTCGAACCCGAGAACTCTCGGTTACACCTAACACCGCTAAACCGTCCAAGCAATTATGTTTTTCTTAATTATACTCAAGTTATAAATATTTAACCCGCATTTATTTTATGTTCTTCATCTTCTTTCGGCCCATAAGAGAATGTGAGTTGGATTTCGGCCCAACTGAATGTCCATGGCCCAACTTGTTGTGATCCATGAAATAACACTGTGGTTTTTAGTTTGGTTCCAATTCAAACGTCAGTAGGAATAAATAAATAAAAATTAAAAACGTGGCCGTCACTTTCAATTCTCCATCTTCATCATCAATATCTTTGTTACTGTAACCGAATAGAAATAGAAGAGAAACAGCAGTAAATTGCAGGTTTATGAATTCGATGGTTTTAGTTTGGATTAGAATTAGATCGAAACAGCACGCGAGCAGTAGCAGTTTAATCGAATGAGAGTTGTAGTGGTAATCATCATCAAGTAAACATCATTATCATCGTTGTTAACTGTATTAGAAATAGAAACAGTGTAGAGGAACATCCGATTGTAGTGATGGTGTCTCCTCGATCAATTGTTCATGGTGGCTCGATGGTTTTCAATATTTGTGGGTTTAATGAAAGTGATCTTCATCTAACATTATCGAGCTAGTGTATAACAAGGAGGTGGTGTCGTGAAGTTGAAGATGATGGAGATGGTTGTTGCTCGAAGAAGAAACACGAAATAGAAGTGGGTTGTCAAGGGTGGTGATGGGTGGCGATTATAGTGGTGCTCTGGTGGTGAAGTGGTGGTTCTAGATAATGGTGGGGTGACCGGTGGTGTGGTGGTGATGGGTTGTTTGATGGTATTCGATGGTTGAGTGGTGAGGTGATTCGAACCAATTAGAAGTAGAAAAGAAACGAATAACCGGGAAGAGATGATGGTGATTCCGGTTATTATAGTTCGAATAAAGAGGTGGTAACCGATGGTCCTTGGTTTTGTTCGATGTTGGGGTTGTTCGAAGATGAGGAAGATGATGGACGTGGATGGCAGTGTAGGGTGGCGGAGGTGAGGTAGTGATGGTTGTTCCGGTCGACAACGGCAAGATGGATGAAATATGGTGTGCCAAACTATGTGTTATACATTTGTATATAAATTGGAGAATAGATATTATAACATATACATAGTACAGAACACTTGATTATTATTATGTTGTATTTCACATATTGTGGTGTAGTAGTTAGACATCATAGTCAAAAGTTATCCCTGATATTGTGGGATGTTTGTTTGCCTTCACATGTAACTTTGTACTATGTATACTCGATTAATAGATATAAGATATTTACATTTACATCATAATTATAATTGATAATTGATCAATGATCAGTTGAAACTAAAGACAACAGTAATATTAAATTTAATAATAATATAATAATTACTTTAAAAAAAACGTGGTAAGAAGGTAACTAGCTGTCATCAACTTAAATTATATGTGTCCGACAGTTTATTCGTGGTGGTATATTGTACTCCGTTGGTAATTAGTGGTGGACAAAAGTATTCGAAAAATTCTCAAATTTTTGTGGTAATTATATTTATTTATTTTGGTCATTATGGTATAAAATTCGATCATTAATTGTTAAATAAAAATTACATTAATTATTTACTCCCAACCCTAAGTAAAATATATATAAAAAAAATTTAAAACTCAATAAATAGTTCCTAAATATATTTTTAATATGCCTAAAATTTATAGAACTCATTTTAGTATCACCGTTTATCTTAAAATTACATAAGTTTGAATTTAACTTGCTAAATATAAATCAAAACATCAAACGAGTATTATAATCATTTAATATTTATTTTTAGCATACTTTATATATATATATATATATATATATATATATATATATATATATTCAGGTTTTATTATATATTTAAATACATTAAATATATGTTTTCAAATAAATAAATTTAATATTTAATCCTATATATTTATGTACATATATATACACAATTAAATCTATATGTATCTATTTACAAATAGTTATTTGTGAATCGTTGGGAACCGTCGAAGGTCACTTGAATATATGAAAACAGTTCACAAATTTTTTTTTTTTTAGACTCGACCTAACAGACTTTGCTTATCATGTTGAAAATACAATATCGTATCGAGAGTTCGGTTTAAAATTAGTCGAAATTTTCTGGGTCGTGACACTTTAATGTGCAATGGTGATAACCAGAATGAAGATCGATCTTAGAATAAGTAGATGAACCCTGAAGTTGGTTGAATAGATCATCGATTCTAGGAAGAGGGTAACGGTTCTTAACAGTAAGCTTGTTCAACTCGGGATAATAAATACACCAACGGAACGAACCATCTTTCTTCTTAATAAACAAAACAGGAGCTCTCCAAGGGGACGAACTGGGACAGATGAAATATAGTTTCAATAATGAAGGAAGAAGTATATGGAGTAGTCACATCAGTGGCATAGATATTTAAGGCAATTCTCTCAAAGGAGATAACGAGGATCATGGACTTCAAAGTAAATTTTCATTAAATTTTCGAAAGGAAGACGTACGAAAGGTGTGATCTTTCAACGAGAGTGAACTTCCTTGCACAAAGAGCGAGGAAATCTAGGATTCATCCATATTCTTAAATTTACATGCGGATGAAAAGAACGTGAATCATGGGTTATAAATGGACGACTCCAGGTGTGATGAATCTCCAAAAATAATTTCGTGCACCTCAAAGTATTGAATCCTAGGATTTATATTTACGAGGGTGTTGCGGTTAATCGCAAAAATTAAGAGTAGAAACTCCTCAAGCGGTCTAGGGTAATATCTATTCGTGAAACCAACTATAAAAACGATTAGGGTAAAAACCCATCCAGTGCCTTTCCTGAGAACAGGGTGACCACTGAACGTACCTCAGAAAACTGATCTATCCATCCGCGTTTCGGCCACGTCAAACCATAAGAGGGAAAATTTTATGAGTGCAAAGACTTCTCAACAATTTTATAAAACCGGCATCCAATGTGGTGTAAGAGTTTCTATTTAAGTTTCATCCTTAAATGGAGGATGAGAAGAACTGTGATCCAAACACTCTGTAGAGTAATGCAAAAATTTGATAAAATCAATCAAAGGAGTTTTGAAAAAGCTTTAAATGTTTGATGTGACAACATAAATGGAACGGAGTTCTTAGTAAATTTAGAAGTATGTACAATGTGTACCATTTTATATAAAACAATTTGACTTAGTCAAACATCTCAATAAATGAGTGGTTTTAAAATAATTTTGAAGGTATGATTTAGTATATACTAGCCAAAATAGGTAAAGGTAAATTTATTCATTTGAAGCCATACGTACATATAGAATTTTATAATTTGCATACATGACAAAATATTTCATTACTTCTATTCGCCCAAAAATCTCGTGAGAACCGCCCAATTAAACAAATGTGTAAAACTCTCGATGATAAACAGAGTATCTGTATTTTAGAGGTTATGAGTTGAAGTATGATCGTGGAAGATCGAGTAAAGGACTTGAATCGTCGTGCGACATTTGACCCACAAATGTTACGAGGTCATGAAAACTACGAGTTAAATGTTGTTTTGACTATTATCAGGACATAAGTCCTTGGGCCAAAACTGTTCCCGAGTGAAGCTGTCGCTAACAAGTGAGTTATGAAGGATAAAGCATGGGATTTATAATCTGGTTAAAACAAGCTTCTCGTACATCAACAAATAAGATAATGAATATTTTCCCTACCCATGTAATACATCGGAATTTCAGAATGAGTAGTGTACAAATTTTCTTTAACTCACTTTCTATTCCTCATGTCACAATATTGGAACTTCTTTATGAATTACCATAATATAATCACGTTGGCCTGACGCCATTCTATTTTACTAATTCATAGTTCCATTACAATATCACTACATAAGGTCTGAACACGTGGTCAACCTCGAATTTCCACACAATTTCTCTAAAATGATTACTTAAACAATGTGCTAAGAATAGCACAAGAGACAAAAACATCAAAAGTAATGAATAAGAGTAACGATGACATAAAAACATCTTTGAAGTCTCAAAATCTTCAAATGTCAAGAATGACGTTTCTGGTTCACAACCCAAAGCACAAAGGCACAATGGCACAAAGGCACGTAATATAACAAGAATGTTATATACCTAAACATGATAGCTGACATTGAAATGCCGAGCATTTTAGAAGTCAAGAATGACATCTCGCGTAATATAACTAAAACATTATACATAACCATAATAGATGACATAGAAATGTCGAGAATTACAGAAGTCAAGAATGACATCCCTCGGTTTCACTATCCGAGGTGTTCTTATAAAGATAAACTCGCATGAGTCGAAGAATACGTTTAAATCGAAATGGGAGTCCTCCCGAATTCAGAACATATGAAGGAGATGTACATATATGAAAACAATATACATACCAATATGATACAAATAATCACATATAATAATATATTATAGGCCGGGCTGTAGACTAGACTCACTAATGCACCCTATTGACTCGGGTAACGACATCAATGCAGCCTAATACAACCAGAGCTCTGATACCAACTTTAACGACCCGTCAAAATACACTTGACGACCATCGTTATCTTGGTCCCACAGCTTGATCATAACTCTATATGAATTTGATAAATAACCTTGCATTCTTTATTTAAAAATGATTTTCTATAAAGGAAACCTACCAAAATGTGTAAGTTTTGAAAAACCATACATTATTACTTAACTAAAAGTTGACCAAAATAAGTCAACAACATCCACTATTAAATGTATCAAAATAGAATACAAGTTAATGTTTAACAAAAGATGCCATCATAAATATGCAGACCCTCTAAGCACAGCGGAAGCAATCAATCATGAACCTGAGAATAAAACATGCTAGTAACTGTCAACAAAAATGTTGAGTGAATTATAGGTTTAATATTGCAAACAATATGTAATTTAAACCATAAAAATTTATGTTTGAAAACATAACAACTCCTTTTTGGACCACAAAATTATATACTAGAAAACATATACAAACATTATTCCATTTTCCGTGAGCCACCTGGTAACCACTTAACCATTTATTTACCCTTGCCAAACACAATAAATAATATACACCAAACAAGTGTATCTTCAACTAAATACGAAGTACTAATACATTCCGATTATAAATTGCTAGCATGACTAGCTCGAAATGGGGTTGTCAAACCTGATAGATCTATCTATAGGATTGGCGTTCACCAGTAGAAACCAGTGATTACAATTACCAGATTAGGGAATATTTTTGTTCGACTCACAATGAATAATTT
The DNA here is from genome assembly GCF_046630445.1 of Rutidosis leptorrhynchoides. Classification (NCBI taxonomy): domain Eukaryota; kingdom Viridiplantae; phylum Streptophyta; class Magnoliopsida; order Asterales; family Asteraceae; genus Rutidosis; species Rutidosis leptorrhynchoides. Next base: position 321,248,895 of record NC_092338.1, on the reverse strand, counting down.
AAACCAACTTCCACTTGTGTCCAATATGAAAAATAAAATGGATGTATTCTCATCCCAAAAGATTTAAAATAGAAAAATGGGACTATAACTCACCTTAAAGTAAATGAAGTAACCACACAAAAATGCGAACAGCAAACGAAGTAAAGTGATCAGGAATGATCACAACGCCGACCTATAAATAAAGCAGGTCGATATAAATAACTAACTTAGGTCAAGTCTTAGTATGATAGCTATTGTACATGTTGCAAGTAGACATAGAACAACACTCAACATGCATCGGTTTGATCGGAACAGCGTACAGACACACTTTCTATTTTTAGAAAGTTTCTATTTTTAGCAGGTTTCCATTTTTGGAAAGTTTCTATTTTAGGAAAGTTTCTATTTTAGGAAAGTTTCTATTTTTAGAAAGTTTCCATATTTAGAAAGTTTCTATTTTTTAAAAGTTTATAAGTTAGGAAAGTTTCCTTAATTAGAAAGTCAACAAAAGTCAACTGAAAGTCAAAGTCAACAGAAAGTCAACTCAAAAGTCAACCTTGGTCAAACATAGTCAACGTTAATTTTTAAAGTATAATTTATATTAATAATATAAGTTATAATGTTAATTAAAGTCAAATATGTATAATTATGTCATAACATAAGTTTAATTAAATTAAAATAAATTATTAAAGTTAACATAAGTTTAAATGATATAATTAATATAACATAAGTATTTAATTAATGAATTAAATATTAATCATAATATAAGTATTATTAATTAATAATAAGTTTTAATCATATCATAAGTATTATTAATTTATAATGAATTATTAATCATATCATAAATTTTAATTAAAATTATTAAATCATAAGTATTTAATAATTGAATTATAATTAAATAATAACTAAGCCTTATAATAATTAAATGATTAATTAATCCTTATTATAAGTTATAAGTCTTATTATAATAAGCTCATAACATAAGTTTAATACTTACCATAAGTATTTTTCATTAATAATAAAAGTATTATTAATCATAAGTTTAATTAAAGTTTCATTAATCATAATTAATTAATAAATGATATAATAAATATGTATATCATAAGTCTTAAATTAAAATAATTACCTTTTATGTCATAAGTAATTTATTAATAATGAAAATCATTATTTATGTCATAAGTCTTATTTAATAACCATAAGTTTTAATTAAAAGTTTATCGGGTAATAACTTGAGCCCCCGGGAATCAGTTTTTGGCGAGTCTTATACATATATCTTCGCCTAACCAACCCACCCGACACATTAGTGTGCTCAAGAACACCCCAAGAACAGCCACCAAGTCGTGACCTACAGCCATTAATCAACTTGGAGCTTTAATCCGTTTAAAAATATGTTTTAGTCATACCGGGTGATCCGTGGCTCGGATTTCGATGACCCGAACATGAAAGTTCATCCAATCATCAATCCTAACATAATAGTACAACCTAAAGACTCCAAAAGTGGTTACAAAGTCGGACCACACCTGTACCAATTCGTTCTTACATTTTAATTTCAATTAAACACCATTTTAATCATATCTAGAGCTCCGGGAATCGAAATAACATGAATCCGGAGTCTAAAATTAATGTCTTGATGATAGGAACTCATAAAAACACTTTAATTTCACTTTTAAATCAGTTAGGTCTACATAAATGATCAAACAGACCGCTGTCCAAGAACAATCAAACTGAAAACATGAATTATCGAGTGAATCTACGCATACAATCAACAATACAGCAACATACTATCATAATACTATCATAATAACATGAAAATACATAAAAATAAATGAAAATTCAAAAATCTAGGGTTAGGGTTTATACCCTAATCGAGAATCGAATGATATGAACGTGTAGAGGAGAACGAGAGCAATCCGATTACACTAAAAGCCCTATGATCCAAGCATGATTTTTGGTTGAAGATGATGATGTTTATGGTGATGATGGTGATGGAATAGATGGGAGAGGAAGAGAGAATTTTTTACAAAATAAGGTTTAGGTTGAAATGAGGAGTAAATGTGGTGTTTTGAACATATGCATCACAAGTTTCAAAGTTAGGCAAAACCACCCCCTCCCCTTGATAATTTAGGCCAAAAAAAGAAGGGTGGGACCCACTTGTGGTCCAACTTGAAGTATGGACTAAAAACTTTAAGCCAGAACGCCTGAACGAAACCCGAAACGCGAAAACACCGCTACGCGATTAAATATTCGGAGAGATAATGCATACGCGACAAATAAAATATATAAACACTATATATAAAAATATGATATAAAAATATCATATTTAGAATAATTTGGATTTAAAAATCCCAAAAGTCTAACTGTTGGTTTGAAAACCGAAAGGATTCGCCGGATAGAAATCCACGACACGTAGAAACGTACGAATTAAAATATGAATATAAATATTCACATATCACATAATAATTAATATATTATTACTAAAATAATAATATAGGTCATAGAAATGACGTGGCACAAATAACAATTAACGAACGTTAAATAGTAAACGGTAAAAGATAACGGAAAAAGTAGGGTCGTTACAGAGAGGAAGAAGGATGCTGAGATTGCGGGTTTGACTTCTTTGGTGGAAACTCAGAAAGGTGAAATTGAAAGGTTGAATGAGAAGATTGATAATCAAAACTTATTGATTGTGAAAGCAGAGAATGCGGCGACTAGTGTATCTCAAAGAATGGATGAGTTTGAAAGGAAGTATGATCTAGAAGACATTAAGCTGGAAGAGGATATTAATTTTGGCGAATTAAATGATCGGCATTTAGATGACTTAACTTTGGATGTTGCTAAAGGCACTGATGATCTCCCACTGTCAGTAATCCCTTTAATGTTGCTTATACTTTACGTGATTATCTGGAAATGAAGGATCATCTAAAACATTCCACTTTCTTTAATGACCTAGATGAAGGAGAGATCCGAAACGATCTAAGTCATGAAGAGATCAACGAGCTAGTGCGTCAAGAGCAACGTGAAAGTTCATCTGCTGACGTGCAAGCTAACACATTTTTTGCAGGTCCTTCTAATACTAGTGATGAATCTTTTGAATCAGTTGATGAGAATGAAAGTGATGATAGTTTTGAAGAGGTGGACATCGAAGACGTCACAACTTAGGATTATCTAAAGTATGACGGTGTAAATACAGATGATTAACCCACCTTTGATGATTTCTTCAAGTTTGATGAAGATGTTTTGAACTGTAAATGTTCGGAGGAGGAAAAAAACCCAAGTATTGCCCGAGGGGTTTTTGCCGGTCTGAATAAATAAAGAAAAGGTTGGAGTTTTTGAAGAGGAATGGAAGATCCTAATGAGTATCAGGAAATATTGTAAAAATTCGAAGTTGGAACCAAAGTTTATATTGAACAAAAGAACAACTGTTTGGCTAAAGGAAAAGTTCTTTCATAGGCCTATATCAAGGAACTGGATGTGAATGCAGTTAAAAAGGAGTTTGGGGTTGGCTATCTCAAATATGGATGGGATTTTAGGTCACTCGCTTAGTTTGAATCTATAGAACTAGCCAGGTTAGAATGTTGTACAGAGATTATGCTGGAATCCATGACGTTGTTTCAAGATTGATAGGAGATCGTTTATGTCGAAAAACTTTGATTGTTTTCGACCGCGGTTTGCAAAGTTCGTCTATCGAACAAACAAGAAAACGAGCGAAAGGAACCGGATTGCAAAATTTAAAGCGGGAAACTACATGAAGAACGTGCCATTGAAAAGGATGCCGCAACATTTTAGCCCTAGTTTTCGCTAGTGGTATTATGATGAACGCTCGGAAGAAGTAGTCATTGTATTGGAAAAGACAAGGGATGACGAGAATGATTCAATACGAGAGCTAGATCTTGTGCGGTTGTGAAACTGCTGCGAAGAAGATATCTTCACTCTGTATTACAACCAGATGTTGTATCGCAAGGAAAACAAAGTTTAAGATGAGCAATACGTACGTGTTGCAAAAGTCTGCTACTTGAACAACTTAGTAATAGATTCGTATCAAGACTGAAAGAGGACCGAAAATTTAATTAGAACTAGGTCTTAGGGGGAGTTTGTTGGTGCATGATTGTAAATATCTAGTTATGTATTCTTTATCATATAATTGGTTCCGTAATAAAGAACATTGTTACTATTGAATATTAGTTTCTGTACGTAAAATGTTTTAAAGCAATAGTTACACTGACCTGACAGTCGACCGACTGAGTCAGTCAGTTGACCGACTGAGTCAGTCAGTCGATCGACTGTGACCACTGTCGACCGACAGTCCAGGCCAGTGTAAGTTGATCTTCGATCGACTCAACAGACAGTCGACCGACTGACGGAGTTAGTCGACCGACTGTCTCTGCAGATAGTATATAAACGGGTTTAAGCCTAATTTGTTAGGTTACGCTTCATATTTACCCTCGCCTACAGCTCGGCCCCTACGTCCAAATACCATTGAATATCAGTTTAGACTTCGTGTTAATCCAGATTACATCTTGGTTTGACTCGTACAAATCCAATAACCCGAGTATATTCTACTCATTGCATGTTCTAGTGTTATTCCGTCTCTAGATTGTGTTAGATTGATTCTAAGATCCCTATTGAACGTCTACATTCCACTCATAGTGCTAGCTAGATTATATGAGCTCTTTGTGATTAAATATTTATTTATGATCAACTAAAAAGATTGCAAGAAAGAAATTGTAACAATTCGATTAGGTAATGTTGATGTAGGAGATGGACTATTTTCTAATCTACAGGATTTATAGAGAGACAAGTGTGACTAAACATGAGAAAAACATGGAAGCTAAAGATAAATGTTGGGACCTTAAAGAACAAATTAGCTCCATTGGTGTTCTTGTTCAGTCTTTTTACCTTTTCACGTTTTTGGTCATTTTTACTCTCTTTCTCTCTCTATATATATATATATATATATATATATATATATATATATATATATATATATATATATATATATATATATATATATATAAATATATACATATATATATATATATATATATATATATATATATATATATAATTAACCTATCAAACTGATCAGTTCATCTTTGTTTCTTAACTTGCTAGAATCATGAGTAGTGATCCTTATTCCACATACTACAAAGGATCATGGCTCAATATGAATATAAACAACTTTCTTTTTAGTTCTTCTTCTTGTTCATCATCATCATCAACAAAATCTTCTCTTTCTCACTACTATTATCACGAGTCTTCACCTCCTTCACCACCACTTAGAGAAGGTCTTCCTCTTTTAAGTTTAAGCCCAACAAGAAAAGTCAATCATGGTCAACAAAACCCTACTAATTATCATGATGCATGTGTTCAGTCTATGGAAATTGATCCAAAAAAACAACATTATTAATTCTGATGACCATGCCTCTATGACCGTGGCCTTGCATCTTGGGCTTTCAAGCTACAATCTTTCTGAAGCTTATTTAATTTCAAGACTCTCAAAAAACACACAAAATAAATATGACATTGAAATGAACCATGATAAAGAAGACGAGATGATGGAAGATGGTAGTACAAATAGTAATGGCTATGTTACAAGCACACTAAACAAGGGTCAGTATTGGATCCCAGCTGCATCTCAAATTCTGATTGGTCCAAATCAGTTCTCTTGTCCACTTTGATTCAAAACCTTCACAGATACAATAACATGCAGGTATTATTATTCAATTACCATGAAATTAAAGTTCATTTATTTTATTTAACTCTTTCTTAAAAAAGAAATGACCAAGAACAAGAATTAGAAAGTCCATATCTTTTTTCCTAAATTATACACTTAATTAATTTGTAGTCAATTTCCAGCCTGACTAGGGTATTTTATTTATTTCTTGACCTTCCAAATTTGGATTACTTAAAAAAAAAAATAAAAGGTTGAACAAGCAGAAACCCAAATTTTCTTTACTAAACTCAATTTTGTATTTCTTAACAATTGTATATCTTCACTGTATATAAGGGCTATAGCGAGGGTTAGTTTTAATTACTTGTTCACCTTTCAAATCCTATATATTAACTCAAACTTACTTTCTAGCTAGTGTTTGGTCTAATTGTACAACAATACTGTTTTCATTTATAAAACGAAATCTACTTTACATCTGATTAAACAAGACAAGTATTATGCTATTTGTTCCTAGAAGTTTGGTGTATGCTATTTGTTCCTAGAAGTTTGGTTTCTTTTTATTTTCTACTTTCCTAGATACATTGGCAATTGTGTTATAAATAAACAGTAACATACTATTTGTTCAACTCATCAAACTCTGATCCAGACCGGCCAGTTACATTTCAATGTCCAAACAAGAACAGTAATATAGAAAAAAAAGGGTTGATTCTGGTCATCTATATGTGTAATTTTGACCAATGAACCCGGTTTATATTTTGTGTAATTTCTAAAACCGCATATTTTTTCTTCTCTAATTATGAATAGTCCTTTTTGTACTGTTTTTAAAGTTGTTCAAACACATATAAATTTGTCTTGTTTAGTTTGAAATGGTTTAGTACAGTAGTTGGGAGACCTTTTGTTGTAGTATGAGTTAAGGATTGAAGAACCCAACAGATCTAAGAAGTGTATGTACGAGAACATAAAATGTCCAAATGAAAGGACAATTATGGTAGTTTATTCTTCAACAGATCTAAGAACTCTATTAATTTTTAAAGAATGAGGGTTCAGAAAACATTAATCACCACTTAGAGAGGTCACAATGGTTGTGTCATGCTCCCCGTCCACACCCAGCCCAGGAGGAAATCATTGGCAGCGGCTAGTCCTTCTGTTAGTCCTCGTGTTAGTCTTCCTGTTAATCTTCCTCCTAGTCCTTTTGTAAAATATTTGAGGACGGAGTGTTATCATTGTACTAGTACTATTATGAGTTGTACATTCTTTAATTAAATAATATAAGTGGGTCCTAATTTATTTGAGGGAGTATGTCATGGTTGATAGTGTTTAGTCCTGGATTTAGTTCTGGGAAGGAAGTGTTGATGTGGCACTGATGTGTTACCTAGTCCTGGAAGATTTGAGTGTCACCATTAGAACCTCTCTTAATATATGGTGTAATATTAGCTACCTAAATGATTAGATACTACACTTTTGAAGAATTTTCATCTTAAAGCACACATCTTATTATTTCTTTTAATTTGTCTTGCAATTCTGAAGAAGTTTGATGTCTTATCTGGCCTTCTAAAGTTTCGATGACGTATATTGATCGACGATCTAACTGTAAAAAGAAATTGTTTCATATACATACAACAACAACTAAACTCAATCCAACATAATTGGGATATTGGGAGGTTTGATGTAGATATATATAGAACATTCTTCAACTTTTTTCTTACTAACTTTGACTTGGAATATCTTTGTTTGTGTTATGTATTATTTGATAAAATTCATATTAATGTATTGAATTTTAAACATATTTTCATTTATATATATTTCATTACGTCAAAGTTTGTAAAGAAATACTTGAAAAATCAAACATTGAGAATTGAATTGAGAAGAGAGGGTGTTTAATTAAACAACTAGGTTTGTCCACTCTATATATCCATAAAAATTTTCTTGATTATACTCCGTATTACAAACCAGATTTAAAATTCTTTGGAGTAATTAACCCTATTTTTTTCATAATATATATATATATATATATATATATATATATATATATATATATATATATATATATATATATATATATATATATATATATATATATATGATCAAGGGGGAACTAACCAATCGGAGGAAGCGGGGGGAAGCAAATATTTTTTTTTTTTTTTTGAAAAAAACTTTGTTCACGAACATTATAGTTTGGAAGAAAATATGAACATTTAATAAAGACACTTTGTGATAAATGTTGTTTATTTTGACGGGAAAACGCTCGAAAAAATTAATATATAATAATTATCGTGTTTTTCTTGTATATGTTGAGGTTTTAGATATTAGGGTTTAAATATTAGGGTTTAGAAATTTAGGTTTAGGGTTTAGATTTAGGATTTAGATTGAGTTTTTAACACGAATGGTTTAGAGTTTAGGGTTTTGGATTTTGGGTTTGGGGACTAAATCCAAAATACTAAACCCTAAACCCTAAACTCTAAATCGGGCTAAATTTTACTTAACAAAACATGAAGAAAAAAAAAACGTTAACATTCTTCAAGATCAATATATTATCTTGAATGTTATTTTTGTTGATCGTTTTCCCGCCTAAATAATAACATTCATCACGAAGTGTCTTTTTTAAATGTTCATATTTTCATCCAATCTATAATGTTCGTGAACAAAGTTTTTCAAAATACGAAAAAAAAAATTACTTCCCCCCGATTGACTACTTCCCCATTGATCCTGCCATATATATATATATATATATATATATATATATATATATATATATATATAATGTAATGTAATTTATCAACTATTAGGATTTTCAATGAGATTAATATGCTAACATATACAAACTGTAATTTCTATAATATATATATATATATATATATATATATATATATATATATATATATATATATATTATAGAAATTACAGTTTGTATATGTTAGCATATTAATCTCATTGAAAATCCTGATAGTTGATAAATTACATTACATTATATATATATATATATATATATATATATATATATATATATATATATATATATATATATATATATATATATATATATATATATATATAATGTAAGACCCAAATATTTATTGCACATAATGTAGATATGGTGTACGTAAAGTGTGTGAAGCGCGGTGTGTTTTAAAAGCTGGCAGACTGTTCTGACCTTCGTGCGCGCTGCGCAAAGTAAGGGGTGCGCGCCACGCACCTTACCTGCTACAGAATTCTGCTTTTCTGTTTTGAGTTTGATGAAGGGCATGTTGGTCTTTTCACTTGAGGGTCGGTTTTAGACCACAAAATGGCAGGTTGGTGGACTCATTCAAGTCCACAATATTATCTTCAATCTCTCATCTTCAACCTCCAACCCTAGAGTGAGAAAGTGTTAGAGAGAGAAAGCTTGATTTGGAGAAGAAGGAGCTTGAATTGATCAAAAGTCCAAGTGTTAAAGTTTTTCATCACTTCCTTGGCTATGTTTTGGTAGTGTTGGTAAGTTCTAACTTCGAATTTCAATTGTTAGATTTGATATCCAAGTTAGGGTTTTGATTTGTGTGTTCTTGAGTAAACACACTAGTTGATAAATGGGTGATTAAGCTAGTAAATGGTGTCGATGATCATTGTTGGTGGGTTTTGGGTTGGATGATAAAATTGATTTGTTGATAATCATGTTCGGGTGTTAATATCACTAGTTAACTTAGGTTATAAGTGATTAATTGTGTAAGCTTGCAAATGGGTGTTTTGACTTGAGATTAGGTCAAAATGGGTTTTGTGTAAATTGATGCGAGTAATGTGTTTTGATGATGAAACCTTGAGTAAAATTAGTTGTTGGAACATAATCACTACTCGATTGTGATTATGGGGGTTCTCGGGTGAGATTTGACTTAGTCAAATTGGAGGTAAGTGCTAATGGGACGAAATTGCACTTATGGTGTTTTGGGCATAAGCTAGGGTGTTTAGCTTATTTGTTTGTGAATTTCTTAGGTGATTCACGTGTGGTTGATTGGAAGCTCAAGCGGTTTAGCGTTTCAAGTAGCCGAGGTGAGTGGAATATTTATACGTTTATGTATATAATTTGGTTGCTTGTGTACGACGTGGCGAGTGTTATTTGGTAGAATACACTTCTCTTGGGCCACATTGGGACCGGGGTGCGAGATGAGGGTTTAAGTTCGATGCGGCGATACCTCATATGTATGGACTTAAATTTCGATGATAACGACGCCATACTGCTATTGTATTATTCGATGCGGGACGAGGGTTAAGTTCGATGTGACGATACTTCATATGTATGGATTTAAAGTTCGATATTGACGATGCCATACCACGATTGTTTGTTTGATGAGGGTTAAAGTTCGATGTGATGATACCTCATATGTATGGATTTAAAGTTCGATATTGACAATGCCATACTACGATTGTTTGTTTGATGAGGGTTTAAGTTCGATAGTGACGATACCTCATGTATGGATTTAAAGTTCGATATTGACGATGCCACACTACTTTTGTATTGCTTGATGAGGGCTTAAAGTTCGATGTGGCGATACCTCATATATGTAGGCTTAAAGTTTGATGTGACGATACCACATGAAGCATGAAGGGTGGGTTTGAAGTTCGATGAGACGATACCACTCATAGAATTGGATTCTTGGTACTATTTGATGTTATGAACATCTGTGGCTTTTTTAAGGGGATTATTCCCTCATGATCGTGATTTTAATCGGTGGTTTGTACGTATTTGTATTTAGCATTGTAATTTTGATGTGACCTTTATGTTATCGATGTTGGCTTGCTGTACAATTGAATACATGATATTATGTATTGCTAATGTCGTGTGTTGTTTATGTAGGTATATGCAAGTAATTGAATTATGTATGTATGCGTATAAGTATTGCATTCACTAAGCATTAGCTTACCCTCTCGTTGTTTACATTTTTAGGTTCGGAAGCGGACGTGGCAAGGGTATGCTCGGGATTAGATGATTTCCCTTTTTGGTTGCTTGCTTGGAGTACTTTTGACTTCGACTTAGGATTGTGTAGTTTATCCCCAAACATCATGCTCGTGGTTGTGTTTGGAACTTAAACTCATGTAGTCGAAAACTTGTATTTTGTACGAAAGTCGTAAAACGACCGATGTGGGCCCGGTGTCGTAAAACTTGTTTTATTATTGGAACATGTTAGTTTTATCTAATATAAAATGTTGTGAAAAGCATTTGTTCTAAAAGTGTCGGAAAGTGGGAGATCATTAAACGAAAATTGGAAATTTCGGACAGAACTGTTTTGGCTTTGTGCGCGCCATGCACATTGAGGGTTGCGCGCCGCGCACCCTCTTGTATAAAAAAAAAATTTATCTTGCGTATTCGGTTGGATAACGGCTTGGGTCGTTACAAGTGGTATCAGAGCATGGTATAAGGGATTTAGGTGACTTGAGATAGGCGCCTAGACTTAAACTTCTGTGTGTGCTATTATGCGAGACTTGTAGGATTACAGGTCGGTTCGGGTTTTAGCTATGTGTTGATTATGTGTTACTAATCATGTTGTTTGTGTTGAACGTCTAGTGAGATGGTTGTTGTATTCATTAGCTCGGCATGGCGTGTGAGCGTAAAAATACTTCGCGACCATTATTACGGTTACAAGCCAAGTCAAGTAAGTGATGTACAACAAGTATTGAACTAGATGGGGTGTACGAACGGTGACATATTTATATGATGGTGAATATAGATCTTGGCGGTGTATGTCAATTATTTGTGTTGCATTCATAACTGAGTTCATTTCTTAGAATGAAGACGAGGAACGGACATGATAACGATGATCAAGGCGAAGACTCCGAGTTCATGGCTAAGGTTGAGGCCATCATTAAACGTCAAAAAGCGGAGTTTCTCGAGGATGTTAGAAAGGTCTTCCAATACTAGGTCGATGGGCAAGTAACTGAGTTAATTAATGAACAAATGAATGCCGCGATCGAAGAGGCACTCGAGGCTAGAAACATCCATCCTCGTGGTGAAGGGGGTGATGGTAATGGGGGACATGGAAGACGCGACTTCCATTACAAAAATTTTAAGGATGCTCAACCTCCTATGTTTAATGGGGTGAGGGATCCGTTAAAGAGTACTTGTTGGGTTTTCGACGTTGAGGGGGCTTTCTGTGCTAGTGAATGTCCTCCTGAGAAGAAAACGAGATACGGTTCTAGTATGTTACGTGAAGAGGCCAAGATGTGGTGGGATGATAAGATTCAATTGTATGGTGAAGAACAATGTATGAGCTTGTCATGGGAAGAGTTTAAAAAGGAGTTCTTTGATGAATACCGAACGTAATCCGACCTTAATAAAATTCGTGACGAGTTACGCGATTTGCAACAAGGTTCGATGGACTTGGTTACTCTCAAGTCTACTTTCTTGTCAAAAACTCGTTTTTGTCCGGAGTATGTCGGTGATGTCCGAATGTTGATGCTAGACTTCTATCGTACTTTAAGCGATGAATTGAAACGTAAGATTAGTCGGGGGATGGCTAAGTCTTTTGAAGAGTTGTTTGAGTTGGCACGGGGTTTCGAACCGGAGGTTTCGAAGGCAAGTGGTTCCGATGTTAGTAAGCGAAAGTTCAAAACTACGATGCATTCGAACAAGAAGAGTAAAAGTGTGACCGAAGTTGTCGGTAGTGCGAAGAAGGGTGGCTCCGGATATTATTTCCCTACTTGCTACAACTGTGGGTTACGCGGTCATTTGTCTCGAGATTGTACAGAGCCATCTTCCAACCAGGTTACATGTTTTAATTGTTAACAAAAGGGACACTGATGTGTGAAGAGGAGGTGTACGAAATAGTATTATTTTTAATATGAAATACGGAGAAATATGATACAAGTTTTATTTAGTTATATAGATGGGATATACCTAAACCTTGCTACAACACTATAGGCAGTGTACCTAATCGTAGAGTAGTGTTGTTTTTAGTAAGTCCGGTTCGTTCCACAGGGAGACGGCTTATTGCGTACACTATATTTTTAAACAATTATATTTGTATAAATATATATATATATATTAGTAATATAGTAGTATTATTATAAAAGGGGGGTTTTACCGTTTAATGACCGATTTGTCGATTTTAAATAAAGCGTAAAGATAAATGACGAAAATATAAATGACAGAATTTAAATTGCGATAAAATAAATTGCAGTAATTAAAATGACAGTAAATAAAGGTACGATGAAATATGAAATAAAAGTATTATGCTTATTTAAACTTCCGTAATCATGATGTTTGATGTTTTGATTTTAATTAATTGTTACCCGGGTTAATTGTCCTTTGTCCTGGTTTATTTGATACCTATCTGGGTTTTGTCCATAATAGTCCATCGGTCATAATTATAAAATGCTCGTCAAATTAACCTTATTCCCGAAGTCAAATATTCCAACTAATTAGGGATTCAAACTTTAACAAGGTTTTAATACTTTGTTAATAATTACACCAGGTTATCGACTGCGTGTAATCCAAGGTTTTAATACTTTGTTAAAAATTACACCAATTATCCTTGTATGTAATCCACCCCTGTTTTAATGAGATATGAATATTAATTTACCCACTTGATCAGAATGAATAATCAATTACCCAACCCGAATAATTAATTAAATGATCGTAAAAGATGTCGTATAAATGTCACTAAATAGGACATACATAATCATTTTAATAATTATTAGACTAACTAATTTGAATATAGGTTTGACAGGTTCCAATGAGTTGTCATTCAATTAGACAATACCCCATACCTATTAATAGTCAATAGCTCAATGTTCACAAGTGTCGGTCTTTTGTCCAAACCCTAATTATGGTACAAAATCCAATAACCCCATCATAATATTTAGTCTAACATCGTGATTACTTTGGCTCAAATAAGCATAATAATAACTTAGTTACGAGACATTAATTTAAAAAGGAAGAACATAGCTTACAGTGGTGATAAATCGCGTAGCGTTACACGGACATAGTTCCGTCTTATAAAACCTTAAAATATTTCTTACAATAACTCAATTATTATTAAACTTAATTTAAACTTAATATTATATATATATATATATATATATATATATATATATATATATATATATATATATATGTTTTCGTTACAGAGAAGGAAAAGAAAAAGATGTGTTTTACATTCGCTGAAAACGTTGCCTTTTATAGCACCTGACCTAACTTTTGGGGCCATGCAATCACATGGCCTGGGTGTGTTAATCCCATGCGATCGCATGGTGACTGGTACCAGCTCACTTTCCCTTGTTTTCTAGCTTGTCGACATATTTGTTAAATATATATATAATATATATAATTTATATTAATTATATATATATATATTATATTATATTCTTGTGCATAGTTGACTCGTAATTTTAGGACTACTGACTCGCGCGTTGATGCTCGGTTTATGTCTCAGTTCCGAATTTTCGAACGTCCTTTCGTACGGGTAGATATCTTGTACTTTGCGTTCCGCGGCTTGTACTCTTGTAATTTTTAGACGTTTCTCATCAATAAATTGAACCACTTGAATTATATCTTGTACATTTGAGCTTTTTGGTCATTTGCGTCTTCAAATCGTCGTTTTCTTCTATTGTCTTCGCACTTATTTATTTAAACGAATATTACATAAAAATAGAACAATTGCAACTAAAAGCTTTACATATTGGAAGGATATTGATACTAAATATATGTTCATTTAGAGCACTATCAAATATCCCCACACTTTAACGTTGCTTGTCCTCAAGCAATACAGAACTTGAAATAAAATCACACTTCACTCGAATCCCTTTTTTTATTCTCACACTTTGTACATCAGTGATTTTGATACAGCGGTATAAACAATGATAGTAACGATGTGGTTTACAGTCCCACATGACTATAAAAATTTTGATCCTTAAGGAAATTGGATCTTTATGAAAACATTTGATCTTTTGAAAATTCATTCTAGCTTTTACCCTAGATAAGTTTTCCTAAATAACCCTTCACCGGTGTTTGCAAAATGTTTTTGTGAGTTTTGTGGGTTTCAGATTTTAAAATTTTAGTTCAAAACTTGCGGTTTTGTGTCACCCACTTGCTAACCTTGTACTAGGAAAGCAACACGTCCAGTATACTTGTTCCGTATATTACCTTTCGATAAACTACCGTCCGGTTGTAAAGGAAAGCGTTGAACAAGCAACTGTTAAGGCAATGTCTAATGACATGCAGATGTTCATAGTCCACAACGTGTCGGATGCAATTACTATCCTTTGTAGGAGCAATAGTAAAGATCACCCTATAATTTTTCGGTCTGGCACAAGGTCCTGTCTTCGACCATGCTATGCAACCACCGTTCTTACGGTTGACACCCGGCTTGGTTCAGGTGACCTAATGAATTCTGATGAATTCTTAGGATTTTACGTTCAATGGAAATGAACGCATTGAAAATAGGTTTTCAGAAAACAAATCGGTTTTATTTTGATCAAAATATTTTCTCGTTCAAGCTCGAGTTTAGATATCATTGAATTCCATGAGTTTGTAATTCTCAATCTTTAAGGTCAATCTCAAGGATTGAGTAATATCAGGCTTAAAAGCTGATTTTTAATCTTTAAGAAGATTATCCTTTCTGGGGGTCTGATTCATTAGTCTTATCAAGCTAATTTGCACGGCGCCCTCCCCATTTTACGAGACAGATCCTCTCATGGTTAGGATAAGTCTGACCACTTGGCGACCCTGTTTGATGTTGAGGTTCGTGGATTTCCAGGTGATTTTCGAGAAAACTTTTCAAGGTTTTTCATAGACTCTACAACTAGTCTGGACGACAACTTCCTGACCTAAATCAAGAAGCGCGTGTCTTTTTCGGAAGAATTTACTTCCTTTTAATGATGGAATTGATTCATCATGTAGATCCATCTTTTTTTCAAAAATATTACAGTAAATCGGGTAAAACTGATTAGTTTAGTCCAAAGCAAAAGTACCTGCAATAATCTTGTACAAAATATGTGATATATGTTTTAAAGAACTTGGTAAATTCTTCCCACACTTAGCTTTTATTTATTCTTTTTTTTTTTGCCTTTTTATTCTCTTCTATTCCATTTTAAATGAATTCAAGCGTTTTGGGTTGTTTCTCCATTTATGTTCTCTCCGAGGTAACAATAATTTCGGCATTAACACCTAGTTTTATCGTTCATAAATATGTATAAACATGATTTTGAATTCATTTAGTTGAAAATTTTTCAATTTTTCACAAAATTTGGCAAATAAACCAAGTGCAAACCTGAGAGAATTTACAACCCGTCCCCACACTTGAGATCTTGCAATGCCCTCATTTGCAAGAAATCAGTAAAAATTTAAATTCATGAGGGTGATTAGTGTAGAAAAATGATTAAAAATATCGAGTTTGCAAACATATTATTTTATATCACATTTGATATTTTGCGTCTTGTCGTCAAAATTAGTAGCTTTTGCTGAACTTAATGTCAATCTTTGAAACTGCGCTGTTTTACCCTGTTTTGTACAAAAGATAAACTACAAACATATATAATATTTTTATTATTTTTTTTAAAACCTTTATTTATTAAAACAATTTAAATGAATAATTTTTTTTTAATTTTGTTTCCTTTTACTTTAGGTAGTTTCGGTATGTTTACCTAGTCCGTCCCTCGACAAAATTTAAAATTTGTCGTTTTTAAAGCGATTGTTTTAAAAGCAAATATTTTTGGGTTTTTTAATTTTTTTTGTATACTTTAGATCAATAATATTAAAATAATGATAATAAAATTTTTCGTCCCACCCTCGGGTAAAGCAATTTTGGTTTCATGACCTAGTCTTTAACTTACGACGAATTTTAGAAATCATTTTTTTAAACTTAATGAAATAAAGTAATTTTTGTTTTTAAATTCACACAAAGCTTAAATTTAAAAATGCATATTAATTTCATACAAAACCTACAAAACAAAAATTTAGAATGGGGGGAGAAAACTAGTTCTTTAGTGTCTGCTAGTGGAAAAGACCAATCGGATTCCATTCTCAGAACTACACGAGAACAGAACAACTAACTCTAGAAAGCATTTTCTTTATAGAACATCTGAATCTCCCCACACTTAGGTAGCTGTGGTGTCGAAATTGTGATTAACTTCATTGTCAATTTCTCTTGTACCATTATCAACTTGCATATCTGTGACTTTTGCTTTAAGCCATTGGTCGGATTCCTGTGTAATATCCACAAATTCAACTAGTTTTGCCTTTTATTTAGGTGATAGATTGGATACTAACCGGTTACATAACATAAAGTTCCCCTTAATTCTAGCATCACGAATCCGTTTAATAAGTTTCTTCATTGAACTGTTAATAACGAAGTCATTTAATTTCGTATCAATAACGGGGTTATTTGTTATCAAGTCATCATTAGGTGTTACTTTATTTTCCCCACACTTAGGCATTTTATTATTTTTAAGCACTATCGTTGGAGTTTGTAAAACAACATGGTTCTTACCAATCATTTTTGTTGGTTCAACAGTTTTGGTTGGTGGAGATTTAGTCTTTCAAATCATAAAGGTGAACGATTTGTCACCATCACTAAGTGTCATTCTACCCTCTCTTACATCAAATAACGCCCTGGTGGACGCTAAGAATGGTCGACCTAAAATTAGAGGAATGTTTGAGTCCTCTTCTATGTCAATGACAATAAATTCGACTAGAAAGGTTAAATTACCTACTTGAACGGGTAGGTTGTCAGCAATTCCAACTGGGTGCTTAATGGTTTGATCAAAGAGTCGAACACTCATTTCCGTTGGACTTAACTCACCTACACCTAATATTTTGCTTCCTTGGCGGAAACACCATTGACCATAATTAACCTTGGTCAGTTGGTTGAGGATTTTCTTTTACTTAACAGTTTTATTATTTCCCCCACCGGTTCTATTTCTTCATCCGGTTCCGATTGTTCTTCCGGTTCCGATTCTTCTTCCGGTTCCGACTCTTCTTCCGGTTCCTCTTCGGGAACTTGTGAATCAGTCCATGAATCATTCCAATTTACATTTGACTCTTCATTATTATTAGGTGAGTCAATGGGACTTGTTCTAGAGGTAGACATCTATCACATAATATCAAACGCGTTAAGAGATTAATATATCACATAATATTCACATGTTAAAAATATATAGTTTCCAACAAAATTTGTTAAGCAATCATTTTTCAAGTAAACACGGTCGAAGTCCAGACTCACTAATGCATCCTAACAAACTCGATAAGACACACTAATGCAAAATTCTGGTTCTCTAAGACCAACGCTCGGATACCAACTGAAATGTCCCGTTCTTATTGATTAAAAACGTTCCATATTAATTGATTTCGTTGCGAGGTTTTGACCTCTATATGAGACGTTTTTCAAAGACTGCATTCATTTTAAAACAAACCATAACCTTTATTTCATCAATAAAGGTTTAAAAAGCTTTATGTAGATTATCAAATAATGATAATCTAAAATATCCTGTTTACACACGACCATTACATAATGGTTTACAATACAAATATGTTACAACAAAATAAGTTTCTTGAATGCAGTTTTTACACAATATCGTACAAGCATGGACTCCAAATCTCGTCCTTATTTAAGTATGCGACAGCGGAAGCTCTTAATAATCACCTGAGAATAAACATGCTTAAAACGTCAACAAAAATGTTGGTGAGTTATAGGTTTAACCTATATATATCAAATCATAATAATAGACCACAAGATTTCATATTTCAATACACATCCCATACATAGAGATAAAAATCATTCATATGGTGAACACCTGGTAACCGACATTAACAAGATGCATATATAAGAATATCCCCATCATTCCGGGACACCCTTCGGATATGATATAAATTTCGAAGTACTAAAGCATCCGGTACTTTGGATGGGGTTTGTTAGACCCAATAGATCTATCTTTAGGATTCGCGTCAATTAGGGTGTCTGTTCCCTAATTCTTAGATTACCAGACTTAATAAAAAGGGGCATATTCGACTTCGATAATTCAACCATAGAATGTAGTTTCACGTACTTGTGTCTATTTTGTAAATCATTTATAAAACCTGCATGTATTCTCATCCCAAAAATATTAGATTTTAAAAGTGGGACTATAACTCACTTTCACAGATTTTTACTTCGTCGGGAAGTAAGACTTGGCCACTGGTTGATTCACGAACCTATAACAATATATACATATATATCAAAGTATGTTCAAAATATATTTACAACACTTTTAATATATTTTGATGTTTTAAGTTTATTAAGTCAGCTGTCCTCGTTAGTAACCTACAACTAGTTGTCCACAGTTAGATGTACAGAAATAAATCGATAAATATTATCTTGAATCAATCCACGACCCAGTGTATACGTATCTCAGTATTGATCACAACTCAAACTATATATATTTTGGAATCAACCTCAACCCTGTATAGCTAACTCCAACATTCACATATAGAGTGTCTATGGTTGTTCCGAAATATATATAGATGTGTCGACATGATAGGTCGAAACATTGTATACGTGTCTATGGTATCTCAAGATTACATAATATACAATACAAGTTGATTAAGTTATGGTTGGAATAGATTTGTTACCAATTTTCACGTAGCTAAAATGAGAAAAATTATTCAATCTTGTTTTACCCATAACTTCTTCATTTTAAATCCGTTTTGAGTAAATCAAATTGATATGGTTTCATATTGAACTATATTTTATGAATCTAAACAGAAAAAGTATAGGTTTATAGTCGGAAAAATAAGTTACAAGTCGTTTTTGTAAAGGTAGTCATTTCAGTCAAAAAAACGACGTCTAGATGACCATTTTAGAAAACATACTTCCACTTTGAGTTTAACCATAATTTTTGGATATAGTTTCATGCTCATAATAAAAATCATTTTCCCAGAATAACAATTTTTAAATCAAAGTTTATCATAGTTTTTAATTAACTAACCCAAAACAGCCCGCGGTGTTACTACGACGGCGTAAATCCGGTTTTACGGTGTTTTTCGTGTTTCCAGGTTTTAAATCATTAAGTTAGCATATCATATAGATATAGAACATGTGTTTAGTTGATTTTAAAAGTCAAGTTAGAAGGATTAACTTTTATTTGCGAACAAGTTTAGAATTAACAAAACTATGTTCTAGTGATTACAAGTTTAAACCTTCGAATAAGATAGCTTTATATGTATGAATCGAATGATGTTATGAACATAATTACTACCTTTAGTTCCTTGGATAAACCTACTGGAAAATAGAAAAATGGATCTAGCTTCAACGGATCCTTGGATGGCTCGAAGTTCTTGAAGCAGAATCATGACACGAAAACAAGTTCAAGTAAGATCATCACTTGAAATAAGATTGTTATAGTTATAGAAATTGAACCAAAGTTTGAATATGATTATTACCTTGTATTAGAATGATAACCTACTGTAAGAAACAAAGATTTCTTGAGGTTGGATGATCACCTTACAAGATTGGAAGTGAGCTAGCAAACTTGAAAGTATTCTTGATTTTATGTAACTAGAACTTGTAGAATATAAGAAGAACACTTAGAACTTGAAGACAGAACTTGAGAGAGATCAATTAGATGAATAAAATTGAAGAATGAAAGTGTTTTTAGGTGTTTTTGGTCGTTGGTGTATGGATTAGATATAAAGGATATGTAATTTTGTTTTCATGTAAATAAGTCATGAATGATTACTCGTATTTTTGTAATTTTATGAGATATTTCATGCTAGTTGCCAAATGATGGTTCCCACATGTGTTAGGTGACTCAAATGGGCTGCTAAGAGCTGATCATTGGAGTGTATATACCAATAGTACATACATCTAAAAGCTGTGTATTGTACGAGTATGAATACGAGTGCATACGAGTAGAATTGTTGATGAAACTGAACGAGGATGTAATTGTAAGCATTTTTGTTAAGTAGAAGTATTTTGATAAGTGTATTGAAGTCTTTCAAAAGTGTATAAATACATATTAAAACACTACATGTATATACATTTTAACTGAGTCGTTAAGTCATCGTTAGTCGTTACATGTAAGTGTTGTTTTGAAACCTTTAGGTTAACGATCTTGTTAAATGTTGTTAACCCAATGTTTATAATATCAAATGAGATTTTAAATTATTATATTATCATGATATTATCATGTATGAATATCTCTTAATATGATATATATACATTAAATGTCTTTACAACGATAATCGTTACATATATGTCTTGTTTAAAAATCATTAAGTTAGTAGTCTTGTTTTTACATATGTAGTTCATTGTTAATATACTTAATGATATGTTTACTTATCATAGTATCATGTTAACTATATATATATATATATATATATATATATATATATATATATATATATATATATATATATATATATATATATATCTATATATATGTCATCATATAGTTTTTACAAGTTTTAACGTTCGTGAATCACCGGTCAACTTGGGTGGTCAATTGTCTATATGAAACATATTTCAATTAATCAAGTCTTAATAAGTTTGATTACTTAACATGTTGGAAACATTTAATCATGTAAATAGATGCGGGTATTTCTTCTTCATCTGATCTTCACGCTCCCAGGTGAACTCGGGTCCTCTACGAGCATTCCATCGAACCTTAACAATTGGTATCTTGTTTTGCTTAAGTCTTTTAACCTCACGATCCATTATTTCGACGGGTTCTTCGATGAATTGAAGTTTTTCATTGATTTGGATTTCATCTAACGGAAAAGTGAGATCTTCTTTAGCAAAACATTTCTTCAAATTCGAGACGTGGAAAGTGTTATGTACAGCCGCGAGTTGTTGAGGTAACTCAAGTCGGTAAGCTACTGGTCCGACACGATCAATAATCTTGAATGGTCCAATATACCTTGGATTTAATTTCCCTCATTTACCAAATCGAACAACGCCTTTCCAAGGTGCAAATTTAAGCATGACCATCTCTCCAATTTCAAATTCTATATCTTTTCTTTTAATGTCAGCGTAGCTCATTTGTCGACTTTGGGCGGTTTTCAACCATTGTTGAATTTGGATGATCTTCTCGGTAGTTTCTTGTATAATCTCCGGACCTGTAATCTGTCTATCCCCCACTTCACTCCAACAAATCGGAGACCTGCACTTTCTACCAGAAAGTGCTTCAAACGGCGCCATCTCAATGCTTGAATGGTAGCTGTTTTTGTAGGAAAATTCTGCTAACGGTAGATGTCGATCCCAACTATTTCCGAAATCAATAACACATGCTCGTAGCATGTCTTCAAGCGTTTGTATCGTCCTTTCACTCTGCCCATCAGTTTGTGGATGATAGGCAGTACTCATGTCTAGACGAGTTCCTAATGCTTGCTGTAATGTCTGCCAGAATCTTGAAATAAATCTGCCATCCCTATCAGAGATAATAGAGATTGGTATTCCATGTCTGGAGATGACTTCCTTCAAATACAGTCGTGCTAACTTCTCCATCTTGTCATCTTCTCTTATTGGCAAGAAATGTGCTGATTTGGTGAGACGATCAACTATTACCCAAATAGTATCAAAACCACTTGCAGTCCTTGGCAATTTAGTGATGAAATCCATGGTAATGTTTTTCCATTTCCATTCCGGGATTTCGGGTTGTTGAAGTAGACCTGATGGTTTCTGATGCTCAGCTTTGACCTTAGAACACGTCAAACATTCTCTCCTACGTATTTAGCAACATCGGCTTTCATACCCGGCTACCAAAAATTTTTTCTTGAGATCCTTGTACATCTTCCCTGTTCTAGGATGTATTGAGTATCTGGTTTTATGAGCTTCTCTAAGTACCATTTCTCTCATATCTCCAAATTTTGGTACCCAAATCCTTTCAGCCCTATACCGGGTTCCGTCTTCCCGAATATTAAGATGCTTCTCCGATCCTTTGGGTATTTCATTCTTTAAATTTCCCTCTTTTAAAACTCCTTGTTGCGCCTCCTTTATTTGAGTAGTAAGGTTATTATGAATCATTATATTCATAGATTTTACTCGAATGGGTTCTCTGTCCTTCCTGCTCAAGGCATCGGCTACCACATTTGCCTTCCCCGGGTGGTAACGAATCTCAAAGTCATAATCATTCAATAATTCAATCCTCCTACGCTGCCTCATATTCAGTTGTTTCTGATTAAATATGTGTTGAAGACTTTTGTGGTCGGTATATATAATACTTTTGACCCCATATAAGTAGTGCCTCCAAGTCTTTAATGCAAAAACAACCGCGCCTAATTCCAAATCATGCGTCGTATAATTTTGTTCGTGAATCTTCAATTGTCTAGACGCATAAGCAATCACCTTCGTTCATTGCATTAATACACAACCGAGACCTTGCTTTGATGCATCACAATAAATCACAAAATTATCATTCCCTTTAGGAAATGACAATATAGGTGCCGTAGTTAGCTTTTTCTTCAATAACTGAAACGCTTTCTCTTGTTCATCATTCCATTCAAATTTCTTCCCTTTATGCGTTAATGCAGTCAAGGGTTTTGCTATTCTGGAAAAGTCTTGGATGAACCTTCTGTAGTAACCAGCTAGTCCTAAAAACTGGCGTATGTGTTTCGGAGTTTTCGGAGTTTCCCACTTTTCAACAGTTTCTAACTTTGCCGGATCCACCTTAATACCTTCTTTGTTCACTATGTGACCGAGGAATTGAACTTCTTCCAACCAAAATGCACACATTGAAAACTTAGCGTACAATTCTTCCTTCCTCAATACTTCTACCACCTTTCTCAAATGTTCACCGTGTTCTTGGTCATTCTTTGAGTAAATAAGTATGTCATCAATGAAAACAATGACAAACTTGTCAAGGTATGGTCCACACACTCGGTTCATAAGGTCCATGAACACAGCTGGTGCATTAGTTAAACCAAACGGCATGACCATAAACTCGTAATGACCGTACCGTGTTCTGAAAGTAGTCTTTGGAATATCATCTTCTTTCATCCGCATTTGATGATACCCGGAACGTAAGTCAATCTTTGAATAAACAGACGAGCCTTGTAGTTGATCAAATAAGTCGTTGATTCTCGGTAGTGGGTAGCGGTTCTTGATGGTAAGTTTGTTCAACTCTCGGTAGTCGATACACAACCTGAATGTACCATCTTTCTTCTTGACAAACAAAACAGGAGCTCCCCACGGTGATGTGCTTGGTCGAATGAAACCACGCTCTAAAAGTTCTTGTAATTGGCTTTGCAGTTCTTTCATCTCACTGGGTGCGAGTCTGTAAGGAGCACGAGTTATTGGTGCAGCTCCTGGTACAAGATCTATTTGAAATTCAACGGATCGATGTGGGTGTAATCCCGGTAATTCTTTCGAAAATACATCGGGAAATTCTTTTGCAATGGGAACATCATTGATGCTCTTTTCTTCAGTTTGTACTTTCTCGACGTGTGCTAGAACAGCATAGTAACCTTTTCTTATTAGTTTTTGTGCCTTCAAATTACTAATAAGATGTAGCTTCGTGTTGCCCTTTTCTCCGTACACCATTAAGGGTTTTCCTTTTTCTCGTATAACGCGAATTGCATTTTTGTAACAAACGATCTCTGCTTTCACTTCTTTCAACCAGTCCATACCGATTATCACATCAAAACTCCCTAACTCTACTGGTATCAAATCAATCTTAAATGTTTCGCTAACCAGTTTAATTTCTCGATTCCGACATATATTATCTGCTGAAATTAATTTACCATTTGCTAATTCGAGTAAAAATTTACTATCCAAAGGCGTCAATGGACAACTTAATTTAGCACAAAAATCTCTACTCATATAGCTTCTATCCACACTCGAATCAAATAAAACGTAAGCAGATTTATTGTCAATAAGAAACGTACCCGTAACAAGCTCCGGGTCTTCCTGTACCTCTGCTGCATTAATATTGAAAATTCTTCCGCGGCCTTGTCCATTCGTGTTCTCCTGGTTCGGGCAATTTCTAATAATGTGGCCCGGTTTTCCACATTTATAACAAACTACATTGGCATAACTTGCTCCGACACTACTTACTCCGCCAATACTCGTTCCGACACCATTTGTTCCTTTCGTTCTATTAACCCCTGGTCCGTAGACCTCACACTTCGCAGCGCTATGACTATTTCTTTTACACTTGTTGCAAAATTTGGTGGAGAACCCCGAGTGATACTTTTCACACCTTTGGCATAGCTGCTTCTGATTATTGTTGTTGTTGCGGTTATTATTGTTGTTGGGATGATTGTTGTAGTTGTTGTTGTTGTTGTTGTTGTTGTTGTTGTTGTTGTTGTTGTTGTTGTTGTTGTTGTTGTTGTTGTTGTTGGTCCGTTTGTTGTAGTTGCGATTGATGTTGCGATTGTTGGGATAATTGTTGCGATTATTGTTGTAATTGCTGTTGTTGTTGTATTGGTGATTCTTATCACCGTTTTCCTCCCATTTTCTTTTGACTTGCTTCACATTGGCCTCTTCAGCAGTCTGTTCTTTAATTCTTTCTTCAATCTGGTTCACTAGTTTGTGAGCCATTCTACATGCCTGTTGTATGGAGGCGGGCTCGTGTGAACTTATATCTTCTTGGATTCTTTCCGGTAATCCTTTCACAAACGCGTCGATCTTCTCTTCCTCATCTTCGAAGGCTCCCGGACACAATAGGCACAATTATGTGAATCGTCTTTCGTACGTGGTAATATCAAATCCTTGGGTTCGTAACCCTCTAAGTTCTGTCTTGAGCTTATTAACCTCGATTCTGGGACGGTACTTCTCGTTCATCAAGTGCTTGAATGCTGACCACGGTAGTGTGTACGCATCGTCTTATCCCACTTGCTCTAGATAGGTATTCCACCATGTTAACGCAGAACCTGTGAAGGTATGCATAGCGTACTTCACTTTGTCCTCTTCAGTACACTTACTTATGGCAAACACCGATTCAACCTTCTCGGTCCACCGTTTCAATCCGATCGGTCCTTCGGTTCCATCAAATTCCAAAGGTTTGCAGGCAGTGAATTCTTTGTAGGTGCATCCTACACGATTTCCTGTACTGCTAGATCCAAGGTTATTGTTGGTATGTAGTGCAGCCTGTACTACGGCTATATTTGAAGCTAGAAAAGTACGGAATTCCTCTTCATTCATATTCACGGTGTGTCGAGTAGTCGGTGCCATTTCCTTCAAAATAGTCAAATGGAACAAGTTAATCATACAGAATATTAAGAGTAGTTAATAGTATTTCGTAGCATAATATGAACTCATTTATAAAAGCTTTTTCTTCATATTAGCATTTTATAAGTTTAAATTCGGGTAGTACCTACCCGTTAAGTTCATACTTAGTAGCTAATATACAATTCAACTACTACAATTCTATATAAAAAACTGATTATAATAATATTTTGCATTCAAACTTTTACACAATATTTTACAAACTTACAATACCGCTTATTTTACATATAGCATGAAATATAGCACACAATAAATTTGATACAAGATGGTTGTGAAGATAATTCTAGCTAGTACACAAATCGTTCAGCAAAGGCAATAAAGACACCTAATTCATACGTCCAGAAACAAGTCACGCATTCTGGTTTTACTAGGACTACTTCCCATCCTTGGTCTTGTGGAACATAACCGTTATGGCCGTTGATAAGACAGCATGTTGTAACATCGTCAAAGGGACGAGGGTTACGTAATGTCCAACAGTCCCGTAACAATCTAAAAACCTCATTTCTTACCCCAATTACCGACTCCGTCACTTGTGGGAACGTTTTGTTTAATAGTTGTAGCCCGATGTTCTTGTTCTCACTTTGGTGAGAGGCGAACATTACTAATCCGTAAGCATAACATGCTTCTTTATGTTGCATGTTAGCCGCTTTTTCTAAATCACGAAGTCCAATATTCGGATATATTGAGTCAAAATAATTTCTTAACCCATTGCGTAAAATAGCATTTGGGTTCCCCGCAATATATGCGTCAAAGTAAACACATCGTAACTTATGGATTTCCCAATGTGATATCCCCCATCTTTCGAACGAAAGCCTTTTATAAACCAAGGCATTCTTGGAACGTTCTTCGAATGTCTTACAAACTGATCTCGCCTTAAATAGTTGTGCCGAAGAATTCTGACCGACTCTAGACAAGATTTCATCAATCATGTCTCCGGGTAGGTCTCTTAAAATATTGGGTTGTCTATCCATTTTGTGTTTTTATACTGTAAAATAGACAAGAGTTAGATTCATAAAAAAAAATACTTATTAATACAAGCAATTTTTACATATATCATAAAGCATAAGCACACTATATTACATATATTACACTACACGAATACAACTATCTTATTCCGACTCGGTCGTTTCTTCTTCTTCGGTTTTGGTTTGTTTTGCCAAGTTTCTAGGGATATATGATGTTCCCCTAATACGAGCCGTCGTTTTCCACATTGGTTTAGAAAAACCTGGTGGTTTAGAGGTTCCCGGGTCATTATTATAACTTAAGGACTTCGGGGGTTGACGATACATATAAAGTTCATCGGGGTTGGAATTAGATTTCTCTATTTTTATGCCATTTCCCTTATTATTTTCTTTTGCCTTTTTAAATTCAGTTGGGGTAATTTCTATAACATCATCGGAATTCTCGTCGGAATCCGATTCATCGGAGAATTGGTAATCCTCCCAATATTTTGCTTCCTTGGCGGAAACAGCTTTGACCATAATTAACCTTGGTCGGTTGGTTGAGGATTTTCTTTTACTTAACCGTTTTATTATTTCCCCCACCGGTTCTATTTCTTCATCCGGTTCCGATTGTTCTTCCGGTTCCGATTCTTCTTCCGGTTCCGACTCTTCTTCCGGTTCCTCTTTGGGAACTTGTGAATCAGTCCATGAATCATTCCAATTTACATTTGACTCTTCATTATTATTAGGTGAGTCAATGGGACTTGTTCTAGAGGTAGACATCTATCACATAATATCAAACGCGTTAAGAGATTAATATATCACATAATATTCACATGTTAAAAATATATAGTTTCCAACAAAATTTGTTAAGCAATCATTTTTCAAGTAAACACGGTCGAAGTCCAGACTCACTAATGCATCCTAACAAACTCGATAAGACACACTAATGCAAAATTCTGGTTCTCTAAGACCAACGCTCGGATACCAACTGAAATGTCCCGTTCTTATTGATTAAAAACGTTCCATATTAATTGATTTCGTTGTGAGGTTTTGACCTCTATATGAGACGTTTTTCAAAGACTGCATTCATTTTAAAACAAACCATAACCTTTATTTCATCAATAAAGGTTTAAAAAGCTTTATGTAGATTATCAAATAATGATAATCTAAAATATCCTGTTTACACACGACAATTACATAATGGTTTACAATACAAATATGTTACAACAAAATAAGTTTCTTGAATGCAGTTTTTACACAATATCATACAAGCATGGACTCCAAATCTCGTCCTTATTTAAGTATGCGACAGCGGAAGCTCTTAATAATCACCTGAGAATAAACATGCTTAAAACGTCAACAAAAATGTTGGTGAGTTATAGGTTTAACCTATACATATCAAATCATAATAATAGACCACAAGATTTCATATTTCAATATACATCCCATACATAGAGATAAAAATCATTCATATGGTGAACACCTGGTAACTGACATTAACAAGATGCATATATAAGAATATCCCCATCATTCCTGGACAACCTTCGGATATGATATAAATTTCGAAGTACTAAAGCATCCAGTACTTTGGATGGGGTTTGTTAGGCCCAATAGATCTATCTTTAGGATTCGCGTCAATTAGGGTGTCTGTTCCCTAATTCTTATATTACCAGACATAATAAAAAGGGGCATATTCGACTTCGATAATTCAACCATAGAATGTAGTTTCACGTACTTGTGTCTATTTTGTAAATCATTTATAAAACCTGCATGTATTCTCATCCCAAAAATATTAGATTTTAAAAGTGGGACTATAACTCACTTTCACAGATTTTTACTTCGTCGGGAAGTAAGACTTGGCCACTGGTTGATTCACGAACCTATAACAATATATACATATATATCAAAGTATGTTCAAAATATATTTACAACACTTTTAATATATTTTGATGTTTTAAGTTTATTAAGTCAGCTGTCCTCGTTAGTAACCTACAACTAGTTGTCCACAGTTAGATGTACAGAAATAAATCGATAAATATTATCTTGAATCAATCCACGACCCAGTGTATACGTATCTTAGTATTGATCACAACTCAAACTATATATATTTTGGAATCAACCTCAACCCTGTATAGCTAACTCCAACATTCACATATAGAGTGTCTATGGTTGTTCCGAAATATATATAGATGTGTCGACATGATAGGTCGAAACATTGTATACGTGTCTATGGTATCTCAAGATTACATAATATACAATACAAGTTGATTAAGTTATGGTTGGAATAGATTTGTAAAGGTAGTCATTTCAGTCGAAAGAACGACGTCTAGATGACCATTTTAGAAAACATACTTCCACTTTGAGTTTAACCATAATTTTTGGATATAGTTTCATGTTCATAATAAAAATCATTTTCCCAGAATAACAACTTTTAAATCAAAGTTTATCATAGTTTTTAATTAACTAACCCAAAACAGCCCGCGGTGTTACTACGACGGCGTAAATCCGGTTTTATGGTGTTTTTCGTGTTTCCAGGTTTTAAATCATTAAGTTAGCATATCATATAGATATAGAACATGTGTTTAGTTGATTTTAAAAGTCAAGTTAGAAGGATTAACTTTTATTTGCGAGCAAGTTTAGAATTAACAAAACTATGTTCTAGTGATTACAAGTTTAAACCTTCGAATAAGATAGCTTTATATGTATGAATCGAATGATGTTATGAACATAATTACTACCTTAAGTTCCTTGGATAAACCTACTGGAAAAGAGAAAAATGGATCTAGCTTCAACGGATCCTTGGATGTCTCGAAGTTCTTGAAGCAGAATCATGACACGAAAACAAGTTCAAGTAAGATCATCACTTGAAATAAGATTGTTATAGTTATAGAAATTGAACCAAAGTTTGAATATGATTATTACCTTGTATTAGAATGATAACCTACTGTAAGAAACAAAGATTTCTTGAGGTTGGATGATCACCTTACAAGATTGGAAGTGAGCTAGCAAACTTGAAAGTATTCTTGATTTTATGTAAATAGAACTTGTAGAATATATGAAGAACACTTAGAACTTGAAGACAGAACTTGAGAGAGATCAATTAGATGAATAATATTGAAGAATGAAAGTGTTTTTAGGTGTTTTTGGTCGTTGGTGTATGGATTAGATATAAAGGATATGTAATTTTGTTTTCATGTAAATAAGTCATGAATGATTACTCGTATTTTTGTAATTTTATGAGATATTTCATGCTAGTTGCCAAATGATGGTTCCCACATGTGTTAGGTGACTCACATGGGCTGCTAAGAGCTGATCATTGGAGTGTATATAGCAATAGTACATACATCTAAAAGCTGTGTATTGTACGAGTATGAATACGAGTGCATACGAGTAGAATTGTTGATGAAACTGAACGAGGATGTAATTGTAAGCATTTTTGTTAAGTAGAAGTATTTTGATAAGTGTATTGAAGTCTTTGAAAAGTGTATAAATACATATTAAAACACTACATGTATATACATTTTAACTGAGTCGTTAAGTCATCGTTAGTCGTTACATGTAAGTGTTGTTTTGAAACCTTTAGGTTAACGATCTTGTTAAATGTTGTTAACCCAATGTTTATAATATCAAATGAGATTTTAAATTATTATATTATCATGATATTATCATGTATGAATATCTCTTAATATGATATATATACATTAAATGTCTTTACAACGATAATCGTTACATATATGTCTCGTTTAAAAATCATTAAGTTAGTAGTCTTGTTTTTACATATGTAGTTCATTGTTAATATACTTAATGATATGTTTACTTATCATAGTATCATGTTAACTATATATATATATCCATATATATGTCATCATATAGTTTTTACAAGTTTTAACGTTCGTGAATCACCGGTTAACTTGGGTGGTCAATTGTCTATATGAAACATATTTCAATTAATCAAGTCTTAACAAGTTTGATTACTTAACATGTTGGAAACATTTAATCATGTAAATATCAATCTCAATTAATATATATAAACATGGAAAAGTTCGGGTCACTACAACCTGGGTGGAAGTTTTGGTGGAATTGTCTTCACCGGGTTTACTTCTACGGTTTTTGTTTCTTGCACTTTCTTATTCTTCTTCTTTCCAGAGGTATCACAAACTTTATTACCTATCACTTGCTCATACTCAACTCCTTTTCTTGGAAACGGGATGGGTGGTGTGTATGGTGCCACCACTGGCTTTACATACTCGGGTGGTGGTGGTGGTGTTGTAACTTCTTCATTATTACTCACATCGAAAACCTTCCCATCTTCTGATGATGGTTTTTTCAGAATTTGTTGACACCATATTAACATTCTCATTTCGAGGATTTACTTCAGTATTACTCAGTAGCTTTCCTTGTTCCCTCTCACTCATCATGCTAGCAAGAGTACCTACGTATTTTTCTAGATTCAAAATGGAAGGTTGTTGAGTTCTTAATGACTAGTCAAACCTCTCATTTGTTTGGGTTTGAGATGTAATAAATTGTGTTTGAGATTCCATTAGCTTTACCATCATTTCTTCCAGATTTGGTTTTTTCTATTCGGTTTGTTGTGGTTGTTTATACAAGCTAGGTCTTTGTTGATTGAAAGTGTTGTTGTGAGTTGGTTGGTTATTCGGACCTTGTTGGTTGTACGATTTATTGTTGCATCCATTTGGATTGTAAAGAATGTTTTGATTTCGATTGAAGTTTGGCCTTGGTGGTTGATAATTATTTTGATAATTATTTCCCGGTCTTTGGTTCATGTAGGAAACATTCTCATATTGTTCCATCGTTTGCTCAATGTAACAATCTTTCTTTAAGTGTGGTCCACCGCATTGCTCACAACTGATTCGTATTGCATGAATATCTTTAGTCATATTTTCCATTCATCTCTCGAAAGCATCTATTTTTGGGGAAACGGAATCAAAGTCATGGCTAGAATCGGCTCTAGCCACTTTAGATGAACGAAAAATATCTTTTTCCTGGTGCCACTCATGCGAGTGGGAGGCTGTATTATCAATAATTTTGTGAGCTTCGGTTGCGATTTTCTTCATAATGGAACTACCAGCTGCTGTGTCGATGTCTTTTCGTGTAGCAACGTCGACACCTTGATAAAATATTTGTACTATTTGATAAGTGTCTAAACCGTGTTGAGGACATCCTCTCAACAACTTTCCGAATCTTGTCCATGCCTCATATAATGTTTCATTTGGCTTTTGCACGAACGTAATAATTTCTCCTTGAAGTCTCACGGCTTTAGATGCCGAAAAGAATATTTAAGAAATTTCTCAACTAAAACATCCAATGTGTCAATCGCTCCTTCAGGTAACGATTCTAACCAATCTTTGGCTTCTCCCTTTAACGTCCAGGGAAACAACATGAGATAGATCTGTTCATCCTCAACTTCTCTGATTTTGAATAGAGTTCAGATCCTATTAAAGGTTCTAAGATGTTCATTTGGATCTTCTTTTGGCGTACCACTATATTGGCATTGATTAGTTACCATGTGTAGGATTTGTCCTTTGATTTCATAATCTGGTGCATTAATGTCTGGTTTAATAATGGCGTGTCCTTGGCCCGTGCGTGTGACTCTCATTCGATCTTCCATACTTAGAGGTTCAGTTACTTCCATAATTGAATTTCTTGAATACGAATCACTGGAGGATTCTGATTTAACGGTTTGTAGTTCAGGAGGAATGATTAGTGGTTCTGGATCTTGGAATTGTCCTTGAATATCCTCCGGGTTCTCAATTGTGAAATCGGGTTCAAAAGATGGATTATCGAAAATTTGAGTTGGAGTATTTGTTCGACTAGATGATGATTCTAAAGAAAAATCAACGGCGATAATATTGGCAAGATGTCTTGATCGAGTTACAGGTGGTGAACGTATGAAAGGTGGTGAACGTTTAGCACGGTGCATTCACTGAATATCCTATTAGAAATTATATAATTTATCAAATTAATAGACTTTTTTGCTTTTGCCCACGTTTCGAATAGCCAAAAGATGCAGCAGGGAGCCAGGATCCTTTAAGTCAGAAAATCCACAACTCAGCCACTAACAAATCCAACTATTACTACGAAGCATAAAATTTAGATGTCTATCTATTTAACCGCTTAAAATAATTTTTCGTCGAAATTTAAAGAAAATAAAGAAAATTCTATGTCCTAAAAACTAGAGCGTATAAATGAGAAAGAAAAAGCCCGTCGAGAAATAAGAGTCGAAAAACAAACGTCGAAAAATAAAAATAAGAATGAAAAACGTCGAAACTTAAAAGTCTAAAAACTAAATCTAAAAAGTTGCGCCTAAAGGTATTAAGGCTTAAAAGGAATTCTTTATCCAAAATGGCAATAACTTAAAAGGCACTAAAATATATAAACGGCGTCGCAAAATTCTAAAGCGCCTAAATCTTGATTCTAAAGAAAAAAGCACTTAAGGGATTTTACAGCAAAACTTAAAAACTAGAATTATAAAAATAACTACGGAAAAATACTAAACTTAAAACTACATATTACGAACGATAAATTATAAGAGTTACGAATTAAACGATAATAAAGAAAAATACAAAATACAAAAATAAACAAAGTTGATAAAAATACAATTTTAAAAAAAATATTATTTTTATATTATTATTTTATAAAAGTATTAATTATAATTAGAAATACTTAATTAAAACTAATTTAAATAAACTAAAACTAAATATTATTTAATTAAAAGCCTAAATAATAAATTAATTAAACCCCAATCTTAATTAATAATTATAATTATTAAATAAATTGAACCCTAATTCGAGCCTGTTGATGATCAGAGCTGTCCCATCAGCTCATGCGATCGCATAAGTTGAAGGTTAAATGCCCATGCTGTCGCATGGGTTAGGATATCAGGCCAGATTGTTTGGGCTGCTACAGTTTTGGCCCGAATACTTTTAATTTTTTTTTTCTGATTTAACTTTATATAAAATATTATGTAATAAAAAAATATTACTTATTAGTTTTATAACTCTAAACAAAAGAAATAAAAATAATATAAACTTTTTAATTTAAACACTTAAAAATATAGAAATATATTTTAATTTTTTATGTTTTTATATTTTTAAAATTATATAATTTTTTACAAAAATAGATTAAAAACTAATATATATTTTTTTTAGAATATAGCGTTTCGCTTCGCGCCCCCGGCAGTGGCGCCAAAATCTTGATGTGTGAAGCGGAGGTGTACGAAATAGTATTATTTTTAATATGAAATACGCGAAATATGATACAAGTTTTATTTATTTATATAGATGAGATATACCTAAACCTTGCTACAACACTATAGGCAGTGTACCTAATCGTAGAGTAGTGTAGTTTTTAGTAAGTATGGTTCGTTCCACAGGTAGACGGCTTATTGCGTACACTATATTTTTAAACAATTATATTTATATAAGTATATATATATTAGTAATATAGTAGTATTATTATAAAAGGGGGTTTTACCGTTTAATGACCGGTTTGTCGATTTTAAATAAAGCGTAAAGATAAATGACGAAAATATAAATGACAGAATTTAATTTGCGATAAAGTAAATTGTAGTAATTAAAATGATAGTAAATAAAGGTACGATGAAATATGAAATAAAAGTATTATGCTTATTTAAACTTCCGTAATCATGATGTTTGACGTTTTAATTTTAATTAATTGTTACCCGGGTTAATTGTCCTTTGTCCTGGTTTATTTGATACCTATCTGGTTTTTGTCCATAATAGTCCATCGGTCATAATTATAAAATGCTCGTCAAATTAACCTTATTCCCGAAGTCAAATATTCCAACTAATTAGTAATTCAAACTGTAACAAGGTTTTAATACTTTGTTAATAATTACACCAGGTTATCACTGTGTAATCCAAGGTTTTAATACTTTGTTAACAATTACACCAATTATCCTTGTATGTAATCCACCCTTGTTTTAATGAGATATGAATATTAATTTACCCACTTGATCAGAATGAATAATCAATTACCCAACCCGAATAATTAATTAAATGATCGTAAAAGATGTCATATAAACATCACTAAATAGGACATACATAATCATTTTAATAATTATTAGATTAACTAATTTGAAGATAGGTTCGACAGGTTCCAATGAGTTGTCATTCAATTAGACAATACCCCCTACCTATTAATAGTCAATAGCCCAATGTTCACAAGTGTCGGTCTTTTGTCCAAACACTAATTATGGTACAAAATCCAATAACCCCATCATAATATTTAGTCTAACACCGTGATTACTTCGGCTCAAATAAGCATAATAATAACTTAGTTACGAGACATTAATTTAAAAAGGAAGAACATAGCTTACAGTGGTGATTAATCGCGTAGCGTTACACGGACAGAGTTCCGTCTTATAAAACCTTAAAACATTTCTGACAATAACCCAATTATTATTAAACTTAATTTAAACTTATTATATATATATATATATATATATATATATATATATATATATATATATATATGTTTTCGTTACAGAGAAGGAAAAGAAAAAGTTGTGTTTTACATTTGCTGAAAACATTGCCTTTTATAGCACATAACCCAACTTTTGGGGCCATGCAATCGCATGGCCTGGGTGTGTTAATCCCATGCGATCGCATGGTGACTGGTACCAGCTCACTTTCCCTTGTTTTCTAGCTTATCGACATATTTATTAAATATATATATAATATATATAATTTATATTAATTATATATATATTATATTATATTCTTGTGCATAGTTGACAGGTAATTTTAGGATAGTTAACTAGCGCGTCTCGGTTTATGTCTCGGTTCTGGATTTTAGAACGTCCTTTCGTACGCGTAGATATCTTGTACTTTGTGTTCCTTGGCTTGTACTCTTGTAATTTTTAGACGTTTCTCATCAATAAATTGAACCACTTGAATTATATCTTGTACATTTGAGCTTTTTGGTCATTTGCGTCTTCAAATCGTCGTTTTCTTCTTTTGTCTTCGCACTTATTTATTTAAACGAATATTACATAAAATAGAACAATTGCAACTAAAAGCTTTACATATTGGAAGGATATTGATACTAAATATATGTTCATTTAGAGGACTATCAGACACCGGAAGTCAGAGTGCCCGAAATTGGTTGGTGATGTCAGGGGGCGCAACTAGGTGATGAGAAGTGATGATGCGCGAGAACCTGACGACGATGTTTCAGGTACATTTTGATTTCTCTATTTAAATGTACCTACGGTTTTGATTTGATGCATTGTTAGTGTATAGTGTAATGAAGGGTAGCATTCCTTTTGGAATTACCCATTGATGAGGTTTGGGTTGACGGTCGAAGGGCGTAAGACTTGGTGCTTCCAAGCATTCCTTAGTGTCGGGTAAAATATTTTACCAAGCCATGGGACTAGGCTTTGGTGTTACTTGTAGGTGTGTGGTTGCTCTAGTGTTGTAAGATTATGAACCATAAGGTTCGACGAGCACGTATGACTTAAGGTCATTCTAATTATGTTATGGGTGTCCTCGGGCGAATGGAACCCTAGGTAACAAGTCTTTTGTCTTTGATTAATGTTAGTTGTGGAGTCTAAATGACGCGGCGTCAGGTGCCTTTTCATACCTGCAAGCGTAATGTTCGACTCTGATGAGGTGATGGTTACATTGTACTTAGGGTACCGGAGTGAAACTCTTAGCTATATGTGTGACGGTGAAGGTGTGACAAGCGTTCGCAATTGGAAAATTGCAATATAAAGCTTGGATAAATTGTAGTGAGATCTTCGTAGAAATGATGGAAGATAATTCGAAATCTTTCGTATACTCGAGGATGGAGCAAATATTGTGACATATGAATCGTGTTGGTTTTAAGTCATTATTTAGACGATGCCAATGGGTGGCGGTGAGTGCTAATTTTCATCGTTGGAAAAGAAATGGTGAACGGAGAAGACTATGACAGACGAGAGGTATAGTCATGTATTTCTGAAAATGATAATTATTGTCGGGTGATAATATCTTGACAATGTGATTATGGGACGAGATCCTAAGTGGGGGAGTGTTACTCCCGCACAAAGGGATTGTAATGTGAAAATTCTGAACGGTGTTTGGAATTAGTGTCGAGACCTAGAATGGTCGAATGATGGAAATGTACAACTTAGGTTGAAATTTTATGTATTGATTAGATTTAAGTTACTACTCGAGGTAGTAGTATTGATAACTCATCGAGGGTTAAGTGAGCGGGAATTCTAAGTTGAGTGGAATTATACTAAGTATGTGTACAAACTTAGCGTGCGAGCAATGATGGTTTAAGTTCGATTTGACTATACCTCATTTGCAAAAGCGGTTAAAGGAGATATGGATTTAAGTTCGATTAGAAAATACCATATCGATAGGTGCGTTAGTATGTGATGTGGGTTTAAGTTCGATTTGACGATACCATATCACTTGGTGCGTTAGTATGTGATGTGGGTTTATCCAATCGTGAGGATACGCCTTTTGTTGGCTTCGTTAAGTCGTTTGTGACCATGTTAGTGGTACAAACTTTATTTTAGCAGTGTACATGATCGAAGTACGCTATGGAAATTACTAACTCGGTACGACTTTTGGGTGTTAGCTTGTGTATGTCGGGTGATTGAAGCATGAGTTCGATTCGGTTAGGGAATGAAGCGATACTTGGTGCTCGAATATGATAGATTTAATAAATTGCGGGTGATAATTTGGTCGAAAAAGGTAACTTAATGAGAGGAGTCGCCTAGAGAATCCATAGAGACACGTAGGATTATATGTGTGCTCGTTGTAGTCGTCGTGGACTTTAAAGGTGAGTGTGTGCTAGTGCGGGTTAGCAAATGGGAAAAGCCTTTGGGTTGATAGATATTGTGCGGAAATCGAATACGGATGTATGTCGAGGACCATAGAGTGTAGGTCCGATTGGTTAAGCGACAAAGATCACGAGGACGTGATCGAGTTTAAGTGGGGGAGAGTTGTAAGATCCAAATATTTATTGCACATAATGTAGATATGGTGTACGTAAAGTGTGCGCGCCGCGCACCTGACCTGCTACAGAATTCTGCTTTTCTGTTTTGAGTTTAATGAAGGGCATGTTGGTCTTTTCACTTGAGGGTCAGTTTTAGGCCACAAAATGGCAGATTGGTGGACTCATTCAAGTCCACAATCTTATCTTCAATCTCTCATCTTCAACCTCCAACCCTAGAGTGAGAAAGTGTTAGAGATAGAAAGCTTGATTTGGAGAAGAAGGAGCTTGAATTGATCAAAAGTCCAAGTGTTAAAGTTGTTCATCTCTTCCTTGGATACGTTTTGGTAGTGTTGGTAAGTTCTAACTTCGAATTTCAATTGTTAGATTTGATTTCCAAGTTAGGGTTTTGACTTGTGTGTTCTTGAGTAAACCCACTAGTTGATAAATGGGTGATTAAGCTAGTAAATGGTGTCGATGACCATTGTTGGTGGTTTTTGGGTTGGATGATGAAATTAATTAGTTGATAATCATGTTCGGGTGTTAATATCACTAGTTAACTTAGGTTATAAGTGATTAATTGTGTAAGCTTGCAAATGGGTGTTTTGACTTGAGATTAGGTCAAAATGGGTTTTGTGTAAATTGATGCGAGTAATGTGTTTTGATGATGAAACCTTGAGTAAAATTAGTTGTTGGAACATTATCACTAGTCGATTGTGATTATGGGGGTTCTCGGGTGAGATTTGACTTAGTCAAATTGGAGGTAAGTGCTAATGGGATGAAATTGCACTTATGGTGTTTTGGGCATAAGCTAGAGTGTTTAGCTTATTTGTTTGCGAATTACTTAGGTGATTCACGTGTGGTTGATTGGAAGCTCAAGCGGATTAGCGTTTCAAGTAAAAGAGGTGAGTGGAATATTTATACGTTTATGTATATAATTTGGTTGCTTGTGTACGACGTGGCGAGTGTTATTCGGTAGAATACACTTCTCTTGGGCCACATTGGGACCGGGGTGCGGGATGAGGGTTTAAGTTCGATGTGGCGATAACTCATATGTATGGACTTAAAGTTCGATGATGACGATGCCATACTACTATTGTATTATTCGATGCGGAATGAGGGTTAAGTTCGATGTGACGATACCTCATATGTATGGATTTAAAGTTCGATATTGACGATGCCATACCACGATTGTTTGTTTGAGGAGGGTTAAAGTTCGATGTGACGATACCTCATATGTATGGATTTAAAGTTCGATATTGACGATGCCATACCACGATTGTTTGTATGATGAGGGTTTAAGTTCGATAGTGACGATACCTCATGTATGGATTTAAAGTTCGAAATTGACGATGCCATACTACTTTTGTATTGCTTGATGAGGGCTTAAAGTTCGATATGGCGATACCTCATATATGTGGGCTTAAAGTTCAATGAGACGATACCACATGAAGCATGAAGGGTGGGTTTAAAGTTCGATGAGACGATACCACTCATAGAATTGGATTCTTGGTACTATTTGATGTTATGAACATCTGTGGCTTTTTTAAGGAGATTATTCCCTCGTGATCGTGATTTTAACCGGTGGTTTGTACGTATTAGTATTTAGCATTGTAATTTTGATGTGACCTTTATGTTATCGATGTTGGCTTGCTATACAATTGAATACGTTATATTATGTATTGCTAATGTCGTGTCTTGTTTGTGTAGGTGTATGCAAGTAATTGAATTATGTATGTATGCGTATAAGTATTGCATTCACTAAGCATTAGCTTACCCTCTCGTTGTTTACATTTTTATGTTCAGAAGCGGACGTGACAAGGGTATGCTTGGGATTAGATGATTTCCCTTTTTAGTTGCTTGCTTGGAGTACTTTTGGCTTCGGCTTAGGATTGGGTAGTTTATCCCCAAACATCATGCTCGTGGTTGTGCTTGTATTTTGTACGAAAGTCGTAAAACGGCCGATGTGGGCCCGGTGTCATAAAACTTGTTTTATTATTGGAACGTGTTAGTTTTATCTAATATAAAATGTTGTGAAAAGAGTTTGGTCTAAAAGTGTCGGGAAGTGGGAGATCATTAAACAAAAATTGGAAATTTTGGACAGAACTGTTTTGGATTTGTGCGCGCCACGCACATTAAGGGTTGCGCGCCGCGTACCCTCGTGTATAAAAAAAAAATATCTTATGTATTCGGTTGGATAACTGGTTGGGTCGTTACATATAATTAGCCAAATATATTACAGATGCATATGTAGGGACATGGATCTCAATATAGAAGAGTAGGGCTGAGCATGGGTGAGACGACCCGTCCTAATCCATATGGACGAATACAATAAAATATGATTACATCGCAAGGTATTTGACCTCTATATGATACATTTTACAAACGTTGCATTTGTTTTTAAAAGACAACCTTTCATTACATCAAAAGTTGACATGCATGCATACTATTTCATAATATTCAATTTATAAATGACCTAATCTATTATTTACTTAATAATAATCTCTATTGAACTCAATGACTTGGATGCAAAGTCTTTTGAAATATGCCATGAATGACTCCAAGTAATATCTTTAAAATGAGCAAATGCACAGCGGAAGATTTCTTTCGAACCTGAGAATAAACATGCTTTAAAATGTCAACTAAAAGGTTGGTGAGTTCATTAGTTTATCATAATCATTCATTTCCATCATTTTAATAGACCACAAGATTTCCATTTCCATTTCTCTTAAATATACATCTCATATCAGGCATTTAGCAAACTGCATAGAGATAAAAATCATTCATATGGTGAACACCTGGTAACCGACCTTAACAAGATGCATATAGAATATCCCCATCATTCTGGAACTCCCTTCGGACATGATAAATTCGAAGTACTAAAGCATTCGGTACTTTGGATGGGGCTTGTTGGGCCCAATAGATCTATCTTTAGGATTCGCGTCAATTAGGGTGTCTGTTTCCTAATTCTTAGATTACCAGACTAAAAAGGGGCATATTCTGTTTAATAATCCAGCCATAGAATGTAGTTTTAAGTACTTGTGTCTATCTCGTCAAACATTTATAAAAAACAGCGCATGTATTATCAGTCCCAAAAATATATATTGCAAAAGCATTTACAAAGGGAGCAAATGAAACTCACAATACTGTATTTCGTAGTAAAAATACATATGACGTCATTGAACAAGTGCAAGGTTGGCCTCGGATTCACGAACCTATATTAATTATATATATTTATATGTTGGTCAATATTTGTCTAACAATTTAGGTTAAACCGTAGTGTATCACGATCCTAATGCTCGAGACTAATATGCAACAGTCAACAAAAGTCAACTTGACCCAAAATGATTTCCAAAATCCATACATGATTATCATATAACTTAAATATCGTCGTTTTATATATATTTAATATTTTTAACAGGTTTTATGAAAGTAAATAATAAAAGTCATTTGTTAATAAAAATTTATATATTAAATTTATATATGATAAAAATATACTTTTATATATCTTAAGTAATAAAATTTAAAAAGTTCATTTATTATCATAAAATATAACTATAGGTATTATTAATGTAAATATATTACGTGTAGTAAAATATCTTTATATTACATATTTATTTGATAAAATAATATCGATAATAACAATAATAATTAAAAGTTGTATTATTTTGTAATAATAATTATTATTATTCTACTAATAAAATAACTATATTTATATTTACTAAAAATGATATTGAAATGATAATTTTTATTAATAATAGTACTAAGCTGATAATAATAATGATATTTTATAATAACAATGATATTTTTATTAAAAATGATAATTTTAGTAAAAATAATAGTTTTAATATTAATAATAATAAAAATGATAAAAATGTTGAAAGCAATATTTTTCTAAATCAATATCTTATAATATTTTAATTTCATCATGATACTCATACTCATTATTTCCTAATCGATTTGTTTAATAGTTTTTAGTTCTATTTTATATCGCACTCATAATAATGATAAAAATATTAATCATAATAATTAGATGATACTAATATTAATTTTAACGATAATGATAGTAGTAATAATAATAATAATAATAATAATAATAATAACAATAATAATAATAATAATAATAATAATAATAATAATAATAATAATAATAATAATAATAATATAATAATAATAATAATAATAATAATAATAATAATAATAATAATAATAATAATAATAATAATAATAATAATGATAATATTAATAATAACTTTAATAATGATAGTAATAATAATAGTAATAGAAATTTTTAATGATAATACTTATAAAGATAATGATAATGATAATAATAATAATAATAATAATAATAATAATAATAATAATAATAATAATAATAATAATAATAATAATAATAATATTAATAATATATATATATATATATATATATATATATATATATATATATATATATATATATATATATATATATATATATATATATATATATATATATATATATATATATATATATATATATATATATATATATATATATATATATATATATATATATATATATATATAACGACAATAATAACCACGATAGTTTTAAGAATAATCATTTTCAATAATAATACTAAAATTCAATTGACTATAACTTCTAATCCGTTCGTCGTAACCATTCGAGTTCTAAATGAAAAGTTCTTAATTTTTCGCTAGCTTTCCAACGACATGCATATCATATATCTTATCTCAGTAGCATGTGTATCTAATTCAGGATTCAACATAACCTATCTAACGACTAGATTAAACATACATGCATGCATAATCAAATCTACTCGAGCACTAGTCAGGGATACACTAATAATATATAAAAGTTAATTTATGAGTGCTCACGTATCAATATTGAGATTCAATATTGCAGAAAAGTACGTAGACGCAACGGAGACGATAAACACTAGGTTGACCTCACGAGCATACCCCCGAATTGTAGTTACTCGAACTTTTCCATGATTATATATTAATTGAAAACTATATTTGCATGATTAAATATTTCCAACATGTCAAGAAATCAAACTTGTTAAGACTTGATTATTTGAAATGAGTTTCATGTAGACAATTGACCACCCAGGTTGACCGGCGATTCACGAACGTTAAAACTTGTAAAAACGACATGACGATATATATATGGATATACATATAGTTAACATGAGATTATGATAAGTAAGTATATCCATAAGTATATTAACAATGAGTTATATACATAAAAATGAGACTACTAAGTTAAGAAACTCGAAACGATATATATAACGATTATCGTTATTACAACGTCTTACTAAATACATATGTATCATATTAAGATATTGTTACACTATATTTAACATGATAAAATGATAATTATATCTATCATTAATTATGTTAACAATGAACTACATATGTAAAACAAGACTACTAACTTAAGAATTTTGAAACGAGGCATATATGTAACGATTATCGTTGTAACTACATTTTAATGTATATATATATCATATTAAGATATATTCATACATCATAATATCTTGATAGTGTAATAATTTAACATCTCATTAGATATAATAAACAATGGGTTAACAACATTAAATGAGATCGTTAACTTAAAGGTTTCAAAACAACACTTAAATGTAATGACTAACGATGACTTAACGACTCAGTTAAAATGTATATACATGTAGTGTATTTAGATGTATTAGTACACTTTTGAAAGACTTCAAGACACATATCAAAGTACTTCTACTTAACAAAAATTCTTACAATTTCATTCTCATTCATTTTCATCAACAATTCTACTCGTATGCAACCGT
Organism: Rutidosis leptorrhynchoides; assembly: GCF_046630445.1. Classification (NCBI taxonomy): domain Eukaryota; kingdom Viridiplantae; phylum Streptophyta; class Magnoliopsida; order Asterales; family Asteraceae; genus Rutidosis; species Rutidosis leptorrhynchoides. The sequence goes on along the minus strand of NC_092338.1, from coordinate 321,205,352 downwards.
ATTCGTACTCGTACAATACCCAGCTCCTAGACGTATATACTATTGGTATATATGTAGTGACCCGAACTTTTCCATGTTTATATATATATTAAATGAAATTGTTATTTACATGATTAAATGTTTCCAACATGTTAAGCAATCAAACTTGTTAAGACTTGATTAATTGAAATATGTTTCATATAGACAATTGACCACCCAAGTGGACCGGTGATTCACGAACGTTAAAACTTGTAAAAACTATATGATGACATATATATGGATATATATATATAGTTAACATGATACTATGATAAGTAAACATATCATTAAGTATATTAACAATGAACTACATATGTAAAAATAAGACTACTAACTTAATGATTTCGAAACGAGACATATATGTAACGACATTTAACTGTATATATATCATACTAAGATATATTATATATCATAATATCATGATAATATAACAATTTAACATCTCATTTGTTATAATAAACAATGGGTTAACAACATTCAACAAGATCGTTAACCTAAAGGTTTCAAAACAAAATTTACATGTAACGACTAACGATGACTTAACGACTCAGTTAAAATGTATATACATGTAGTGTTTTAATATGTATTCATACACTTTTGAAAGACTTCAAGACACTTATAAAAATACTTCTACTTAACAAAAATGTTTACAATTACATCCTCGTTCAGTTTCATCAACAATTCTACTCGTATGCACATGTATTCGTACTCGTACAATACACAGCTTTTAGATGTATGTACTATTGGTATATACACTCCAATGATAAGCTCTTAGCAGCCCATGTGAGTCACCTAACACATGTGGGAACCATCATTTGGCAACTAGCATGAAATATCTCATAAAATTACAAAAATATGAGTAATCATTCATGACTTATTTACATGAAAACAAAATTACATATCCTTTATATCTAATCCATACACCAACGACCAAAAACACCTACAAACACTTTCATTCTTCAATTTTCTTCATCTAATTGATCTCTCTCAAGTTCTATCTTCAAGTTCTAAGTGTTCTTCATATATTCTACAAGTTCTAGTTACATAAAATCAAGAATACTTTCAAGTTTGCTAGCTCACTTCCAATCTTGTAAGGTGATCATCCAACCTCAAGAAATCTTTGTTTCTTACAGTAGGTTATCATTCTAATACAAGGTAATAATCATATTCAAACTTTGGTTCAATTTCTATAACTATAACAATCTTATTTCAAGTGATGATCTTACTTGAACTTGTTTTCGTGTCATGATTATGCTTCAAGAACTTCGAGCCATCCAAGGATCCGTTGAAGCTAGATCCATTTTTCTCTTTTCTAGTAGGTTTATCCAAGGAACTTAAGGTAGTAATGATGTTCATAACATCATTCGATTCATATATATAAAGCTATCTTATTCGAAGGTTTAAACTTGTAATCACTAGAACATAGTTTAGTTAATTCTAAACTTGTTCGCAAACAAAAGTCAATCCTTCTAACTTGACTTTTAAAATCAACTAAACACATGTTATATATCTATATGATAGGCTAACTTAATGATTTAAAACCTGGAAACACGAAAAACACCGTAAAATCGGATTTACGCCGTCGTAGTAACACCGCGGGCTGTTTTGGATTAGTTAATTAAAAACTATGATAAACTTTGATTTAAAAGTTGTTATTCTGAGAAAATGATTTTTATTATGAACATGAAACTATATCCAAAAATTATGGTTAAACTCAAAGTGGAAGTATGTTTTCTAAAATGGTCATCTAGACGGTCGTTCTTTCGACTGAAATGACTACCTTTACAAAAACAACTTGTAACTTATTTTTCCGACTATAAACATATATTTTTTCTGTTTAGATTCATAAAATAGAGTTCAATATGAAACCATAGCAATTTGATTCACTCAAAACGGTTTTAAAATGAAGAAGTTATGGGTAAAACAAGATTGGATAATTTTTCTCATTTTAGCTACGTGAAAATTGGTAACAAATCTATTCCAACCATAACTTAATCAACTTGTATTGTATATTATGTAAACTTGAGATACCATAGACACGTATACAATGTTTCGACCTATCATGTCGACACATCTATATATATTTCGAAACAACCATAGACACTCTATATGTGAATGTTGGAGTTAGCTATACAGGGTTGAGGTTGATTCCAAAATATATATAGTTTGAGTTGTGATCAATACTGAGATACGTATACACTGGGTCGTGGATTGATTCAAGATAATATTTATCGATTTATTTCTGTACATCTAACTGTGGACAACTAGTTGTAGGTTACTAACGAGGACAGCTGACTTAATAAACTTAAAACATCAAAATATATTAAAAGTGTTGTAAATATATTTTGAACATACTTTGATATATATGTATATATTGTTATAGGTTCGTGAATCAACCAGTGGCCAAGTCTTACTTCCCGACGAAGTAAAAATCTGTGAAAGTGAGTTATAGTCCCACTTTTAAAATCTAATATTTTTGGGATGAGAATACATGCAGGTTTTATAAATGATTTACAAAATAGACACAAGTACGTGAAACTACATTCTATGGTTAAATTATCGAAATCGAATATGCCCCTTTTTATTAAGTTTGGTAATCTAAGAATTAGGGAACAGACACCCTAATTGACGCGAATCCTAAAGATAGATCTATTGGGCCTAACAAACCCTATCCAAAGTACCGGATGCTTTAGTACTTCGAAATTTATATCATATCCGAAGGGTGTCCCGGAATGATGGGGATATTCTTATATATGCATCTTGTTAATGTCGGTCACCAGGTGTTCACCATATGAATGATTTTTATCTCTATGTATGGGATGTGTATTGAAATATGAAATCTTGTGGTCTATTATTATGATTAGATATATATAGGTTAAACCTATAACTCACCAACATTTTTGTTGACGTTTTAAGCATGTTTATTCTCAGGTAATTATTAAGAGCTTCCGCTGTCGCATACTTAAATAAGGACGAGATTTGGAGTCCATGCTTGTATGATATTGTGTAAAAACTGCATTCAAGAAACTTATTTTGTTGTAACATATTTGTATTGTAAACCATTATGTAATGGTCGTGTGTAAACATGATATTTTAGATTATCATTATTTGATAATCTACGTAAAGCTTTTTAAAACTTTATTGATGAAATAAAGGTTATGGTTTGTTTTAAAATGAATGCAGTCTTTGAAAAACGTCTCATATAGAGGTCAAAACCTCGCAACGAAATCAATTAATATGGAACATTTTTAATCAATAAGAACGGGACATTTCAGATGGTATCAGAGTGTTGGTCTTAGAGAACCAGAATTTTGCATCAGTGTGTCTTATCGAGTTTGTTAGGATGCATTAGTGAGTCTGGACTTCGACCGTGTTTACTTGAAAAATGATTGCTTAACAAATTTTGTTGGAAACCATATATTTTTAACATGTGAATATTATGTGATATATTAATCTCTTAACGCGTTTGATATTATGTGAGAGATGTCTACCTATAGAACAAGTCCCATTGACTCACCTAATAATAATGAAAAGTCAAATGTAAATTGGAATGATTCGTGGACTGATTCACAAGTTCCCGAAGAGGAACCGGAAGAAGAATCGGAACCGGAAGAAGAATCGGAACCGGATGAAGAAATAGAACCGGTGGGGGAAATAATAAAACGGTTAAGTAAAAGAAAATCCTCAACCAACCGACCAAGGTTAATTATGATCAATGGTGTTTCCGCCAAGGAAGCAAAATATTGGGAGGATTACCAATTCTCCGATGAATCGGATTCCGACGAGAATTCCGATGATGTTATAGAAATTACCCCAACTGAATTTAAAAAGGCAAAAGAAAATAATAAGGGAAAGGGCATAAAAATAGAGAAATCTAATTCCAACCCCGATGAACTTTATATGTATCGTCAACCCCCGAAGTCCTTAAGTTGTAACAATGACCCGGGAACCTCTAAACCACCAGGTTTTTCTAAACCAATGTGGAAAACGACGGCTCGTATTAGGGGAACATCATATATCACTAGAAACTTGGCAAAACGAACCAAAACCAAAGAAGAAGAAACAAGCGAGTCGGAATAAGATAGTTGTATTCGTGTGGTGTAATATATGTAATATAGTGTGCTTATGCTTTATGATATATGTAAAAATTGCTTGTATTAATAAGTAATTTTTTTTTATGAATCTAACTCTTGTATATTTTACAGTATAAAAACACAAAATGGATAGACAACCCAATATTTTAAGAGACCTACTCGGAGACATGATTGATGAAATCTTGTCTAGAGTCGGTCAGAATTCTTCGGCACAACTATTTAAGGCGAGATCAGTTTGTAAGACATTCGAAGAACGTTCCAAGAATGCCTTGGTTTATAAAAGGCTTTCGTTCGAAACATGGGGGATATCACATTGGGAAATCCATAAGTTACGATGTGTTTACTTTGACGCATATATTGCGGGGAACCCAAATGCTATTTTATGCAATGGGTTAAGAAATTATTTTGACTCAATATATCCGAATATTGGACTTCATGATTTAGAAAAAGCAGCTAACATGCAACATAAAGAAGCATGTTATGCTTACGGATTAGTAATGTTCGCTTCTCACCAAAGTGAGAACAAGAACATCGGGCTATAACTATTAAACAAAATGTTCCCACAAGTGACGGAGTCGGTAATTGGGGTAAGAAATGAGGTTTTTAGATTGTTACGGGACTGTTGGACATTACGTAACCCTCGTTCCTTTGACGACGTTACAACACGCTGTCTTATCAGTGGCCATAACGGTTATGTTCCACAAGACCAAGGATGGGAAGTAATCCTAGTAAAACCAGAATGCATGACTTGTTTCTGGACGTATGAATTACGTGTCTTTATTGCCTTTGCTGAACGACTTGTGTACTAGCTAGAATTATCTTCACAACCATCTTGTATCAAATTTATTGTGTGCTATATTTCATGCTATATGTAAAATAAGCGGTATTGTAAGTTTGTAAAATATTGTTGTAACGACCCGTCCTTATCCACCTGGACGAAGTCATCAACATTTGGTCCCATTGCAATGTTCGACTCCAAGTAATGTCCTTAAAATGAGCAAATGAACAGCGGAAGACTTAATTCGTACCTGAGAATAAACATGCTTAAAGTGTCAACCAAAAGGTTGGTGAGTTCATAGGTTTATCATATCAATCATTTCAATATCTTAATAGACCACAAGATTTCATATTTATAAACATAATACACTCGCAAGTGTATGTAAAGCATTCTAAGTGGTTGAGCACTTGGTAACCATACTTAACATTTAATCAACGTCGCATATTCCTTTTATTATGAAATCTCACTACACCGTACCAAGTGTAGTCACCGAAACGAAGTACTGTGCAACCGTTGAATACTGGTCGTCCAGTCCGGTTGGGGTTGTCAGGCCCGATAGATCTATCAACAGGATTCGCGTTTACAATACCACATGTAAATAGTAGTTACCAAGCTACAGGGAAGTATGCCAGTGGTACAACTCAACGTAGAATATATTTTTAAGTACTTGTGTCTATTTTGTAAACATTTATAAAAGCAGCGCATGTATTCTCAGTCCAAAAATATATATTGCAAAAGCAATTAAAAAGGGAGCAAATGAAACTCACCATACTGTATTTTGTAGTAAAAATACATATGACGACATTGGACAAATGTAGGGTTGGCCTTGGATTCACGAACCTATATCATTTGTATATATATTAAAGCATATACTCGTAGTCGAACAATTTCATATATTATAACTTTATATATTATTTATTTAGTTTGTAAATATATTTGAAAATGATTATTATTTATATAATTCTATATAATTATTATTCATCATTAATAATAATAATATTGTGTATTAAGGTTTATATATGATAGAAATATATTTATATTTTAATTGATATCTTTTATATATAGCCTAATTTATATCTTTTTAATAATAAAAATATAGTGTTATATATTTTTATAAAAATCTATTTGTAGTAGTTCTGATAATGATAAAAATTGTAGTAATAATATTGATAGTAATAATGGTAATAATAATGATAATGTTAACTTTTGAAAATGATAGTTGTAATAAAGATAATAATTTTACTATAAATGATAATTTACTAAAAATGATGTTTTTTTTTACTAATAAAGATAACCATAGTAATAATAATAATAATGATAACTCTAACAATAATACTTATGTTAATGATAACAATATTAATACAGATAATTACCAAATGATACAAATACTAATAATAATGATAATAATAATAGTCATAATCCTAATAATAATTATAATACATATATTAATAGTAAAATGATAAAATTAATGATAACAATATTAATAATACTAATAGTACTTAATGATAATATCATAACTAATATTCATAATAAAAATAATAATAGGTATAATACTTAATACTAATAATAATAATAATAAATAATAATAACAACATCAATAATAATAATAATAATAATAATAATAATAATAATAATAATAATAATAATAATAATAATATTAATAATAATAATAATAATAATAATAATAATAATAATAATAATAATGATGATAATAATAGAAAAGAAACTACCTTAGAAATAAAAAGAATGCACCAAGCAAAGATCGAACCCGAGACCTCTCGTTAACAGACCCAACACTCAACCATCAATCCATATCCGTTTTTCCTATTATTATCCCAACCCAGATATATCTTAGCTATTTTATGTTCTCCATTCGAAAAGCCTAACAAATTTGGCCCAACAGACTCATTGTTTAAGTTTGATAAGCTTGTTTATTAGGCCCTACAAGTAATTTGATCTCGGCCCAATGAAACATACTTGTATCTGGCCCAACAGCACTTTTATTTTTAAAAAAAATGTTGTGGCCTAGTATTGAACCTAGGACCTCTCGATCAGCCATCCTCCACTCTAACCACTAATCTGCCTTTTCCTTCTCTCTTTTATCTCCTAGTTTAAATCAATTAAACCGTTTATTCTGTTCCTAATTCATCTTCTTCACAACTGTATCGACCGGAGGCTCCAAGTGACATCCAATTTATTGTTTTAAAATATTAAAACGAACCAGAATGATAACTAATAAGTGAATTAAATCAATAGACAAAATAAAAGAAAGAAAAAAAAATAAAAATAAAATCAACTCAGCAGGTGCCCCGAAGAAAAAAAAAATAAAGAACAAAAATATGATTTTGAGATTGTAACGTTTTTAGATTGTGATTCCTTCATGAAATATTTTCTAAATCACTATTAAAACACTCTGGAACTAACAATCGAACTGGAAACAACGTATACTTCATGAATTCGAAGGAAGAACATTAGTTGACTTTAAAAAAAACTCAAACTTTGACTTTGAAATTCGTACTCGATTTGAGGAATTAAAGGTTGAGAATTTACAGAGAGATTAAAGGGATGATTCCTAAGATCTCTGCATTTAAAGATTTTGAATATTGTTTCAAAATCGAATTTTGGCCATAAAAAGGATGTGGAACCGTCGGTAAAAAAAGTAATAACAAAAAATAAAAAAAAATCCTTCTCCAGTTCTGATTGTAGATGGCATAATATAGCTGTATTGTAGTCGACGATTCCCAAATAGAAGAAAACAAAGTTTAAAAGTAGAAAGGGAAAGATAACCACAATCGTACGAATTTTTAACTTATTAAAATTTATAATTAACAATAATAATTCTTTTAATAATAAATAATAATAATTCAAAATATTATTAATAATAATGACATAATAATACTGTTTATAATAATTATCATAATAATAATAATATGTAGCATAATGATATTAATATTTATAGTAATGTTTTCAATGATATTAGTAATGATAATATTAATAAATTGTATTATTTTTATAATAATCATAATGATAATATATATTAGTAATAATAATTCTTAGTGATAATACTTAATACTAACATTAGTAATATCAAGTTACATGTTTTAAATCTTTAATAATAATATTACTAATACAAATAATATTATTAGTATTAATATTAGTAATAATAACAATGAAAGTAACACTAATAATATTGATATAACAAATTATACTTATCAACTTCCATATATATATATATATATATATATATATATATATATATATATATATATATATATATATATATATATATATATATATATATATATATATATATATATATATATATATATATATATATATATATATATATATAAACATTTCTGTTTACAGTTAAAAGTTCGTGAATCGTCAGTAATGGTCGAATGATAATTGAATATATATAAACATAATTTCAAGGTTTTCGAGACTCAACATAATAGATTTTGCTTATCGTGTCGGAAACATATAAAAATTAAGTTTAAATTTGATTGGAAATTTCCGGGTCGTCACAGTACCTACCCGTTAAAGAAATTTCGTCCCGAAATTTGAGTGAGATGGTCATGGCTAACAATAAAAATGTATTCATGACGAATATGAGTTGATAAATTGAGTTTTATCATTATTGATTAATATATATAAATCGATTCGATTATGTGAAGAGTACGAGTGAAGCTGTCACAAAAGATTGAGATAGAGATTTAACTTTTGACGTAGTCACGGTGAATTTCTGGAATTCAAGGAATTTCTAGGAAATTTTCGAAATCTATATAAGATTTGATTCTTCGAGAATTAAGGAAATTAAGATCATTTTTGTTTAAATGCAATAATCTGTTTTGATTTGTTCTGTCGGATATTTTACTATAAATACACTCCCTTCGTTTCCATTATATTTTGGGATTCCATCCTTTTGTTTTCTTTTTCCCGAATTTAATTCAAGCGAATAATGGTCCAGAATTCGTAGGTGTGAAGTTTCGAATGAACATGACTAACGTTCCAAGAGTGAGATTGTAATAGCACGATTTTGATTGGTTAAATTACCAGAATTCATGAGAGAAGATAGAACTATCGGGAAGATATGTTCTCGATATGTTTAGAGATTAGGTAGAATGTACGAGTCGTGTAAATGGCACATGATGACAGTATGGTCTACTGTGAACCATCATCACGTTTCATTAGAAACTCAGCACGACTTACTGTAATATAATCACGTTGGCCGGGCGTCATTATATTATACTAACCCATGCATCAATTTCCAACACCACTTCAAAATCATTCCTAATTCAAACTCGATATTTAAAGAAAATTACAAACTGAAATGGTTTCCTTTATGATGTAATACGGGTAGCACGAAGAGATAACTAATTTCGGACAAGAAGATTTATGAAAATATCCTCAGAAATATCGAAGATATTTATGATGATATTTTGGGATTTCTAAGTTCGATGGTTGAAGAAGAAAGATTTTCCGCAAGATTTTAACATGACCTCAGAGCAATATATTCTCTAATGATTTTCATCGGATTCAGAATTACCTGGATCCTTTGAATATAGGGTTTGGTCCTTGTATTTGTCCTTGGTTTCCTTCATGGGTAGCTCAATCTCTTTTTCAGTACCAAATTTTCTATCGAGCGTTCCTAACACTCCTTTCTTTATCATCAAACTTTTGGCCGTTTAGACCATCTACCATTTTTCTGTTTCCTCTACATTTAATGCTATGATATTTGAATCATTGGTTATTAATCCTAGGTGGTTCTGATAAGGCTAAAAAGGAACATATATTTCATAGCAAAATCCCCCAAGAAAGACAAGATTTTAGTTGCAATTGTTCCATTTTCAAGTAATATTCGTTTATTTTAAATAAGTGCGAAGACAAAAGGCAAAAACGACGATTTGAAGACACAAAGGTCCAAAAAGCTCAAAAGTACAAGATACAATCAAAAAGGTTCAAATTATTGATGAAGAACGTCTAAAAATGACAAGAGTACAAGTTACAAAACGCAAAGTACACGATATAAAATTGTACGAAAGGGCGTTCGAAAATCCGGAACCGAGGCATGAACCAACTTTCAGCGCTCGACGCAACGGTGTAAAAATTACGAGTCAACTATGCACAAGAATAAAATATAATATTTAAATAATTCATAATAAGAATAATATTAAATAATAAAAAGTTGTTAATTGAGCATAGTTCAGGGGTCGTAAATGAAAATTTCAATTCTAATTTCGCTATAAAAGCGATGATTTACGATCAAATTGAGAAACCTTTTTTTTCGATATTTTTTCGATATTTTTCTTATTTTTCTATCTATCAATATCAATATCTATAATTTATATCTATAATTCTCTATCATAATGTTAATGTAATCAGATATAACAATAATCTTAATTTTAATTTTAAATTATGATAATAATAAGATTTATGATAGAGATCGTTTGAGTGTGTAAGTCGAAATTCTGTCCGTGTAACGCTACGCTATTTTTAATCATTGTAAGTTATGTTCAACCTTTTTATATTAATGTCTCGTAGCTAAGTTATTATTATGCTTATTTAAAACGAAGTAATCATGATGTTGGGCTAATTACTAAAATTGGGTAATTGGGCTTTGTACCATAATTAAGGTTTGGGCAAAAGACCGACACTTGTGGAAATTGGACTATTGACTATTAATAGATGGGGGGTATTGTCTAATTGAGTGACAACTCATTGGAGTCTGTCGAACCTATCTTCAAATTAATTATCCTAATAATTAATAATGATTATGGTTGTCCTATTTAGTGACGTTCATATGGAATCTATTATAATCATTTAATTAATTATTCGGGTTGGGTAATTGATTATTCAAACTGATCAAGTGGGTAAATTAATATTCATATCTAATCAAAACAGGGGTAGATTACATACAGTGATAACTGGTGTAATTGTTGACAGAAGTGATAACTGCGTCACAGTTTAAATCCTTAATTAGTTGGAATATTTGACTTCGGGTATAAGGGTAATTTGACGAGGACACTCGCACTTTATATTTATGACCGATGGACTATTATGGACAAAAACCAGATAGGTATCAAATAAACCAGGACAAAGGACAATTAACCCATGGTAATAAATTAAAATCAACACGTCAAACATCATGATTACGGAAGTTTAAATAAGCATAATTGTTTTATTGTATTTTTCATCGCACTTTTATTTTCTGTCATTTTATTTTCTGTCATTTTATTTATCGCAATTTATTTTACGCACTTTAATTTTTGTCATTTATTTTTACGCTTAAAATCGACAAACCGGTCATTAAACGGTAAAACTCCCATTTTATAATAATACTACTACTTATTTATATATATATTTTTACAAATAAACTTAATAATATAAGCGTTAACTTCACCAGCTCCCTGTGGAACGAACCGGACTTACTAAAAACTACACTACTCTACGATTAGGTACACTGCCTATAAGTGTTGTAGCAAGGTTTAGGTATATCCACTCGATAAATAAATAAATAAAACTTGTGTAATATTTCGTCGCATTTTGTAGTAAAAATTAATACTATTTCGTACACCCCGCTGCACACATCAAGTTTTTGGCGCCGCTGCCGGGGAGAGCGCGAAACGCTATATTTTAATCTATATTTGTAAAAATATAATTATATATAAGTTTGAGAAAAAAATATAAAAAGTAAAAAAAAAAAAAAAAAAAAGTAGATATATAATATGTTCATATATAATAATTACTAATTTGCACCTAGTTTTAAAAGAAAGGAATACTAGGTAGTCTAAAAGATAAGAATACTAGGTGGTCTAAGTGGAAATATATGATAAGTATACATCAAGTTTTTGGCGCCGCTGCCGGGGAGCACTAAAACGCTATATTTTTAATTTATATTTGCAAAAAAAAAAAAAAAAAAAAACGTAAAAAAAAAAAAAACAAAAAACGTATCTAAAAAAAAAAATATTTTTAAAAAAAAATATTTTTTTTAAGATTTTGTCAAAAAAAAAAAATTTTTTTTTAGTTTTATTACCTTTAGATTTTTAAACTATATTCGCAACTTTTAGTATTAAGTATAGTTTTTGCCTTAGTATTTATTTTTACTTCTAGAATTTTTAGGCTTTGCCGTAAAATCCCTTAAGTGCTTTTTCTTTAGACTAAGATTTAGGTGCCTTAAAATTTTGCGACGCTATTTTTCGTGCTACTTTCTTATTTTTATTTATCTTTCGACGCCGTTTACCTATGTATCAATTACAATTCCAATTAGTGATCTCTATTTATAGTTTTAATTTTAAGATAGTGATAGTTATAAGGTTGGATTCACCGCGTGTTTACAAACCACTCTTCGTCTTTTTCATTTTTCGACACTTTTCGACGCGCAATCTTTTTCTCTCTTATTTCTCGCCATTCTAGCTTTTAGGACTTAGAATTTTTTCTACTTCTTCTCTAAATTTCTTAAAATTACGAAAATTTATTTTAAGTGGTTAAATTGATAGACATCAAAATTTTCTGGTTCGTAGTAATAGTTAGATTTGTACGTGGACCGGGTTATTGGAGCCAAACAGTCCTCAATTATATTGAGACCAAACGAATCCTGCCCCTCTGCTGCATCTTTTGGCTATTCGAAACGTGGGCAAAATCAGAAAAGTCTATTAATTGGATAACTTATTATAATTTTTCTTTCCTTTTTAAAACTAATAGGATATTCAGTGAATGCACCGAGCAAGACGTTCACCACCTTTTGTACGTTCACCACCTGTAACTAGATCAAGACATTTAGCAAATATCGCCGCCGTTGATTTTTCTTTAGAATCGTCATCAAGTCGACCAAATCCTCAAACTCAAATTTCCGATAATCCAGTTTTTGAAACAAACCTCACAATTGAGAATCCGAAGAATATTCAGGAACGGTTTGTAGATCCCGAACCATTAAACTTTCCTCCGGAACCACCAATCATTCAAACAGAGATTGTTGAGGAAAGAAACCATTAAATCAGAAACCTCTAGTGATTCAGATACAACACTTCCAATCATGGAAAATCTAGAACCTCTAAGTATGGAAGACCGAATGAGAGCTACACGCACGGGCCAAGGTCATGCCATTATTAAACCAGAAGTTAATGCTCCAGATTATGAAATCAAAGGACAAATTCTACACATGGTGACTAATCAATGCCAATTCAGTGGTGCGCCGAATGAAGACCCAAACGAACATCTTCGTACGTTTAATAGAATTTGTACACTATTCAAAATCCGAGAAGTGGAAGACGAACAAATCTATCTCATGTTATTTCCCTGGACTTTAAAGGGAGAAGCCAAAGATTGGTTAGAATCGTTACCTGAAGGGGCGATTACTACATGGGATAATTTAGTTGAAAAATTTCTTAAACAATTCTTTCCGGCATCCAAAGCCGTAAGACTTCAAGGAGAAATTGTTACGTTCGCGCAAAATCCAAATGAAACATTATATGAGGCGTGGACAAGATTCGGAAGGATGTTGAGAGGATGTCCTCAACACGGATTAGATACTTTTCAAATAGTACAAATCTTCTATAAAGGCGTAGACATCGCCACACGAAAAGACATCGACATAACCGCTGGTGGATCCATTATGAAGAAAACCGCAACTGAAGCTTACAAAATTATTGATAACACAGCCTCCCACTCGCATGAGTGGCACCAAGAAAAAGATATCTTTCGATCATCTAAAGCGGCTAGAGCCGATTCTAGCCATGACTTTGATTCCGTTTCCGCAAAAATAGATGCTTTCGAAAGACGAATGGAAAAGATGAATAAATATATTCACGCAATACGAATCAGTTGTGAGCAATGCGGTGGACCACACTTATTGAAAGATTGTCACATTGAACCAACGATGGAACAACGAGAGAATGTTTTCTATATGAACCAAAGGCCGGGAAATAATTATCAAAATAATTATCAACCGCCAAAGCTAAACTTCAATCGAAATCAAAACATTCTTTACAATCCAAAAGGACCCGAAAATAACTGGTATAACCAACAAGGTCCGAATAACCAACCAACTCAAAACAACACTTTCAATCAACAAAGACCTGGCTTATATAAACCACAACAACCCGAAGAGAAAAAGCCAAATCTAGAAGAAATGATGGCAAAGCTGATTGAATCTCAAACACAATTCATTACATCTCAAACCCAAACGAACGAGAGGTTTGATCAGTCATTAAGAACTCAACAAGCTTCCATTTTGAATCTTGAAAAACACGTAGGTACTCTTGCTAGCATGATGAGTGAGAGGGAACAAGGAAAGCTACCGAGTAATACTGAAGTAAATCCTCGGAATGAGAATGTTAATATGGTGTCAACAAATTCTGAAAAACCAGCACCAGAAGATGGGAAGGTTTTAGATGAGAGTAACAATGAAGAAGTTACACCACCACCACCCGAGTATGTAAAGCCAGTGGTGGCACCATACAAACCACCCATCCCGTTTCTAAGAAAAGGAGTTGAGTATGAGCAAGTGATAGGTAATAAAGATTGTGATACCTCTGAAAAGAAGAAGAAGAAAAAGAATAAGAAAGTGCAAGAAACAAAAGCCGTAAATATAAACCCGGTGAAGACAGTTCCACCAAAACCTCCACCTAGGGTAGGTGATCCGGGTGAATTTATTGTTCCTTGTCTACTTAGTGATTGTGTCATGTATGATGCACTAGCAGATTTAGGTGCAAGTGTAAGTGTTATGCCTCTTTCCTTATATAAGAGATTAGGTGTAGGTAAGTTAAGTCCAACGGATATGAGTGTTCGACTCTTTGATCAAACCATTAAGCACCCAGTTGGAATTGCTGACAACCTACCCGTTCAAGTAGGCAATTTAACCTTTCTAGTCGAATTTATTGTCATTGACATAGAAGAGGACCCAAACATTCCTCTAATTTTAGGTCGGCCATTCTTAGCGTCCACCAAGGCGTTATTTGATGTAGGAAATGGAAGAATGACACTTAAAAGTGGTGACAAATCGATCACCTTTATGATTCGAAAGTCTAAATCTCCACCAGCCAAAACCGTTGAACCAGTAAAAACAATTGGTAAGAACCATGTGCTTTTACCAACTCCAACGGTAATACTTAGCAATAATGAAACGCCTAAGTGTGGGGAAAATGAAGTAACACCTAATGATAACATGATAACAAAGAACTCCGTTGTTGATACGAAATTAAATGATCCCGTTATTAATAGTTCAATGAAGAAACTTATTAAACGGATTCGCGATGCTAAAACCAAGGGGAACTTTAAGTTATGTAACCTGTTAGTATCCAATCTATCACCTAAAGAAAAGGAGAAACTAGTTGAAATTATGGATATTACACAGGAATCCGACCAATGGCTTAAAGAAAAAGTCACGGATATGCAAGTTGATTATGGACCAAGAGAAATTGACGATAAAGTTAATCACAATTTCGACACCACAACTACCTAAGTGTGGGGAGATTCGAATGTTATAAAAAGATAATGCTGTCTAAAGTTATTTGTTCTGTTCTCGTGTAGTTCCGAGAATGGAATCCGATTGGTCTTTTCCGCTAGCAGACACTAAAGAACTAGTTTTCTCCCTCCATTCTGAATTTTTATTTTTTTTAGGTTTTATTTGAAATTAATATGCATTTTAATTTATGTTTTATTGTGATTTTAAAAAACAAAATTTACTTTATTTCTTTAAGTTAAAAATATGATTTTTAAAATTCGTCGTAAGTTGAACACTAGGTCATTGAACCGAAATTGCTTTACCCGAGGGCGGGGCGACAAATTTTGTTATCATTATTTTTAATGATCTAAACGATGCCAAAAATATTATATATTATAAATTTTTGAATGTGGGGTTATGTACCAAACTTCAAAAATATGTATATATATGTTTGTATTTTATCTTATGTACAAAACAGGGTAAAACAATGCACTTTCAAAGACTGTCATTAAAGTTCAGCAAAAGGTACTAATTTTGACGACAAGACGCAAAACAACAAATATGATATAACAAATGAAGGAATGAACGATGAGGCGCCATCTATCATTCGACGAGCTTTGTAATTACAAACTCGGTATTTTTAATCACTTTTCTACGCTAATCACCCTCATGAATTTAAATTATAGTCTGATTTCATGCAAATGAGGGCATTGCATGATCTCAAGTGTGGGGAAGGGTTATAAATTCTTTCGGGTTTACACTTGTTTTAATTGCCAAATTTTGTGAAAATTTGAAAAAAATTTCAACTAAATGAATTCAAAATCATGTTTATACATATTTATGAACGGTGAAAACTAGGTGTTAATACCGAAATTATTGTTACCTCGAGGACATAAATTGAGAAACACCTTAAAACGCTTGAATTCATTTAAAATGGAATAAAGGAGAATAAAAAGGCAAAGAAAGAAACTAAGTGTGGGGAGAATGTACCATGTTATTCAATTAAAAACTATCTATCACATGTTTTTGTACAAGATTATTGCAGGTACTTTTACTTTGGACGATACTAATCAGTTTTACCCTGTTTACTGTAATACTTTTGAAAGAAAGATGGATCTACACGATGAATCAATTCCATCATTAAAAGGAAGTAAAGTCTTCCGAAAAAGAAACGCGCTTCTTGATTTAGGTCATGAAGTTGTCGTCCAGACCAGCTGTAGGTTGACGAAAAATCTAGAAAAGTCATCTCTAAAATCAGCAGGAAATCCACGGACCTCAGCATCAAACAGGGTCGCCAAGTGGTCAGATTTATCCTAACCATGAGAAGGATTTATCTCGTACAATGGGGAGGCACCGTGCAAATTAGCTTGATAAAACTAATGAATCAGATCCCCAGAAAAGGATAATCTCCTTAAAGATTAAAAATCAGCTTTTAAGACTGATATTACTCAATCCTAGAGATTGACCTTAAAGATTGAGAATTCAAACTCATGGAATTCAATGATATCTAAACTCGAGCTTGAACGAGAAAATATTTTGATCAAAAATACAAACCGATTTGTTTTCTGAAAACCCATTTTCAATGCGTTCATTACCATTGAACGTAAAATCCTAGGAATTCACCTGGAATTCATTAGGTCACCTGAACAAAATCGGGTGTCAACCGTAAGAACGGTGGTTGCATAGCATGGTCGGAAATAGGACCTTGTGCCAGACCGAAAAATTATAGGATGATCTTTACTATTGCTCCTACCAAGGATAGTACTAGCATCCGACACGTTTTTAGACCATAATCAAATGCATGTCACGGGACATTGCCTTAACTGTTTCTTGTTCATCGCTTTCCTTTACAACCGGACGGTAGTTTACCGAAAGGTAATATACGGAACAAGTAAATTGGATGTGTGCTTTCCGATACCGGGATAGCAGTGGATTACACGAACCTAAATGTTTTTAGCCAAAATATTGATCCACAAATATATTTTGCAACACCGATGGTGGGTCAAATCAGAAAACTTGTCTAGGGTAAAATCTAGCTTGAATTTTTAAAAGATCAAATGTTTTCATAAAGATCCAATTTCCTAAAGGATCTACATTTTTATAGTCATGTGGGACTGTAAACCGCCTTTCAAATGTGCACTTTGCTTTGGAAACCGAAAGTAAATCGGCTATTTAATTGCAAGTGTCGTTGACCTAAACCCAAGGCAACTGTGGATGACACACCCACCTTTAACCATGGTTCTATTGTTAATATCATTGTTTATACCGCTCTATCAAAATCACTGATGTACAAAGTGTGAAGAATAAAGAAGTGATTCGTGTGATGTATTATATTATTTCAAGACTGTATTGCTTGAGGACAAGCAACGCTCAAGTGTGGGGATATTGATAAGGCTAAAAAGGAACATATATTTCATAGCAAAATCCCCCAAGAAAGACAAGATTTTAGTTGTAATTGTTCCATTTTCAAGTAATATTCGTTTATTTTAAATAAGTGCGAAGACAAAAGGCAAAAACGACGATTTGAAGACACAAAGGTCCAAAAAGCTCAAAAGTACAAGATACAATCAAAAAGGTTCAAATTATTGATGAAGAACGTCTAAAAATGACAAGAGTACAAGTTACAAAACGCAAAGTACACGATATAAAATTGTACGAAAGGGCGTTCGAAAATCCGGAACCGAGGCATGAACCAACTTTCAGCGCTCGACGCAACGGTGTAAAAATTACGAGTCAACTATGCACAAGAATAAAATATAATATTTAAATAATTCATAATAAGAATAATATTAAATAATAAAAAGTTGTTAATTGAGCATAGTTCAGGGGTCGTAAATGAAAATTTCAATTCTAATTTCGCTATAAAAGCGATGATTTACGATCAAATTGAGAAACCTTTTTTTTCGATATTTTTTCGATATTTTTCTTATTTTTCTATCTATCAATATCAATATCTATAATTTATATCTATAATTCTCTATCATAATGTTAATGTAATCAGATATAACAATAATCTTAATTTTAATTTTAAATTATGATAATAATAAGATTTATGATAGAGATCGTTTGAGTGTGTAAGTCGAAATTCTGTCCGTGTAACGCTACGCTATTTTTAATCATTGTAAGTTATGTTCAACCTTTTTATATTAATGTCTCGTAGCTAAGTTATTATTATGCTTATTTAAAATGAAGTAATCATGATGTTGGGCTAATTACTAAAATTGGGTAATTGGGCTTTGTACCATAATTAAGGTTTGGGCAAAAGACCGACACTTGTGGAAATTGGACTATTGACTATTAATAGATGGGGGGTATTGTCTAATTGAGTGACAACTCATTGGAGTCTGTCGAACCTATCTTCAAATTAATTATCCTAATAATTAATAATGATTATGGTTGTCCTATTTAGTGACGTTCATATGGAATCTATTATAATCATTTAATTAATTATTCGGGTTGGGTAATTGATTATTCAAACTGATCAAGTGGGTAAATTAATATTCATATCTAATCAAAACAGGGGTAGATTACATACAGTGATAACTGGTGTAATTGTTGATAGAAGTGATAACTGCGTCACAGTTTAAATCCTTAATTAGTTGGAATATTTGACTTCGGGTATAAGGGTAATTTGACGAGGACACTCGCACTTTATATTTATGACCGATGGACTATTATGGACAAAAACCAGATAGGTATCAAATAAACCAGGACAAAGGACAATTAACCCATGGTAATAAATTAAAATCAACACGTCAAACATCATGATTACGGAAGTTTAAATAAGCATAATTGTTTTATTGTATTTTTCATCGCACTTTTATTTTCTGTCATTTTATTTTCTGTCATTTTATTTATCGCAATTTATTTTACGCACTTTAATTTTTGTCATTTATTTTTACGCTTAAAATCGACAAACCGGTCATTAAACGGTAAAACTCCCATTTTATAATAATACTACTACTTATTTATATATATATTTTTACAAATAAACTTAATAATATAAGCGTTAACTTCACCAGCTCCCTGTGGAACGAACCGGACTTACTAAAAACTACACTACTCTACGATTAGGTACACTGCCTATAAGTGTTGTAGCAAGGTTTAGGTATATCCACTCGATAAATAAATAAATAAAACTTGTGTAATATTTCGTCGCATTTTGTAGTAAAAATTAATACTATTTCGTACACCCCGCTGCACACATCAGGTTCCAAGAGAATTGTGTTTTTAGATGATTAAACGCTGATGGTAATATGGTGGAATATGTAAGGTTCTCTGGTAACAATAAATAAGCACGCATATATATCAAGGTCATTATAAGGTTGTTTCGAATGAAAAGTCGAAGTTGTCTTGCTGGAGCTGTGACAAACTTTGCTACTTTGAAAGGGATTATCAAGTTATTTTGGGTAATAATAACACTTAAGGAATTAGCACAACTACGTGTTAAACGTTTACTCAGTTTCTGAGAGTTTTTCAGATGCATAACTATATGCATCAATCTTTTCTTCCGTAGATGAAGTATAGTTGGTTCATCCTCTCGATTAAGGTGTCTTCAAGAATCATGAAAGATTTGAACACGGATTGGAATCGTCAAGATACAAATGAGGTTTAAGATGAAATCAAGTGGCAAACTTGAAGAATTGTTTAGTTTCATATGTTATAATCAATATTTTAATTCATTTTTAATTGTCCAATGTTGATAGTCCCAGAGTCCAATAGTCCAATAGTATATAGTTTAATATATAATATTGGAATTATTTAATACATATCGTGACCCGTCTACCGGTCTCAGTATTGATCACAACTCAAACCATATATATATTTTGGAATCAACCTCAACCCTGTATAGCCAACTCCAACATTCACATATAGAGTGTCTATGGTTGTTCCGAAATATATATATAGATGGGTCGATATGATAGGTCGAAACCTTGTATACGTGTCCCGTTATTTAAAGTGCGTAAAATAAATAACAGAAATTAAATGACGATAAAGTAAATGCGTAAAGTAAATAACGGAAATTAAAAGACGATAAATAAAATTGCGATAATTAAATTGCGATAAATAAAATGTAATCAGTTAGCTAGGAACAGTTAGCTGGAACAGTTAGCGTGGATTCTTAACAAAATTTCAATTAGTTAATTCGTTTGTTTCTAACAAATTTTATTTTGTCCAATATTTTCTTCACTATGCCACTTGTTAGATTTTGATAAGTCAAAATTCAAATATGAAATTGAATAAAAAGGGTTATTATGCGGTGAACGGATACGGATATCGGTGGATGTAAGCAGGATAGTAAATGTCTGTTGAATCGGATTTGAAGAATGTACAGTGTAACTTATTAATGTGAAACCTAAATATTCCTCGGGTATTACCTACCCGTTAAAATATGTTCATCATTAATAGTTTGTATGAAAGAATTTTTAATTACAATCTTTATGAAAACATATATACATATATATTTTCTTTAGATGTAATCATGGATTTAATGAGTTAATATGACTTTAATCTCATTTGATTTATCGATAATACTAGATTACATAATCTCTAAAACTTTAGAAATTACATAATCGCCATGTAGAACGAAGATAAAGTAGATAGAACGATACGTAGAACGATGATTAAGCTCGAGGTACAGAAGGAGATGTTGAGGCATGTGATGTTGAAACTTGGGTTGTTGGTGGTACTGGTGTCGATGTGGGTGGTACTATTGGTGCCGGTGATGTTGATGGGGCTGTTAAGTTTTGCACCATATTCTCCAAAGCCACTACTCGAGCGCGAAGCTCGTTGACTTCTTCTATTATTCCGGGATGATTGTCGGTCGAAACGAGCGGAGGAATAAGGTTTAGAATTTTAGATAGAAGATAATCGTGACGAGTTACCCTGGAGATGAGGCTAAAAATGGTGTTTCGGATAGGTTCACCGGTAAGTGCTTCAGGTTCTTCGCCGAGAGTGCAGGTTGGTGGGTGGAAAAGATCGCCTTTTTCTTGTCTCCATTGGTTAAGTCGACTACGAACCCATCAGATAAATTGAGGATGGCTGATTGATTGATTCATTCTGGTGACGCTGCTTCTGGGGCTGGAGTGGGACTCCATATCGGATTTCGAGGGATTTGAACTAGTGGTGAGTTTCATTTGATACAGTTAGATAAAGGGCTTTCGATATGAAATGATCTTCGGATATCGGATAATATTCTAATTACATAGAATACCTATATTTAGCATAGAAGATCCCGTAGATTACGGAGGGAATTAAGGAAACGTGTCAGGCAAGGTTTACAGTAACTGATACACTAGGATATGAATTTATCTATACACTATCTATCAAATAAGTGCAGGAAGTCGTGTCTAGACTTAGGAATGCTAAGAAGGAAATTTTCCACTAGGAATGATAAACATATGATAAGGCTAAAAAGGAACATATATTTCATAGCATTATCCCCCAAGAAAGACAGGATTTTAGTTGTAATTGTTCCATATTCAAGTAATATTCGTTTATATTTAATAAGTGCGAAGACAAAAGGCGAAAACGAAGAATTGAAGACGGAAAGGTCCAAAATGCTCAAATGTACAAGATACAATTAAAGTGGTTCAAAATTATTGATGAAGAACGTCTAAAAATGACAAGAGTACAAGTTGCGGAACGCAAAGTACACGATATAAAATAATACGCGAAGACGTCCGAAAATCCGGAACCGGGACCCGAGCCAAGAAGAAACGCGCGACGCAACGGACCAAAAATATCTAGTCTACTATGCATATAAATATAATATAATATATAAATAATTATTAAAATTATTTATATTTTATTTATATTTAATATTATGTCGGCAAGCTATGAGACAAATCAATGTGAGCTGTCCAGGGTGGCCATGTGACTCGCATGGCCAGAAGGCTATTTCCCATGCGAGTCGCATGAGGATCAGAATCAGGCCTGGTCTATAAATTTGCCAGTTTTCGTTCGTTTTTAAAGACACCCATAAAATAAAATAATAATAATACTCCATAGTATAATATATATATATATATATATATATATATATATATAATATAGATTAGTGTTATATTAGATTAGTTCGGGTTATGTAAAGGTTATTTTACGGGTTTTAAAGTCGGAGCTCTGTCCGTGTAACACTACGCGATAAATAATCAATGTAAGCTATGTTCTCCTTTTTAAATTAATGTCTCGTACTTAAGTTATTATTATGCTTATTTGAGCTGAAGTAATCATGATGTTGAGCTAAATATTAAAGATGGGGTAATTGGGTTTTGTACCATAATTGGAGTTTGGACAAAAGAACGACACTTGTGGAAATTAGACTATGGGCTATTAATGAGCTTTATATTAAATTAACGATACCTCGTTAATTTAATATAAAGGTTATGATTTGACGTATCTATATATAACCACATACGCTTAATCGGACACGATGGGCGGGATATTTATAAGTACGAATTATTATTCATTTGACCGGACACGGGGATGGATTAATAGTCAATGGACTCATTAAAACAGGGGTGGATTACATTCAAGGGTAATTGGTGTAATTGTTAACAAAGTATTTAAACCTTGGTTTACACACAGTCGATAACCTGGTGTATTCATTAAGCAAAGTATTAAGACCTTGTTACAGTTCGAATCCCCAGTTAGTTGGAATATTTGACTTCGGGTATAAGGTTAAATTTGCCGAGCATTTTATAATTATGACCGATGAACTATTATGGACAAAAACCAGATAGGTTTCAAATACATCCAGGACAAAGGACAATTAGCCCAGGACAATAAATTAAAATCAAAACGTCAAACATCATGGTTACGGAAGTTTAAATAAGCATAATATATTTTATTTCATTTTTTCTCGTACTTTTATTTATTGTCATTTCAATTATTGTTATTTATTTTATATTGTTATTTAAATATCGTCATTTACTATACGCTTCGCTTAAAATATAAATCGACAAACCGGTCATTAAACGGTAAAACCCCCACTTTTATATATTATTATATATATATTTATATATTTTTGTACAAATATAATTATATAAAAATAAGTGTTTCATAAGCCCGTCTCCCTGTGGAACGAACCGAACTTACTAAAAACTATACTACTCCGCGACTAGGTACACTGCCTATTGTGTTGTAGCAAGGTTTTGGTATATCCATTTTGTAAATATTTAATTAAAACTTGTTAAATTTTGTAGCATTCCGTATTAAAAATATATTATATTTCGTAACCCCACGCTATGACATCAAGTTTTTGGCGCCGCTGCCGGGGAGTCGGCGAAATTTTTATATTTTGTTTTTAGAAAAACAATATAAAATCTTTAAAAAAAAAAATTTAAAAAAACTTAAAAACTTAAAAATTTTTATATATAAATTTATTTTTAAGATTTTTACTATAAACTATCTTTTTTTTTATTTTAGTTTTATAAAAATATAAAGTTTTTATTTAATTTATATATTTTATATAAATATTTTTAAAACAGAAAAATTAAAAATTAGAAAAACAGAAAATAAAAATAAATAATAAATAAACCGTGAACCTGTCATTTTTTGACCCCCATTTGAACTGGACCAACAGGTCATGCGACTCGCATGACCCTTCTGCATAAACCCATGCGAGTCGCATGAGGTCTTCTGACAGGCCACCATTCTACCCTAATTTCGCATTTATTACGGATTTTATTATTATTATTATTATAAACCCTAATCTATTTATTATTATTATATTTTAGTTTTTAATTAGTTATTATTACTTATAATTAGTTTTATTTTATTTAAAATTAATACTTTTATAATATAAATATAAAAATAATATTTTTATAAAAATATATAATTTTATCAACTTTTTATTTTCCTTTATATTTTGTATCTTTTATTTATTTTTTGCGTAATTTTTGTATTTTTATCATTCGTGCTTAGTTTTAAGTCTAGTTTTTACCGTAGTTTCATTTTTATTTCTAGAATTTTTAGGCATTGCCGTAAAATCCCTTAAGTGCTTATTCCTTAGACTAAGATTTAGGTGCTTTAGAATTTTGCGACGCCGTTTTTCGCTTTAGTTTTAAATAGATTTTAGTGCCTTTAAGTAATTGCGGATTTCCTATAGAATTGCTTCTAAGCCTTAATACCTTTAGGCGCAACTTTTTAGATATAATTTTTAGACTTTTAAGTTCCGACGTTTTTCTTTCTTATTTTTATTTTTCGACACTTTTCGACGCGCAATCTTTTTCTTTCTTATTTCTCGACATTCTAGTTTTTAGGACTTAGAATTTTCTCTACTTCTTATCTAATTCTCCAAACGGAAAGAAAAATTATTTAAGTGGTTAAATTAATGGACGTTGACATTTTTCTGGTTCGTAGTAATAGTTGGATTTGTTAGTGGCTAGTTGTGGGCTTTCGATTTAAAGGGTCCTGGCTACCTGCTGCATCTTTTGGCTATTCGAAACGTGGGCAAAATCAGAAAAGTCTATTAATTGGATAACTTATATAAGTTTTTCTAAATTTTATAACTAATAGGATAATTCGTGATTGTACCACATTGTAGCTAAAATTTGGCCATCGCAATAAAATGGAAAATTTTGAAAGCAAGGCCTTGGAAACTCTTTTTGAACTCCAAAATCAATTAAATCAATACTCTCAACCGAGTGTTGATGACAATTCATTCAGTCAATCTTGGATCGCGAACGATGAAACAATAACTGGTTGTGAAATCTGTGGAGATTATCACTCAACATGGGAATGTTACTATTACGTTCCTATGGAAAATTACGCACCCACAGAACCTGCATGGAACGATTATGAAGAACGCAATTCAAACTGGGATTATTCCCAAGAATATATCCAAACTCAACAACCAGAAGACGAGGAAAATTACGTGTCCGAAAATTCTTTAGATCATATGAAAATCAAACTCGAAGAACTCGATGCTCAAAATGAACAAATGAGCGAGTTTGTAAACCGGCAAGCTGAAACTCTATCAGACTACACACCTGTTGATCTGAGGAGTATTGTTCAAGAAAATCTCAAATCATCGAATTTTGATGAATTCGAGAGCTCCGAAATCACCAACTATCCCGATGATACTTTTTATTCAGTTTTACCAATTTCACAACATATCGACACATTAGCCTCTACCGACGAAATCATCGATCCACCAATGGATGAAGAAGAAGTAAGGGTGACAAATTGGTACTCTTGGGAAAACGATAACGTTGAAAATTTTACCCCTGAGACCAAAGTGGTGGGACCGATAAGTACCATTAATGAAGAAGAATCTACTTCGATCCCGAAATTCACCATTCCACAACCTTCCAACCCAATATTCTCAATAGACAAATCATCTACCGAAGATGAACTAAGAACTGTAATAGATAATGACACCTCAAATTTTACCCAAATGGGTAATAGAGGTGAAAACTTTGATCCCGAGAATGAACGGAAGGAAATGTTAGGAATTGACCACCCTATAGGAATATGTATGTCAGTATATAACGATCCATTTGACCAAGAACCAGAAAAGAGACATATCCATTTACTAATAGCTACACTTAAAAAAGAATTAAGTAGTGAAGATCAACGGGTGAGTCTAAACTTTAAACCCATTGATATATTATACACCACCCGAGATATAAATAACTGGCTCACTATTTTAATTCGAGGAACTTATTCCACCGACTTCACATATCGTCAGCTAAAGTGTAGGGAAGTCTAACCCCACTTAACGTTAAATTAGGGGTTCGGGTTAGTGCATAACTCGTTAATAAACATGCATGATAAGTTAGGGTAAAAGACGCATTTTCAAAGATTAGCAAACTGTTCAAAAAAGCAACTATTTTTGAAGAAAAACATGTGTGATAAAATAAGAAGGAATGAACGATGAGGCGCGCCATCTATCATTCGACGAGCTTTGTAAGTACAAACTAGGTATTCTTAATCACTTTTCTACACTAATCACCCTCATGAATTTATAATTATAGTCTGATTTCATGCAAATGAGGGCATTGCATGATCTCAAGTGTGGGGAAGGGTTATAAATTCTCTCGGGTTTACACTTAGTTTATTTGCCAAATTTTGTGAAAATTTGAAAAATTTTCAATTAAATGAAGTCAAAATCATGTTTATATATATTTATGAACGATGAAAACTAGGTGTTAATACCGAAATTATCGTTACCTCGAAAAGGACATAAATTGAGAAACAACCCAAAATGCTTGAATTCATTTAAGAATGGAATAAAGGAGAATAAAAAGGCAAAGAAAGAAACTAAGTGTGGGGAGAATATACCAAGTCATTCAATTAAGAACTATCTATCACATGTTTCTGTAAAGTTATTGCAGGTGTTTTGTTTTGGACTAAATTAACTGTTTTACCCGATTTACTGTAATGAGAGATGGATCTACACGATGAATCAATTCCATCATTAAAAGGAAGTAAAGTCTTCCGAAAAAGACACGCGCTTCTTGATTTAGGTCAAGAAGTTGTCGTCCAGACCAGCTGTAGGTTGACGAAAAATCTAGAAAAGTCATTTCTAAAATCAGCAGGAAATCCACGGACCTCAGCATCAAACAGGGTCGCCAAGTGGTTAGATTTATCCTAACCATGAGAAGGATTTATCTCGTACAATGGGGAGGCACCGTGCAAATTAGCTTGATAAGACTAATGAATCAGATCTCCAGAAAGGATAATCTCCTTAAAAGATTAAAAATCAGCTTTTAAGCCTGATATTACTCAATCCTTGAGATTGACCTTAAAGATTGAGAATTACAAACTCATGGAATTCGATGATATCTAAACTCGAGCTTGAACGAGAAAATATTTTGATCAAAAATACAAACCGATTTGTTTTCTGAAAAACCATTTTCAATGCGTTCATTACCATTGAACGTAAAATCCTAAGAAATTCACCTTGAATTCATTAGGTCACCTGAACCAAATCGGGTGTTAACCGTAAGAACGGTGGTTGCATAGCATGGTCAGAGACAGGACCTTGTGCCAGACCGAAAAATCATAGGATGATCTTTACTATTGCTCCTACCAAGGATAGTTCTAGCATCCGACACGTTTTTAGACCATGAACAAATGCATGTCATTAGACATTGCCTTAACAGTTTCTTGTTCATCGCTTTCCTTTACAACCGGACGGTAGTTTACCGAAAGGTAATATACGGAACAAATAAACTGGATGTGTGCTTTCCGATACCAGGATAGCAGTGGATTACACGAACCTAAAAGTTTTAAGCCAAAATATTGATCCACAAATATATTTTGCAACACCAAAGAATGGATTAAATCAGAAAACTTGTCTAGGGTAAAATCTAGCTTGAATTTTCAAAAGATCAAATGTTTTCATAAAGATCCAATTTCCTTAAGGATCTACATTTTTATAGTCATGTGGGACTGTAAACCGCCTTTCAAATGTGCACTTTGCTTTGGAAACCGAAAGTAAATCGGCTATTTGATTGTAAGTGTCGTTAACCCAAGGCAACTGTGGATGACACACCCACCTTTAACCATGGTTCTATCATTACTATCATTGTTTATACCGCTCTATCAAAATCACTGATGTACAAAGTGTGAAGAATAAAGAAGTGATTCGTGTGATGTATTATATTATTTCAAGACTGTATTGCTTGAGGACAAGCAACGTTCAGGTGTGGGGATATTGATAAGGCTAAAAAGGAACATATATTTCATAGCATTATCCCCCAAGAAAGACAGGATTTTAGTTGTAATTGTTCCATATTCAAGTAATATTCGTTTATATTTAATAAGTGCGAAGACAAAAGGCGAAAACGAAGAATTGAAGACGGAAAGGTCCAAAATGCTCAAATGTACAAGATACAATTAAAGTGGTTCAAAATTATTGATGAAGAACGTCTAAAAATGACAAGAGTACAAGTTGCGGAACGCAAAGTACACGATATAAAATAATACGCGAAGACGTCCGAAAATCCGGAACCGGGACCCGAGCCAAGAAGAAACGCGCGACGCAACGGACCAAAAATATCTAGTCTACTATGCATATAAATATAATATAATATATAAATAATTATTAAAATTATTTATATTTTATTTATATTTAATATTATGTCGGCAAGCTATGAGACAAATCAATGTGAGCTGTCCAGGGTGGCCATGAGACTCGCATGGCCAGAAGGCTATTTCCCATGCGAGTCGCATGAGGATCAGAATCAGGCCTGGTCTATAAATTTGCCAGTTTTCGTTCGTTTTTAAAGACACCCATAAAATAAAATAATAATAATACTCCATAGTATAATATATATATATATATATATATATATATATATATATATATATATATATATATATATATATATATATATATATATATGTAATGACCCGGACTTTTTCGATCGATCTATACTTATAAGATTAATATTTACATAAATTAAACCTTACCAACATGATAAGCAACCCAAATTGTTGAGACTTATGTTTTTGAAAAGAGATTTACACAACGTTTGGCCGTCTAGTTTGACCGATGATATCACGAACTATATAACATATGATAATTATACGTTTGTGTATATATATGTATATATACATATTTAACATGATCTAAGGATGTTTTAATATCTCATTTTGTATTAATAACAATAAGTTACAAGTATATTTTGAAACTACTAACTTAAGTTTTTAAAACGATAACCATACGTAACGTTATTTGACATAAATACTTATGACCTATAATGTTTATACATATATCGTATAAGTAATGTATTTAATCACTTTTTAAGGACTTAAATACATAAAACAATATAAGTGTATTCACAAAAGATAGCTATATTTGAATTCTCATTCCATTTTTCACAAAATTTCTATACGTATATCTAGAGTACATGTACTCGTATCATACCTAACCTCTATACGTATTTACTATTGGTATATACACATCAAATCACCACCAACCAGCCCTTGTTCAATGCCTTATGTATAAGGTAACTACTTTTGTTATCTAGTATGACAATTTCACATGATTAAAAGATTTTTTCACAAAATTACAAACTTATACACCTTTTACACCACCATTTATACTCCATTCCATTTTCATTTTACTACACATTTCCTTTAACAAAAACACACTCTTAAGAAACTCCATAACCATTCAGCTAGTATCCATGAAGATCTAGCCATAAAAACATCACTTAAACACCATAAGAAAAACCTTACAAAAACACTTCAAGAATCCTTTCAAGAACACAAGTTTACTTCCAATCTTTCATCCAATTCCATCACTCTTTTGGTTCTAGGTTCTTACTCCTCTTTTACAGAAATCTTGTCCAAGTAACTTGAGGTAGTAACTTTGTTCATAACCTTATTCGATTCATATATATATAGCTATCTTATTTTGTGGTATAAAATTTTAACAAGAAGAACATAGTTTGAATGTTTTCAAACTTGTTTGCAAACTAAGTAGATCCTTCTAACTTAACTTTTAAAATACTTCAAGACCTGTAATATTTCATAAATATATGCTAATTTAACAAGGTATAACTTGGTTTTTCAAAGAACACCTTAAAAACTGAATTTACTACGTTGGAGTGCAACCGGGGGCTGTTTTGGGTTGGATAATTAAAAACTATCTTGAACTTTGAATTGGAGGTTTATTTTCTGGAAAAATGATATTTGATATGAATATGATAACACATAAAAATTTCATGATTTAACTCAAAGTATAAGTATTTTTAGAAAAATAATCATTTAAGGTTGTTTACATGATGGAAAATGATTAACTTCATAAGTTTTACTAAAGTTTGACCTATGACCTGTGATTTTGAATACAAACTAAGGTATTTACAGTTCATAGTCTTAAAGAGGGACTCGATCCAAGGAAGTGGCAAGTTGAACCAACGAAAACGGAGTTGTAACGAAGAAACTACGACCAAAACAAAATCGGATATCCAAGATTAGTTTAGCTACGAAAATAATTGGAGAAAATTAAATAAATCACATCTTTTTAAAATAACATGATATTTTATATATATGTACTCATAATTTAATTTTATATGGTTCAGGATCACCCGTAAACAATACGAGAAGATTAATCATAAGATCCCATGATTGTACGCAACACGTCATTTGACAACACCGGTACTTTATGTACGCAACACGTCATTTGACAACACCGGTACCGTGGGTCAAGATTAATCTCGACCAATACATATACGATGGAGGTTTTATTTATTTCGTTGGGGGTTTATTAAACACCTAAAAATGAACCATTTAAAATTGAATTACTAACATCGAACTGCTAACTACGGACTAAGGAATTATTAAAAGTATTAAAAGTATTATAAGTATATATATGTGACGATTGTTTAAAAAGAAAAGGTATTGATATATTATATATGGTTAGGTTTGTGATATCAATCGGAGACCAAGTCAAAATTTCATATCTTCAAGACGAAAGTGAGTATATAGTCCCACTTTTAAACTCTAAATATTTCGGGATGAGAATACATGTATTTTATGTTTTACGATATGGACACAAGTAACTGAAAAATATATTCTACGTTGAGTTGTACCACTGGCATACTTCCCTGTAGCTTGGTAACTATTATTTACAGCGGTATTGTAAACGCGAATCCTGTTGATAGATCTATCGGGCCTGACAACCCCAACCGGACTGGACGACCAGTATTCAACGGTTGCACAGTACTTCGTTTCGTGACTATACTTGGTACAGTGTAGTAAGATTTCATAATAAAGGGAATATGCGACGTGATTAAATGTTAAGTATGGTTACCAAGTGCTCAACCACTTAGAATATTTTTATTAAAACGTTTATATATGAAATCTTGTGGTCTATATATATATATTGCTGCCGGCATTAAACCTATATCTCACCAACTTTATGTTGACGTTTTAAACATGTCTATTCTCAGGTGATAACTAAAAGCTTCCGCTGCAACATGTTGAATTTAAGCAAGATCTTGAGTATGCATATTTGTGTCAAAAATAAAACTGCATATCCGAGGAATTGTAATGTAAAATATGCTAGAAATCGTATTGTTATCATCACATGTAAAGTTTGTAAGTCTAAGATTATCGCTAAACGATAATCATCTTTATATTGTCTAAAGCTTGTATTAATATAAGAGTTATGGTTTGTAATGTAAAATAAATGCAGTTGTTCTTTTAAAAATGTCGCATATAGAGGTCAATACCTCGCAATGAAATCATACGTTATCTAACTCGTTCTTATGGTTAAGGACGGGTTATGACATGTGGTATCAGAGCGGTGGTCTTAGCGAACCAGGTTTGCATTAGTGTGTCTAACTGATAAGTCGTTAGGATACATTAGTAAGTCTGGACTTTGACCGGGTCTGATTTAAAAACCATTGCTTATCATTGTTGGTTAAAATTTATATGTAAATATTATGTAGTACTAATGGGTTAGTTGTTGTGTGATAGATGTCGGGCTCAAAACTTGTTATCACATTCAGCGACTCCGAACCAGAATCTTCAGATGGCGTTTCAGTCATTAACCTATCCGATGACGAAAATAATATCTTTGGGGAAGACTCACAAATTCCGGATGAACCAACAATAAAGAACCCGGAAAGTGAACCCGAGGAGGAAAGTGAACCCGAGGAAGAAATACAGGAAATTACGAAAGACAAGTTCGAATTAGGAAAGAAACGAAAGGCTAATGAATTAGAAAATTCAAATCCCGAGTTTAGTGAGGATGATGTGGCACCAACTCCACTAGACACTACCACCCCTATTCCCGCTATTCCTATTCGTTCTATCCCGGCATCCAGTTCTTCAGTCCCACAGCCAAAATATAGGCAGACAGCAAGGATAAGCGTTAGGCGATTCATTGAACCTAAACGTCTTAGAAAATAGACCAAACGATGCGCTGCCGTATTAAATCATGGGATCATATAATGTTTTGTATAATATTATTAGTGTGGTTTGCTTAATGTTCGATGTAAGAAAAGCATATGTAAAATAGTGAAGTGTGAAATGCAATAATTTTCCATGGTTAAGTATTATTTAGATGGTAGTAATTGATTCTGTACTAAGCTATTAAGTATGGACATTAACGGGTAGGTACTACCCTAGATATAATTATAAAACGCTAATAAGAAGAAAAGACTTTTATAATAATACCTGGTTCATATAATTAATAAGCTATAATGTACTGTAAATATACACTACATCTATAATATTCCATGTGAATAATTATTTTCTTTTCATTCTTATAGAAGAATATGGCGCGATTGAACCGAATGACGGAACAAGAAATCCAGGAACTCATCAATCAGCGAGTGAACGACAGAATGTTATGGGTCGAGGCTGCAAGAGGTGCTGCAGTTAACCCAAATCCTCGTGTGGGGTGCACTTACAAAACTTTTCAAGCTTGCAAGCCCTCATCATTCAGTGGGACAGAAGGACCGATCGGTTTAACCCGGTGGATAGAAAAGATGGAGACTGTGTTTAAAATAAGTGGTTGTGTTGAAAAGGACATGACCAAGTATGCATCGTGCACTTTACAAGATAGTGCACTCACGTGGTGGAAAAATTATGTGAAGGCTGTAGGAGGAGATGTAGCTTATGATACTCCTTGGGAAGAATTCAAAACAATGTTAATCAACGAGTATTGTCCAAGGAACGAGGTTAGGAAGTTGGAAGATGAATTACGAAGCCTGAAGGTTGTTGGTACTGAAATCACCAACTACAATCAGCGATTCATGGAATTAGTTTTGCTATGTCCTGAATTGGTTCCAACCGAAGAACGGAAGATTGAAATGTACAAAGATGGTTTGCCCAAAAAGGTCAAGGCAAATGTTACAGCATCGAAACCTAAGACAATTCATGAAGCTATAACCATGGCAAACGAGCTAATGGATCAGGTCATCATGGATAAGAAAGTATTCAATACTGATGTGAAGGTATCAGGTAACAAAAGAAAGTGGAATGGAAATTATGATCGAGGTAACCAACAACAATCTTTTAAGAAACAAGAAATCACGCAAGGTGCGGGTAGTGGTTTAAGCTTTGGTTATAAAGGACAAAATCCTTTATGTAACCAATGCCACAAACATCACTCTGGCTACTGTAATGTGGTATGCAACAAATGTAATCGAAAGGGTCATCTTGCTGAAGATTGTAGGGCTCTCGTTACAAATACAAATGGTACCAAGACTCCTGCCACCAATGCAAATAGAACTGCTTTGGCTACCATTACTTGTTATAGGTGTGGAAAACAAGGTCACTATAAGAGCCAGTGTCCGAATCCAGAGAAGAATAATGGATCTGCACGTGGAAGAGCATTTGTTATTAATGCTAGAGAGGCGTGTGAAGACCCGGAGCTTGTTACGGGTACGTTTACCATTAATAACTTATCCGCATCTATTATATTTGATACTGGTGCCGATAGAAGTTACGTGAGTAGAGGCTTTTACGCTAAATTGAATTGTTCATCATTACCTCTAGATGCTAAGTACATGATTGAGTTAGCTAATGGTAAACTAATTAAAGCCGATAAAATTTGCCGCGATTGTAAAATAAATTTAGCCGGAGAAACATTTAAAATTGACTTAATACCCGTAGAATTAGGAAGTTTTGATGTAATAGTCGGCATGGACTGGATGTCCAAAGTAGGAGCTGAAGTTGTGTGTGCCAAGAAGGCAATTCGCATTCCTTGTAAGGATAAAATGCCGGTGATGATTTATGGAAAGAAGGGTAACTCAAAGCTAAAACTCATTAGTTATTTGAAAGCTCAAAAGTGCTTGAAGAAAGGGTGCTATGCTATCTTAGCACATGTTAATAAAGTCGAAAAGAAAGAAAAAGAGAAGTGCATCAACGACGTGCCTGTGGCAAGAGATTTTCCTGAAGTTTTTCCGGAAGAGTTGCCGGGATTACCTCCATTTAGATCTGTAGAATTTCAAATAGATTTAGTACCAGGAGCTGCACCAGTTGCCCGTGCTCCATATAGACTTGCACAGTCCGAGTTAAAAGAACTTCAGAGTCAGTTAAAAGAATTACTGGATCGTGGATTCATACGACCAAGTACTTCACCGTGGGGAGCTCCAATTTTATTCGTCAAGAAGAAAGACGGATCTTTCCGAATGTGTATAGATTATCGTGAATTAAATAAGTTAACTATCAAGAATCGGTATCCACTACCGAGAATTGACGACTTATTTGATCAACTCCAAGGATCATGTGTGTACTCGAAAATTGACCTAAGATCGGGCTATCATCAATTACGCGTCAAAGAAGAATATATACCGAAAACTGCTTTTCGGACACGTTACGGTCATTACGAATTTTTGGTCATGCCGTTTGGGTTGACAAATGCGCCAGCTGTATTCATGGACCTCATGAATCGAGTTTGTAGTCCATATTTAGATAAGTTTGTTATTGTTTTCATTGATGACATTCTTATCTATTCCAAGAGTGAGCAAGAGCATGAGCAGCATTTAAGGTTGATATTAGAGTTGTTAAGAAAAGAACAGCTATATGCTAAATTTTCTAAGTGTGCTTTTTGGTTGAAAGAAGTGCAATTTCTTGGCCACGTTGTTAGTAGCAAAGGAATTCAGGTTGATCCAGCAAAAATTGAAGCCATTGAAAAATGGGAGACTCCTAAGACACCAATGCAGATACGCCAATTTTTGGGTTTAGCCGGTTATTACAGAAGGTTTATTCAAGATTTTTCCCGAATAGCTAAGCCGTTGACAGCGTTAACGCAAAAAGGGAAGAAATATGAATGGACTTCTGAGCAGGAGAGTGCATTTCAATTACTGAAAAAGAAGTTGACTACGGCGCCTATTTTATCGTTACCAGAAGGGAACGATGATTTTGAAATATATTGTGACGCTTCGCGACAAGGTTTTGGTTGCGTTCTTATGCAACGGAAGAAAGTTATTGCATACGCATCCCGACAATTAAAGATTCACGAGCGGAATTATACGACGCATGATCTAGAATTGGGAGCAGTCGTGTTTGCATTGAAGATGTGGAGACACTACTTGTATGGGGTTAAATTCATTGTGTTTACTGATCATAAAAGTCTTCAACATATTTTTGATCAGAAACAGTTGAACATGAGGCAACGTAGGTGGGTCGAGTTAATAAATGACTATGATTGTGAAATTCGTTATCATCCCGGGAAGGCGAACGTGGTGGCCGATGCTTTAAGCAGAAAGGAACGAGAACCAATTCGAGTTCGAGCGATGAACATAAAAATTCGCATGAATCTCAACTCGCAAATCAAAGAAGTTCAACGAGAAGCACTTACTAAAGAAAACATAAGAAATGAAATAATGAAGAAGTATGAGAAGCAACTCGTTATACGGGAACACGGAATTCGATATTTTGCAAATCGTATTTGGGTACCGAAGTTGGGTGGATTAAGGAAGTTGATATTGAACGAGGCACATAAGACAAGATACTCGATACATCCCGGAGTCGGAAAGATGTATCAAGATCTTAAGACACATTATTGGTGGCCTAATTTAAAGACAGACGTTGCAACATATGTTGGGGAATGTTTAACTTGTTCCAAAGTCAAAGCTGAACACCAAAAGTCGTCAGGGTTACTTCAACAACCAGAAATCCCAGAATGGAAATGGGATGGTATTACCATGGATTTCATCACGAAGTTACCAAAGACTGCCTGGGGATACGACACCATTTGGGTGATTGTTGATCGTCTCACCAAGTCTGCACATTTCTTGCCTATAAAGGAAACGGATAGAATGGAGAAACTATTACGATTGTATATAAAGGAAATTGTTTCAAGGCATGGAATACCTATTTCCATTATATCTGATCGTGATAGTAGATTTACCTCAAAGTTCTGGCAATCACTACAGGAGGCCCTAGGAACTCGTTTGGATATGAGCACCGCATATCATCCGCAAACTGACGGGCAGAGTGAAAGAACAATTCAGACTCTTGAAGACATGCTCAGGGCATGTGTGATCGATTTTGGAAACGGATGGGATAAGTATTTACCGTTAGCAGAATTCTCGTATAATAATAGTTATCATGCGAGCATTAAAGCTGCGCCATTTGAAGCACTGTATGGGAGGAAGTGTAGATCTCCTATCTGTTGGAATGAAGTAGGAGATCGACAATTAACTGGACCCGAGATCATCCATGAAACTACTGAGAAGATAGTGCAAATCAAGGAGAAATTGAAAACAGCCCGTAGTCGCCAAAAGAGCTACGCCGATGTCCGAAGGAAACCATTAGAGTTTCAGATCGGTGACATGGTTATGTTAAAGGTGTCACCTTGGAAAGGTGTAATACGTTTTGGAAAAAGGGGCAAACTAAACCCAAGGTATGTAGGTCCGTTCAAAATTATCGAACGCATCGGACCGGTAGCTTATCGACTCGAGTTACCGCAACAACTCGCCGGAGTACATAATACATTTCACGTCTCGAACCTTAAAAAGTGTCTTGCAAAGGAAGACCTCACCATTCCTCTTGAAGAAATTCAAGTTGACGAGAAACTACAATTCATAGAAGAACCAATCGAGATCATGGACCGTGAAGTTAAACGGCTCAAGCAGAGCAACATACCGATCGTTAAAGTTCGTTGGAATGCATGAAGAGGTCCCGAGTTTACTTGGGAGCGAGAGGATCAAATGAAACAAAAATACCCGCATTTGTTTCCCGATGACGCAAAATAGGTACGATTTTAAAATTTCGGGACGAAATTTATTTAACGGGTAGGTACTGTAATGACCCGGACTTTTTCGATCGATCTATACTTATAAGATTAATATTTACATAAATTAAACCTTACCAACATGATAAGCAACCCAAATTGTTGAGACTTATGTTTTTGAAAAGAGATTTACACAACGTTTGGCCGTCTAGTTTGACCGATGATATCACGAACTATATAACATATGATAATTATACGTTTGTGTATATATATGTATATATACATATTTAACATGATCTAAGGATGTTTTAATATCTCATTTTGTATTAATAACAATAAGTTACAAGTATATTTTGAAACTACTAACTTAAGTTTTTAAAACGATAACCATACGTAACGTTATTTGACATAAATACTTATGACCTATAATGTTTATACATATATCGTATAAGTAATGTATTTAATCACTTTTTAAGGACTTAAATACATAAAACAATATAAGTGTATTCACAAAAGATAGCTATATTTGAATTCTCATTCCATTTTTCACAAAATTTCTATACGTATATCTAGAGTACATGTACTCGTATCATACCTAACCTCTATACGTATTTACTATTGGTATATACACATCAAATCACCACCAACCAGCCCTTGTTCAATGCCTTATGTATAAGGTAACTACTTTTGTTATCTAGTATGACAATTTCACATGATTAAAAGATTTTTTCACAAAATTACAAACTTATACACCTTTTACACCACCATTTATACTCCATTCCATTTTCATTTTACTACACATTTCCTTTAACAAAAACACACTCTTAAGAAACTCCATAACCATTCAGCTAGTATCCATGAAGATCTAGCCATAAAAACATCACTTAAACACCATAAGAAAAACCTTACAAAAACACTTCAAGAATCCTTTCAAGAACACAAGTTTACTTCCAATCTTTCATCCAATTCCATCACTCTTTTGGTTCTAGGTTCTTACTCCTCTTTTACAGAAATCTTGTCCAAGTAACTTGAGGTAGTAACTTTGTTCATAACCTTATTCGATTCATATATATATAGCTATCTTATTTTGTGGTATAAAATTTTAACAAGAAGAACATAGTTTGAATGTTTTCAAACTTGTTTGCAAACTAAGTAGATCCTTCTAACTTAACTTTTAAAATACTTCAAGACCTGTAATATTTCATAAATATATGCTAATTTAACAAGGTATAACTTGGTTTTTCAAAGAACACCTTAAAAACTGAATTTACTACGTTGGAGTGCAACCGGGGGCTGTTTTGGGTTGGATAATTAAAAACTATCTTGAACTTTGAATTGGAGGTTTATTTTCTGGAAAAATGATATTTGATATGAATATGATAACACATAAAAATTTCATGATTTAACTCAAAGTATAAGTATTTTTAGAAAAATAATCATTTAAGGTTGTTTACATGATGGAAAATGATTAACTTCATAAGTTTTACTAAAGTTTGACCTATGACCTGTGATTTTGAATACAAACTAAGGTATTTACAGTTCATAGTCTTAAAGAGGGACTCGATCCAAGGAAGTGGCAAGTTGAACCAACGAAAACGGAGTTGTAACGAAGAAACTACGACCAAAACAAAATCGGATATCCAAGATTAGTTTAGCTACGAAAATAATTGGAGAAAATTAAATAAATCACATCTTTTTAAAATAACATGATATTTTATATATATGTACTCATAATTTAATTTTATATGGTTCAGGATCACCCGTAAACAATACGAGAAGATTAATCATAAGATCCCATGATTGTACGCAACACGTCATTTGACAACACCGGTACTTTATGTACGCAACACGTCATTTGACAACACCGGTACCGTGGGTCAAGATTAATCTCGACCAATACATATACGATGGAGGTTTTATTTATTTCGTTGGGGGTTTATTAAACACCTAAAAATGAACCATTTAAAATTGAATTACTAACATCGAACTGCTAACTACGGACTAAGGAATTATTAAAAGTATTAAAAGTATTATAAGTATATATATGTGACGATTGTTTAAAAAGAAAAGGTATTGATATATTATATATGGTTAGGTTTGTGATATCAATCGGAGACCAAGTCAAAATTTCATATCTTCAAGACGAAAGTGAGTATATAGTCCCACTTTTAAACTCTAAATATTTCGGGATGAGAATACATGTATTTTATGTTTTACGATATGGACACAAGTAACTGAAAAATATATTCTACGTTGAGTTGTACCACTGGCATACTTCCCTGTAGCTTGGTAACTATTATTTACAGCGGTATTGTAAACGCGAATCCTGTTGATAGATCTATCGGGCCTGACAACCCCAACCGGACTGGACGACCAGTATTCAACGGTTGCACAGTACTTCGTTTCGTGACTATACTTGGTACAGTGTAGTAAGATTTCATAATAAAGGGAATATGCGACGTGATTAAATGTTAAGTATGGTTACCAAGTGCTCAACCACTTAGAATATTTTTATTAAAACGTTTATATATGAAATCTTGTGGTCTATATATATATATTGCTGCCGGCATTAAACCTATATCTCACCAACTTTATGTTGACGTTTTAAACATGTCTATTCTCAGGTGATAACTAAAAGCTTCCGCTGCAACATGTTGAATTTAAGCAAGATCTTGAGTATGCATATTTGTGTCAAAAATAAAACTGCATATCCGAGGAATTGTAATGTAAAATATGCTAGAAATCGTATTGTTATCATCACATGTAAAGTTTGTAAGTCTAAGATTATCGCTAAACGATAATCATCTTTATATTGTCTAAAGCTTGTATTAATATAAGAGTTATGGTTTGTAATGTAAAATAAATGCAGTTGTTCTTTTAAAAATGT
Source organism: Rutidosis leptorrhynchoides (assembly GCF_046630445.1). NCBI lineage: Eukaryota > Viridiplantae > Streptophyta > Magnoliopsida > Asterales > Asteraceae > Rutidosis > Rutidosis leptorrhynchoides. The sequence continues at coordinate 321,165,482 of NC_092338.1, read as the reverse complement.
CGCATATAGAGGTCAATACCTCGCAATGAAATCATACGTTATCTAACTCGTTCTTATGGTTAAGGACGGGTTATGACAATATATATATATATAATATAGATTAGTGTTATATTAGATTAGTTCGGGTTATGTAAAGGTTATTTTACGGGTTTTAAAGTCGGAGCTCTGTCCGTGTAACACTACGCGATAAATAATCAATGTAAGCTATGTTCTCCTTTTTAAATTAATGTCTCGTACTTAAGTTATTATTATGCTTATTTGAGCCGAAGTAATCATGATGTTGAGCTAAATATTAAAGATGGGGTAATTGGGTTTTGTACCATAATTGGGGTTTGGACAAAAGAACGACACTTGTGGAAATTAGACTATGGGCTATTAATGGGCTTTATATTAAATTAACGATACCTCGTTAATTTAATATAAAGGTTATGATTTGACGTATCTATATATAACCACATACGCTTAATCGGACACGATGGGCGGGATATTTATAAGTACGAATTATTGTTCATTTGACCGGACACGGGGATGGATTAATAGTCAATGGACTCATTAAAACAGGGGTGGATTACATTCAAGGGTAATTGGTGTAATTGTTAACAAAGTATTTAAACCTTGGTTTACACACAGTCGATAACCTGGTGTATTCATTAAGCAAAGTATTAAGACCTTGTTACAGTTCGAATCCCCAGTTAGTTGGAATATTTGACTTCGGGTATAAGGTTAAATTTGCCGAGCAGTTTATAATTATGACCGATGAACTATTATGGACAAAAACCAGATAGGTTTCAAATACATCCAGGACAAAGGACAATTAGCCCAGGACAATAAATTAAAATCAAAACGTCAAACATCATGGTTACGGAAGTTTAAATAAGCATAATATATTTTATTTCATTTTTTCTCGTACTTTTATTTATTGTCATTTCAATTATTGTTATTTATTTTATATTGTTATTTAAATATCGTCATTTACTATACGCTTCGCTTAAAATATAAATCGACAAACCGGTCATTAAACGGTAAAACCCCCACTTTTATATATTATTATATATATATTTATATATTTTTGTACAAATATAATTATATAAAAATAAGTGTTTCATAAGCCCGTCTCCCTGTGGAACGAACCGAACTTACTAAAAACTATACTACTCCGCGACTAGGTACACTGCCTATTGTGTTGTAGCAAGGTTTTGGTATATCCATTTTGTAAATATTTAATTAAAACTTGTTAAATTTTGTAGCATTCCGTATTAAAAATATATTATATTTCGTAACCCCACGCTATGACATCAACATACTTATAATATGCAGCTAAGGTCGAAGTCCAGACTCGCTAATGCATCCTAACAACTATCAGTTAGACACACTAATGCAAGACCTGGTTCGCTAGGACCAACGCTCTGATACCACCTGTAACGACCCGTCCTTATCCACCTGGACGAAGTCATCAACATTTGGTCCCATTACGATGATCGACTCCAAGTAATGTCCTTAAAATGAGCAAATGCACAGCGGAAGACTTAATTCGTACCTGAGAATAAACATGTTTAAAGTGTCAACCAAAAGGTTGGTGAGTTCATAGGTTTATCATATCAATCATTTCAATATCTTAATAGACCACAAGATTTCATATTTATAAACATAATACACTCGCAAGTGTATGTAAAGCATTCTAAGTGGTTGAGCACTTGGTAACCATACTTAACATTTAATCAACGTCGCATATTCCCTTTATTATGAAATCTCACTACACCGTACCAAGTGTAGTCACCGAAATGAAGTACTGTGCAACCGTTGAATACTGGTCGTCCAGTCCGGTTGGGGTTGTCAGGCCCGATAGATCTATCAACAGGATTCGCGTTTACAATACCACATGTAAATAGTAGTTACCAAGCTACAGGGAAGTATGCCAGTGGTACAACTCAACGTAGAATATATTTTTAAGTACTTGTGTCTATTTTGTAAACATTTATAAAAGCAGCGCATGTATTCTCAGTCCAAAAATATATATTGCAAAAGCAATTAAAAAGGGAGCAAATGAAACTCACCATACTGTATTTTGTAGTAAAAATACATATGACGACATTGGACAAATGTAGGGTTGGCCTTGGATTCACGAACCTATATCATTTGTATATATATTAAAGCATATACTCGTAGTCGAACAATTTCATATATTATAACTTTATATATTATTTATTTAGTTTGTAAATATATTTGAAAACGATTATTATTTATATAATTCTATATAATTATTATTCATCATTAATAATAATAATATTGTATATTAAGGTTTATATATGATAGAAATATATTTATATTTTAATTGATATCTTTTATATATAGCCTAATTTATATCTTTTTAATAATAAAAATATAGTGTTATATATTTTTATAAAAATCTATTTGTAGTAGTTCTGATAATGATAAAAATTGTAGTAATAATATTGATAGTAATAATGGTAATAATAATGATAATGTTAACTTTTGAAAATGATAGTTGTAATAAAGATAATAATTTTACTATAAATGATAATTTACTAAAAATGATGTTTTTTTTTATACTAATAAAGATAACCATAGTAATAATAATAATAATGATAACTTTAACAATAATACTTATGTTAATGATAACAATATTAATACAGATAATTACCAAATGATACAAATACTAATAATAATGATAATAATAATAGTCATAATCCTAATAATAATTATAATACATATATTAATAGTAAAATGATAAAATTAATGATAACAATATTAATAATACTAATAGAACTTAATGATAATATCATAACTAATATTCATAATAAAAATAATAATAGGTATAATACTTAATACTAATAATAATAATAATAATGCTCCTACTTAATAATAATAAATAATAATAACAACATCAATAATAATAATAATAATAATAATAATAATAATAATAATAATAATAATAATAATAATAATAATAATAATAATAATAATAATAATAATAATAATAATAATGATAATAATAGAAAAGAAACTACCTTAGAAATAAAAAGAATGCACCAAGCAAAGATCGAACCCGAGACCTCTCGTTAACAGACCCAACACTCAACCATCAATCCATATCCGTTTTTCCTATTATTATCCCAACCCAGATATATCTAAGCTATTTTATGTTCTCCATTCGAAAAGCCTAACAAATTTGGCCCAACAGACTCATTGTTTAAGTTTGATAAGCTTGTTTATTAGGCCCTACAAGTAATTTGATCTCTGCCCAATGAAACATACTTGTATCTGGCCCAACAGCACTTTTATTTTTAAAAAAAATGTTGTGGCCTAGTATTAAACCTAGGACCTCTCGATCAGCCATCCTCCACTCTAACCACAAATCTGCCTTTGCCTTCTCTCTTTTATCTCCTAGTTTAAATCAATTAAACCGTTTATTCTGTTCCTAATTCATCTTCTTCACAACTGTATCGACCGGAGGCTCCAAGTGACATCCAATTTATTGTTTTAAAATATTAAAACGAACCAGAATGATAACTAATAAGTGAATTAAATCAATAGACAAAATAACAGAAAGAAAAAAAAATAAAAATAAAATCAACTCAGCAGGTGCCCCGAAGAAAAGAAAAAAAAAATAAAGAACAAAAATATGATTTTGAGATTGTAACGTTTTTAGATTGTGATTCCTTCATGAAATATTTTCTAAATCACTATTAAAACACTCTGGAACTAACAATCGAACTGGAAACAACGTATACTTCATGAATTCGAAGGAAGAACATTAGTTGACTTTAAAAAAAACTCAAACTTTGACTTTGAAATTCGTACTCGATTTGAGGAATTAAAGGTTGAGAATTTACAGAGAGATTAAAGGGATGATTCCTAAGATCTCTGTATTTAAAGATTTTGAATATTGTTTCGAAATCGAATTTTGGCCATAAAAAGGATGTGGAACCGTCGGTAAAAAAAGTAATAAAAAAAATAAAAAAAAATCCTTTTCCAGTTCTGATTGTAGATGGCATAATATAGCTGTATTGTAGTCGACGATTCCCAAATAGAAGAAAACAAAGTTTAAAAGTAGAAAGGGAAAGATAACCACAATCGTACGAATTTTTAACTTATTAAAATTTATAATTAACAATAATAATTCTTTTAATAATAAATAATAATAATTCAAAATATTATTAATAATAATGACATAATAATACTGTTTATAATAATTATCATAATAATAATAATATGTAGCATAATGATATTAATAGTTATAGTAATGTTTTCAATGATATTAGTAATGATAATATTAATAAAATGTATTATTTTTATAATAATCATAATGATAATATATATTAGTAATAATAATTCTTAGTGATAATACTTAATACTAACATTAGTAATATCAAGTTACATGTTTTAAATCTTTAATAATAATATTACTAATACAAATAATATTATTAGTATTAATATTAGTAATAATAACAATGAAAGTAACACTAATAATATTGATATAACAAATTATACTTATCAAATTCCATATATATATACACATATATATATATATATATATATATATATATATATATATATATATATATATATATATATATATATATACATACATTTCCGATTACAGTTAAAAGTTCGTGAATCGTCAGTAATGGTCGAATGATAATTGAATATATATAAACATAATTTCAAGGTTTTCGAGACTCAACATAATAGATTTTGCTTATCGTGTCGGAAACATATAAAAATTAAGTTTAAATTTGATCGGAAATTTCCGAGTCGTCACAATTGTATAAAAGTTTGAACGCGAAATATTATTATAATCAGTTTTTCATATAGAATTGTAGTAGTTGAATTGTATATTAGCTACTAAGTATAAACTTAACGGGTAGGTACTACCCGAATTTAAACTTATAAAACGCTAATATGAAGAAAAAGCTTTTATAAATGAGTTCATATTATGCTACGAAATACTATTAACTACTCTTAATATTCTGTATGATTAACTTGTTCCATTTGACTATTTTGAAGGAAATGGCACCGACTACTCGACACATCGTGAATATGAATGAAGAGGAATTCCGTACTTTTCTAGCTTCAAACATAGCCGCAGTACAGGCTGCGCTACATACCAACAATAACCTTGGATCTAGCAGTACAGGAAATTGTGTAGGATGCACCTACAAAGAATTCACTGCCTGCAAACCTTTAGAATTTAATGGAACCGAAGGACCGATCGGATTGAAACGATGGACCGAGAAGGTCGAATCGGTGTTTGCCATAAGTAAGTGTACTGAAGAGGATAAAGTGAAGTATGCTACGCATACCTTCACAGGTTCTGCGTTAACATGGTGGAATACCTATCTAGAGCAAGTGGGACAAGACGATGCGTACGCACTACCGTGGTCAGCATTCAAGCACTTGATGAACGAGAAGTACCGTCCCAGAACCGAGGTCAATAAGCTCAAGACAGAACTTAGAGGGTTACGAACCCAAGGATTTGATATTACCACGTACGAAAGACGATTCACAGAATTGTGCTTATTGTGTCCGGGATCATTCGAAGGTGAGGAAGAGAAGATCGACGCGTTTGTGAAAGGATTACCGGAAAGAATCCAAGAAGATATAAGTTCACACGAGCCCGCCTCCATACAACAGGCATGTAGAATGGCTCACAAACTAGTGAACCAGATTGAAGAAAGAATTAAAGAACAGACTGCTGAAGAGGCCAATGTGAAGCAAGTCAAAAGAAAGTGGGAGGAAAATGGTGATAAGAATCACCAATACAACAACAACAGCAATTACAACAATAATCGTAACAATTATCCCAACAATCGCAACATCAATCGCAACTACAACAAACGGCCCAACAACAACAACAACAACAACAACAACAACAACAGCAACTACAATAATCATCCCAACAACAATAATAACCGTAACAACAACAACAACAACAATCAGAAGCAGCTATACCAAAGGTGTGAAAAGTATCACTCGGGGTTCTGCACCAAATTTTGCAACAAGTGTAAAAGAAATGGTCATAGCGCGGCGAAGTGTGAGGTCTACGGACCAGGGGTTAATAGAACGAAAGGAACAAATGGTGTCGGAACGAGTAATGGCGGAGCAAGTAGTGTCGGAGCAAGTTATGCCAATGTAGTTTGTTATAAATGTGGAAGACCGGGCCACATTATTACAAATTGCCTGAACCAGGAGAACACAAATGGACAAGGCCGCGGAAGAGTTTTCAATATTAATGCGGCAGAGGCACATGAAGACCTGGAGCTTGTTACGGGTACATTTCTTATTGACAATAAATCTGCTTACGTTTTATTTGATTCGGGTGCGGATAGAAGCTATATGAGTAGAGATTTTTGTGCTAAATTAAGTTGTCCATTGACGCCATTGGATAGTAAATTTTTACTCGAATTAGCAAACGGTAAATTAATTTCAGCAGATAATATATGTCGAAATCCAGAAATTAAACTGGGTAGCGAAATATTTAAGATTGATTTGATACCAGTAGAGTTAGGGAGTTTTGATGTAATAGTTGGCATAGACTGGCTGAAGAAGGTGAAAGTAGAGATCGTATGTTATAAAAATGCAATTCGCATTGTACGAGAAGAAGGAGAACCCTTAATGGTGTACGGAGAAAAGGGCAACATGAAGCTACATCTTATTAGTAATTTGAAGGCACAAAAACTAATAAGAAAAGGTTGCTATGCTGTTCTAGCACACGTCGAGAAAGTACAAACTGAAGAAAAGAGCATCAATGATGTTCCCGTCGCAAAAGAATTTCCCGATGTATTTCCGAAAGAATTACCAGGACTACCTCCACATCGATCTGTTGAATTTCAAATAGATCTTGTACCAGGAGCTGTACCAATAGCTCGTGCTCCTTATAGACTCGCACCCAGCGAGATGAAAGAACTGCAAAGCCAACTGCAAGAACTATTAGAACGTGGTTTCATTCGACCAAGCACATCACCATGGGGAGCTCCTGTTTTGTTTGTCAAGAAGAAGGATGGTACATTTAGGTTGTGTATTGACTACAAAGAGTTGAACAAACTTACCATCAAAAACCGTTATCCACTGCCGATAATTGACTACTTATTTGATCAACTACAAGGCTCGTAGGTTTATTCGAAGATCGATTTACGTTCTGGATATCATCAAATGCGAGTAAAGGAGGATGATATTCCAAAAACTGCTTTTAGGACGCGTTATGGTCATTACGAGTTTATGATTATGTCGTTTGGATTGACTAACGCACCAGCTGTGTTCATGGACCTTATGAACCGAGTGTGTGGGCCATATCTTGACAAGTTTGTCATTGTTTTCATCGATGACATACTTATTTACTCAAAGAATGATCAAGAGCATGAAGAACATTTGAGAAAAGTGCTAGAAGTATTGAGGAAAGAAAAACTGTACGCTAAGTTTTCAAAGTGTGCATTTTGGTTGGAAGAAGTTCAATTCCTCGGTCACATAGTGAACAAAGAAGGTATCCAGGTGGACCCGGCAAAGATCGAAATCGTTGAAAAGTGGGAAACCCCAAAAACTCCGAAGCATATACGTCAATTTTTAGGATTGGCTGGTTACTACAGAAGATTCATCCAAGATTTCTCCAAAATAGCAAAACCCTTGACTCCATTAACGCATAAAGGGAAGAAATTTGAATGGAAGGATGAACAAGAGGAGGCGTTTCAATTATTGAAGAAAAAGCTAACTACGGCACCTATATTGTCATTGCCTGAAGGGAATGATGATTTTGTGATTTATTGTGACGCATCAAAGCAAGGTCTCGGTTGTGTATTAATGCAACGAACGAAGGTGATTGCTTATGCGTCTAGACAATTGAAGATTCAAGAGCAAAATTATACAACGCATGATTTGGAATTAGGCGCGGTTGTTTTTGCATTAAAGACTTGGAGGCACTACTTATATGGGGTCAAAAGTATTATATATAACGACCACAAAAGTCTTCAACACATATTTAATCAGAAACAACTGAATATGAGGCAGCGTAGGTGGATTGAATTGTTGAATGATTACGACTTTGAGATTCGTTACCACCCGGGGAAGGCAAATGTGGTAGCCGACGCCTTGAGCAGAAAGGACAGAGAACCCATTCGAGTAAAATCTATGAATATAATGATTCACACTAACCTTACTACTCAAATAAAGGAGACGCAACAAGGAGTTTTAAAAGAGGGAAATTTAAAGGATGAAATACCCAAAGGATCGGAGAAGCATCTTAATATTCGGGAAGACGGAACCCGGTATAGGGCTGAAAGAATTTGGGTACCAAAATTTGGAGATATGAGAGAAATGGTACTTAGAGAAGCTCATAAAACCAGATACTCAATACATCCTGCAACGGGGAAGATGTACAAGGATCTTAAGAAACATTTTTGGTGGCCAGGTATGAAAGCCGATATTACTAAATATGTAGGAGAATGTTTGACGTGTTCTAAGGTCAAAGCTGAACATCAGAAACCATCAGGTATACTACAACAACCTGAAATCCCAGAATGGAAATGGGAAAACATTACCATGGATTTCATTACTAAATTGCCAAGGACTGCAAGTGGTTATGATACTATTTGGGTAATAGTTGATCGTCTCACCAAGTCAGCACACTTCCTGCCAATAAGAGAAGATGACAAGATGGAGAAGTTAGCACGATTGTATTTGAAGGAAGTCATCTCCAGACATGGAATACCAATCTCTATTATCTCTGATAGGGATGGCAGATTTATTTCAAGATTCTGGCAGACATTACAGCAAGCATTAGGAACTCGTCTAGACATGAGTACTGCCTATCATCCACAAACTAATGGGCAGAGCGAAAGGACGATACAAACACTTGAAGACATGCTACGAGCATGTGTTATTGATTTCGGAAACAGTTGGGATCGACATCTACCGTTAGCAGAATTTTCCTACAACAACAGCTACCATTCAAGCATTGAGATGGCGCCGTTTGAAGCACTTTATGGTAGAAAGTGCAGGTCTCCGATTTGTTGGAGTGAAGTGGGAGATAGACAGATTACGGGTCCGGAGATAATACAAGAAACTATCGAGAAAATCATCCAAATTCAACAAAGATTGAAAACCGCCCAGAGTCGACAAAAGAGCTACGCGGACAGTAAAAGAAAAGATATAGATTTTGAAATTGGAGAAATGGTCATGCTTAAGGTTTCACCTTGGAAAGGCGTTGTTCGATTTGGTAAACGGGGGAAACTAAATCCAAGGTACATTGGACCATTCAAGATTATAGATCGTGTCGGACCAGTAGCTTACCAACTGGAGCTACCTCAACAACTCGCGGCTGTACATAACACTTTCCAAGTCTCAAATTTGAAGAAATGTTTTGCTAAAGAAGATCTCACTATTTCGTTGGACGAAATCCAAATCAATGAAAAACTTCAATTCATTGAAGAACCCTTCGAAATAATGGATCGTGAGGTTAAGAGACTTAAACAAAACAAGATACCGATTGTTAAGGTTCGATGGAATGCTCGTAGAGGACCCAAGTTCACCTGGGAGCGTGAAGATCAGATAAAGAAGAAATACCCGCATTTATTTCCAGAAGATATGTCAACACCTCCAACTGCTTAAAATTTCGGGACGAAATTTATTTAACGGGTAGGTACTGTAGTGACCCGAACTTTTCCATGTTTATATATATATATATATATATATATATATATTAAATGAAATTGTTATTTACATGATTAAATGTTTCCAACATGTTAAGCAATCAAACTTGTTAAGACTTGATTAATTGAAATATGTTTCATATAGACAATTGACCACCCAAGTTGACCGGTGATTCACGAACGTTAAAACTTGTAAAAACTATATGATGACATATATATGGATATATATATAGTTAACATGATACTATGATAAGTAAACATATCATTAAGTATATTAACAATGAACTACATATGTAAAAATAAGAGTACTAACTTAATGATTTCGAAACGAGACATATATGTAACGATTATCGTTGTAACGACATTTAACTGTATATATATCATACTAATATATATTATATATCATAATATCATGATAATATAAAAATGTAACATCTCATTTGTTATAATAAACAATGGGTTAACAACATTCAACAAGATCGTTAACCTAAAGGTTTCAAAACAAAATTTACATGTAACGACTAACGATGACTTAACGACTCAGTTAAAATGTATATACATGTAGTGTTTTTATATGTATTCATACACTTTTGAAAGACTTCAAGACACTTATCAAAATACTTCTACTTAACAAAAATGCTTACAATTACATCCTCGTTCAGTTTCATCAACAATTCTACTCGTATGCACCTGTATTCGTACTCGTACAATACACAGCTTTTAGATGTATGTACTATTGGTATATACACTCCAATAATCAGCTCTTAGTAGCCCATGTGAGTCACCTAACACATGTGGGAACCATCATTTGACAACTAGCATGAAATATCTCATAAAATTACAAAAATATGAGTAATCATTCATGATTTATTTACATGAAAACAAAATTACATATCCTTTATATCTAATCCATACACCAACGACCAAAAACACCTACAAACACTTTCATTCTTCAATTTTCTTCATCTAATTGATCTCTCTCAAGTTCTATCTTCAAGTTCTAAGTGTTCTTCATATATTCTACAAGTTCTAGTTACATAAAATCAAGAATACTTTCAAGTTTGCTAGCTCACTTCCAATCTTGTAAGGTGATCATCCAACCTCAAGAAATCTTTGTTTCTTACAGTAGGTTATCATTCTAATACAAGGTAATAATCATATTCAAACTTTGGTTCAATTTCTATAACTATAACAATCTTATTTCAAGTGATGATCTTACTTGAACTTGTTTTCGTGTCATGATTCTGCTTCAAGAACTTCGAGCCATCCAAGGATCCGTTGAAGCTAGATCCATTTTTCTCTTTTCCAGTAGGTTTATCCAAGGAACTTAAGGTAGTAATGATGTTCATAACATCATTCGATTCATATATATAAAGCTATCTTATTCGAAGGTTTAAACTTGTAATCACTAGAACATAGTTTAGTTAATTCTAAACTTGTTCGCAAACAAAAGTTAATCCTTCTAACTTGACTTTTAAAATCAACTAAACACATGTTCTATATCTATATGATATGCTAACTTAATGATTTAAAACCTGGAAACACGAAAAATACCGTAAAACCGGATTTACGCCGTCGTAGTAACACCGCGGGCTGTTTTGGATTAGTTAATTAAAAACTATGATAAAATTTGATTTAAAAGTTGTTATTCTGAGAAAATGATTTTTATTATGAACATGAAACTATATCCAAAAATTATGGTTAAACTCAAAGTGGAAGTATGTTTTCTAAAATGGTCATCTAGACGGTCGTTCTTTCGACTGAAATGACTACCTTTACAAAAACGACTTGTAACTTATTTTTCCGACTGTAAACCTATATTTTTTCTGTTTAGATTCATAAAATAGAGTTCAATATGAAACCATAGCAATTTGATTCACTCAAAACGGTTTTAAAATGAAGAAGTTATGGGTAAAACAAGATTGGATAATTTTTCTCATTTTAGCTACGTGAAAATTGGTAACAAATCTATTCCAACCATAACTTAATCAACTTGTATTGTATATTATGTAATCTTGAGATACCATAGACACGTATACAATGTTTCGACCTATCATGTCGACACATCTATATATATTTCGGAACAACCATAGACACTCTATATGTGAATGTTGGAGTTAGCTATACAGGGTTGAGGTTGATTCCAAAATATATATAGTTTGAGTTGTGATCAATACTGAGATACGTATACACTGGGTCGTGGATTGATTCAAGATAATATTTATCGATTTATTTCTGTACATCTAACTGTGGACAACTAGTTGTAGGTTACTAACGAGGACAGCTGACTTAATAAACTTAAAACATCAAAATATATTAAAAGTGTTGTAAATATATTTTGAACATACTTTGATATATATGTATATATTGTTATAGGTTCGTGAATCAACCAGTGGCCAAGTCTTACTTCCCGACGAAGTAAAAATCTGTGAAAGTGAGTTATAGTCCCACTTTTAAAATCTAATATTTTTGGGATGAGAATACATGCAGGTTTTATAAATGATTTACAAAATAGACACAAGTACGTGAAACTACATTCTATGGTTGAATTATCGAAATTGAATATGCCCCTTTTTATTAAGTCTGGTAATCTAAGAATTAGGGAACAGACACCCTAATTGACGCGAATCCTAAAGATAGATCTATTGGGCCTAACAAACCCCATCCAAAGTACCGGATGCTTTAGTACTTCGAAATTTATATCATATCCGAATTGTGTCCCGGAATGATGGGGATATTCTTATATATGCATCTTGTTAATGTCGGTTACCAGGTGTTCACCATATGAATGATTTTTATCTCTATGTATGGGATGTGTATTGAAATATGAAATCTTGTGGTCTATTATTATGATTTGATATATATAGGTTAAACCTATAACTCACCAACATTTTTGTTGACGTTTTAAGCATGTTTATTCTCAGTTAATTATTAAGAGCTTCCGCTGTCGCAGACTTAAATAAGGACGAGATTTGGAGTCCATGCTTATATGATATTGTGTAAAAACTGCATTCAAGAAACTTATTTTGTTGTAACATATTTGTATTGTAAACCATTATGTAATGGTCGTGTGTAAACAGGATATTTTAGATTATCATTATTTGATAATCTACGTAAAGCTTTTTAAACCTTTATTGATGAAATAAAGGTTATGGTTTGTTTTAAAATGAATGCAGTCTTTGAAAAACGTCTCATATAGAGGTCAAAACCTCGCAACGAAATCAATTAATTTGGAACGTTTTTAATCAATAAGAACGGGACATTTCAATATACACATAATAATTTAGCTCTTAGCAGCCCTAGATAGTCAACAAACATGTGGAACCAACAATTAGACAGCTAGCATGACTTATGAGCAAGGAAATAAAAAACAAGAACTCCTTTTAACCCCACTCACCTTCACCACTCACCACCTACTCTAATTCACTTCCAATTTTCTTCCTAATTCTCTCTCAAAACACACACACTCTTCCATGAATGTCTAAGTTACTATTTTTTCAGCAAAAATCATCAAATACAAGCTTTGGTTATTACCTATAATCATCATAAAAACAATTACTCAAGAACACATCAAGAACACTTCCAAATTTACAAGTTTACTTCCAAGTTTTCTAATCCATTCCAAGCAATCATTTTAGATCAAGAAACCTTTGTTATTTAAAGTAAGATATCTTTCTAATACAAGGTAATACTCATATTCAAACTTTGATTCAATTTCTATAACTTTTACAATCTTATTTCTAGTGGAAATCTTACTTGAACTTGTTTTCGTGTCATGATTTTGCTTCAAGAACTTTCAAGCCATCCAAGGATCCTTTAAAGCTAAATCTATTTTATTCATTTCAAGTAGGTTTATCCACAAAACCTGAGGTAGTAAGGATGTTCATAACATCATTCAATTCATATATATAAAACTACCTTATTCGAAGGTTTAAACTTGTAATCACTAGAACATAGTTAATCCTTCTAACTTGACTTTTAAAATCAACTAAACACATGTTCAATATCTATATGACATGCTAACTTAATGATATAAAACCTGAAAACACGAAAAACACCGTAAAACCGGATATACGCCGTCGTAGTAACACCGTGGGCTGTTTTGGGTTAGTTAATTAAAAACTATGATAAACTTTGATTTAAAAGTTGTTCTTCTGGAAAAATGATTTTTCTTATGAACATGAAACTATATCCAAAAATCATGGTTAAACTCAAAGTGGAAGTATGTTTTCCAAAATGGTCATCTAGACGTCGTTCTTTCGACTGAAATGACTACCTTTATAAAAATGACTTGTAACCTGTATTTCTGACTATAAACTTATACTTTTTCTGTTTAGATTCATAAACTTAAGTTCAATATGAAACCATAGCAACTTGAATCACTCAAAACGGATTTAAAACGAAGAAGTTATGGGTAAAACAAGATTGGATATTTTTGCTTGTTGTAACTACGTGAAAATTGGTAACAAATCTATATTAATCATATCCTAGCTAACTCATATTGTATTATACATGTATTCTAATATATTATGTAAACTTGGGATACCATAGACACGTATGCAAATGTTTTGACATATCATATCGAACCGTGTATATATATTATTTGGAACAACCATAGATATTATATATGCAGTAATGTTGGAGTTAGCTATACAGGGTTAAGGTTGATTCCAAAAATATATATACTTTGAGTTGTGATCTAGCCTGAGACATGTATACAATGGGTCGTGGATTGATTTAAGATAATATATATCGATTTATTTCTGTACATCTAACTGTGGATAACTAGTTGTAGGTTACTAACAAGGACAGCTGACTTAATAAACTTAAAACAGTAAAACGTATTAAAAATGTTGTAAATATATTTTGAACATACTTTGATATATATGTACATATTTGTTATAGGTTCGTGAATCGACCAGTGGCCAAGTCTTACTTCCCGACGAAGTAAAAATCTGTGAAAGTGAGTTATAGTCCCACTTTTAAAATATAATATTTTGGGATGAGAATACATGCAGTTTTATAAATGTTTTACGAAATAGACACAAGTAAATGAAACTACATTATATGGGTGAATGATCGAAGCCGAATATTGGGCCTAACGAACCCCATCCATGGTTGCGGATGCTTTAGTACTTCGATGTTGTTTTATCATGTCTGATGGATTTCCCGGAATGATATGGGATATTCTTATATGCATCTTGTTAATGTCGGTTACCAGTTGTTCACCATATGAATGATTTTTATCTCTATGTATGGGATGTATATTGAAATATGAAATCTTGTGGTCTATTATCACAATTTGATAAATATATAGGTTAAACCTATAACTCACCAATATTTTTGTTCACGTTTAAAGCATGTTTATTCTCAGGTGATTATTAAGAGCTTCCGCTGTTGCATGCTAATATATGGACAAGATTTGGTGTCAGCATGCTTGTATAATATTGTTTAAAACTGGATTCGAGATTTATTTTGTTGTAACATATTAATATTGTAAACCAATATGTATTGGTAGTGTATTGTCATAACCCGTCCTTAACCATAAGAACGAGTTAGATAACGTATGATTTCATTGCGAGGTATTGACCTCTATATGCGACATTTTTAAAAGAACAACTGCATTTATTTTACATTACAAACCATAACTCTTATTTTAATACAAGCTTTAGACAATAAAAAGATGATTATCGTTTAGCGATAATCTTAGACTTACAAACTTTACATGTGATGATAACAATACGATTTCTAGCATATTTTACATTACAAATCCTCCGATATGCAGTTTTATTTTTGACACAAATATGCATACTCAAGATCTTGTTTAAATTCAACATGTTGCAGCGGAAGATTCTAATTATCACCTGAGAATGAACATGCTTAAAACGTCAACATAAAGTTGGTGAGATATAGGTTTAATGCCGGCAGCAATATATATATAGACCACAAGATTTCATATATAAACATTTTAATAAAAATATTCTAAGTGGTTGAGCACTTGGTAACCATACTTAACATTTAATCACGTCGCATATTCCCTTTATTATGAAATCTTACTACACCGTACCAAGTGTAGTCACGAAACGAAGTACTGTGCAACCGTTGAATACTGGTCGTCCAGTCCGGTTGGGGTTGTCAGGCCCGATAGATCTATCAACAGGATTCTCGTTTACAATACCGCTGTAAATAATAGTTACCAAGCTACAGGGAAGTATGCCAGTGGTACAACTCAACGTAGAATATATTTTTCAGTTACTTGTGTCCATATCGTAAAACATAAAATACATGTATTCTCATCCCGAAATATTTAGAGTTTAAAAGTGGGACTATATACTCACTTTTGCCTTGAAGATATATATATTTTGACTTGGTCTCCGGTTGATATCACGAACCTATCCATATATAATTTATCAATATATTTTCATTTTAAACAATCGTCACATATATATACTTATAATACTTTTAATGTCTTCTTAGTCCGTAGTTAGCAATTCAATTTTTAATGGTTCATATTTAGGTGTTTAATAAATAAATAAAACCCCCATCGAAATAAATAAAACCCCCATCGTATACGTATTGGTCGGGATTAATCTTGACCCATGGTACCGGTGTTGTCAAATGACGTGTTGCGTACATAAAGTACCGGTGTTGTCAAATGACGTGTTGCGTACAATCATGGAATCTTATGATTAATCTTCTCGTATTGTTTACGGGTGATCCTGAAATATATAAAATTAAATTATGAGTACATATATATAAAATATCATGTTATTTTAAAAAGATGTGATTTATTTAATTTTTCTCCAATTATTTTCGTGGCTAAACTAGTCTTGGATATCCGATTTTGTTTTGGTCATAGTTTCTTCGTTACAACTCCGTTTTCGTTGGTTCAACTTGCCACTTCCTTGGATCGAGTCCTTCTTTAAGAATATGAACTATAAATACCTTAGTTTGTATTCGAAATCATAGGTCATAGGTCAAACTTTGGTGAAACTTATGAAGTTAATCATTTTCCATCATGTAAACAACCTTAAATGATTATTTTTCTAAAAATACTTATACTTTGAGTTAAATCATGAAATTTTTATGTGTTATCATATTCATAGTAAATATCATTTTTCCAGAAAATAAACCTCCAATTCAAGGTTCAAAATAGTTTTTAATTATCCAACCCAAAACAGCCCCCGGTTGCACTCCGACGTCGTAAAAACAGTTTTTAAGGTGTTCTTTGAAAAACCAAGTTATACCTTGTTAAATTAGAATATATTTATGATATATTACAGGTCTTGAAGTATTTTAAAAGTTAAGTTAGAAGGATCTATTTAGTTTGCAAACAAGTTTGAAAACATTCAAACTATGTTCTTGTTGTTAAAATTTTATACCATAAAATAAGATAGCTATATATATATGAATCGAATAAGGTTATGAACAAAGTTACTACCTCAAGTTACTTGGACAAGATTGCTGTAAAAGAGGAGTAAAAACCTAGAACCAAAAGAGTGATGGAGTTGAATGAAAGATTGGAAGTAAACTTGTGTTCTTGGAAGGATTCTTGAAGTGTTTTTGTAAGAGTTTTCTTATGATGATTAAGGCTTGTTTCTATGGCTAGATGTTCATGGTTTCTTGCTGAATTGATGAGGATTTCTTATGGCTTTCAAGTAGGTGTGTTAGAGAGTAATTTGGAAGTGATAATGGTGAACTAGAATTGATATGGGGAAGGCCATATAAAACGTGAATGGGGGGGACATGGACAAGTTTTCCTTTTGTTATTTTGTATGACTTTCAATGCTAGCATCCAATTTCTAATTACCTTATACATAAGGCATGAACAAGGGCTGGTTGGTGGTGATTTGATGTGTATATACCAATAGTAAATACGTATAGAAGCTAGGTATGATACGAGTACATATACTCTAGATATACGTATAGAAATCTTGTGAAAATGGAACGAGGATTCAAATATAGCTATCTTTTGTGAATACACTTATATTGTTTTATGTATTTAAGTCCTTAAAAGTGATTAAATACATTACTTATACGATATATGTATAAACATTATAGGTCATAAGTATTTATGTCAAATAACGTTAAGTATGGTTATCGTTTTGAAAACTTAAGTTAGTAGTTTCAAAATATACTTATAACTTATTGTTATTAATACAAAATGAGGTATTAAAACATTCTTAGATCATGTTAAATATGTATATATACATATATATACACAAACGTATAATTATCATATGTTATATAGTTCGTGATATCATCGGTCAACTAGACGGTCAAACGTTGTGTAAAACTCTTTTCAAAACATAATTCTCAACAATTTGGATTGCTTATAATGTTGGTAAGTTTAATTTATGTAAATATTAATCTTATGAGTATAGATTGATCGAAAAAGTCCGGGTCATTACAGTACCTACCCGTTAAATAAATTTCGTCCCGAAATTTTAAAATTGTACCTATTTTGCGTCATCGAGAAACAAGTGTGGATACTTTTGTTTCATCTGATCCTCTCGTTCCCAAGTAAACTCAGGACCTCTTCGAGCATTCCAACAAACCTTAACGATCGGTATGTTGTTCTGCTTGAGCTGTTTAACTTCACGGTCCATGATTTCGATTGGTTCTTCGATGAATTGTAGTTTCTCATCGACATGGATTTCTTCAAGAGGAATGGTGAGATCTTCCTTTGCAAGACACTTCTTAAGGTTCGAGACGTGAAATGTATTATGTACTCCGACGAGTTGTTGTGGTAACTCGAGTCGATAAGCTACCGGTCCAATGCGTTCGATAATCTTGAACGGGCCTACGTATCTTGGGTTCAGTTTACCCCTTTTACCGAAACGTATTACACCTTTCCAAGGTGACACCTTTAGCATAACCATGTCACCGATCTGAAACTCTAATGGTTTCCTTCGGACATCGGCGTAGCTCTTTTGGCGACTACGGGCTGTTTTCAATCTCTCCTTGATTTGTACTATCTTCTCAGTCGTTTCGTGTATGATCTCGGGACCAGTTAATTGTTGATATCCTACTTCATTCCAACAAATAGGAGATCTACACTTCCTTCCGTACAATGCTTCGAATGGCGCATCTTTAATGCTCGCATGATAACTATTATTATACGAGAATTCTGCTAATGGTAGATATTTATCCCATCCGTTTCCAAAATCGATCACACATGCCCTGAGCATGTCTTCAAGAGTCTGAATTGTTCTTTCACTCTGCCCGTCGGTTTGCGGATGATATGCGGTACTCATATCCAAACGAGTTCCTAGTGCCTCCTGTAGTGATTGCCAGAACTTTGAGGTAAATCTACTATCACGATCAGATATATTATGGAAATAGGTATTCCATGCCTTGAAACTATTTCCTTTATATATAATCGTAATAATTTCTCCATTCTATCCGTTTCCTTTATAGGCAAGAAATGTGCAGATTTGGTAAGACGATCAACAATTACCCAAATGGTGTCGTATCCCCAGGCAGTCTTTGGTAACTTTGTGATGAAATCCATGGTAATACCGTCCCATTTCCATTCTGGGATTTCTGGTTGTTGAAGTAATCCTGACGGCTTCTGGTGTTCTGCTTTGACTTTGGAACAAGTTAAACACTCCCCAACATATGTTGCAACGTCTGTCTTTAAATTAGGCCACCAATAATGTGTCTTAAGATCTTGGTACATCTTTCCAACCCCAGGATGTATCTAATATCTTGTCTTATGTGCCTCGTTCAATATCAACTTCCTTAATCCACCCAACTTCGGTACCCAAATACGATTTGCAAAATATCGAGTTCCATCTTCCCGCATAACGAGTTGCTTCTCATACTTCTTCATTATTTCATTTCCTATATTTTCTTTAGTAAGTGCTTCTCGTTGAGCCTCTTTAATTTGTGAGTTGAGATTCATGCGAATTTTTATGTTCATCGCTCGAACTCGAATTGGTTCTCATTCCTTTCTGCTTAAAGCATCGGCCACCACGTTCGCCTTCCCGGAATGATAACGAATTTCACAATCATAGTCGTTTATCAGCTCGACCCACCTACGTTTCCTCATGTTCAACTGTTTCTGATCAAAAATATGTTGAAGACTTTTATGATCAGTAAACACAGTGCATCTAACCCCATATAAGTAGTGTCTCCATATCTTCAACGCAAACACGACTGCTCCCAGTTCTAGATCGTGCGTCGTATAATTCCGCTCGTGAATCTTCAATTGTCGGGATGCGTATGCAATAACTTTCTTTCGTTGCATAAGAACACAACCAAAACCTTGTCGCGAAAGCGTCACAATATATTTCAAAATCATCGTTCCCTTCAGGTAACGATAAAATAGGCACCGTAGTTAACTTCTTCTTCAGTAATTGAAATGCGTTCTCCTGCTCCGAAGTCCATTCGTATTTCTTCCCTTTTTGCGTTAATGCTGTCAATGGCTTAGCTATTCGGGAAAAATCTTGAATAAACCTTCTATAATAACCGGCTAAACCCAAAAATTGGCGTATCTGCATTGGTGTTTTAGGAGTCTCCCATTTTTCAATGGCCTCAATTTTAGCTGGATCAACCTGAATTCCTTTGCTACTAACAACGTGACCAAGAAATTGCACTTCTTTCAACCAGAAAGCACACTTAGAAAATTTAGCGTATAGCTGTTCTTTTCTCAACAACTCTAATATCAACCTTAAATGCTGCTCATGCTCTTGCTCACTCTTGGAATAGATAAGAATGTCATCAATGAAAACAATAACAAACCTATCTAAATATGGACTACAAACTCGATTCATGAGGTCCATGAATACAGCTGGCGCATTCGTCAATCCAAACGGCATGACCAAAAATTCGTAATGACCGTAACGTGTCCGGAAAGCAGTTTTCGGTATATCTTCTTCTTTGACGCGTAATTGATGATAGCCCGATCTTAGGTCAATTTTTGAGTACACACATGATCCTTGCAGTTGATCAAATAAGTCGTCAATTCTCGGTAATGGATACCGATTCTTGATAGTTAACTTATTTAATTCACGATAATCTATACACATCCTAAAAGATCCATCTTTCTTTTTAACAAATAGAATCGGAGCTCCCCACGGTGAAGTACTTGGTCGTATGAACCCACGATCCAGTAATTCTTTTAACTGACTCTGAAGTTCTTTTAACTCGGACGGTGCAAGTCTATATGGAGCACGGGCAACTGGTGCAGCTCCTGGTACTAAATCTATTTGAAATTCTACAGATCTAAATGGAGGTAATCCCGGCAACTCTTCCGGAAAAACTTCAGGAAAATCTCTTGCCACAGGCACGTCGTTGATGCACTTCTCTTTTTCTTTCTTTTCGACTTTATTAACATGTGCTAGAATAGCATAACATCCCTTTTCTAAACACTTCTTGACTTTCAAACAGCTAATGAGTTTTAACTTTGAATTACCCTTCTCTCCATAAATCATCACCGGCATTTTATCCTTACAAGGAATGCGAATTGCCTTCTTGGCACACACAACTTCAGCTCCTACTTTGGACATCTAGTCCATGCCGACTATTACATCAAAACTTCCTAATTCTACGGGTATCAAGTCTATTTTAAACGTTTCTCCGGCTAAATTTATTTTACAATCACGATAAATTTTATCGGCTTTAATTAGTTTACCATTAGCTAACTCAATCATGTACTTAGCATCTAGAGGTAATGATGAACAATTCAATTTAGTGTAAAAATTTCTACACATGTAACTTCTATCGGCACCAGTATCAAATATAATAGATGCTGATAAGTTATTAATGGTAAACGTACCCGTAACAAGCTCCGGGTCTTCACACGCCTCTCTAGCATTAATAACAAATGCTCTTCCACGTGCAGATCCATTATTCTTCTCTGGATTCGGACACTGGCTCTTATAATGACCTTGTTTTCCACACCCATAACAAGTAATGGTAGCCAAAGCAGTTCTATTTGCATTGGTGGCAGGAGTCTTGGTACCATTTGTATTTGTAACGAGAGCCCTACAATCTTCAGCAAGATGACCCTTTCGATTACATTTGTTACATACCACATTACAGTAACCAGAGTGATGTTTGTGGCATCGGTTGCATAAAGGATTTTGTCCTTTGTAACCAAAGCTTAAACCACTACCCGCACCTTGCGTGATTTCTTGTTTCTTAAAAGATTGTTGTTGGTTACCTCGATCATAATTTCCATTCCACTTTCTTTTGTTACCTGATACCTTCACATCAGTATTGGATACTTTCTTATCCATGATGACCTGATCCATTAGCTCATTTTCCATGGTTATAGCTTCATGAATTGTCTTAGGTTTCGATGCTGTAACATTTGCCTTGACCGTTTTGGGCAAACCATCTTTGTACATTTCAATCTTCCGTTCTTCGGTTGGAACCAATTCAGGACATAGCAAAACTAATTCCATGAATCGCTGATTGTAGTTGGTGATTTCAGTACCAATAACCTTCAGACTTCGTAATTCATCTTCCAACTTCCTAACCTCGTTCCTTGGACAATATTCGTTGATTAACATTGTTTTGGATTCTTCCCATGGAGTATCATAAGCTACATCTCCTCCTACAGCCTTCACATAATTTTTCCACCACGTGAGTGCACTATCTTGTAAAGTGCACGATGCATACTTGGTCATGTCCTTATCAACACAACCACTGATTTTAAACACAGTCTCCATCTTTTCTATCCACCGGGTTAAACCGATCGGTCCTTCTGTTCCACTGAATGATGAGGGCTTGCAAGCTTGAAAAGTTTTGTAGGTGCATCCTACACGAGGATTTGGGTTAACTGCAGCAGCTCTTGCAGCCTCAACCCATAACATTCTGTCGTTCACTCGCTGATTGATGAGTTCCTGGATTTCTTGTTCCGTCATTCGATTCAATCGCGCCATATTCTTCTATAAGAATGAAAAAAAATAATTATTCACATGGAATATTATAGATGTAGTATGTATTTACAGTACATCGTAGCTTATTAATAATATGAACCAGTTATTATTATAAAAGCCTTTTCTTCTTATTAGCATTTTATAATTATATCTAGGGTAGTACCTACCCGTTAAAGTTCATACTTAATAGCTTAGTACGAAAATCAATTACTACCACCCAAATAATACTTAACCATGGAAAATTATTGCATTTCATACTTCACTATTTTACATATGCTTATCTTACATCGAACATTAAGCAAACCACACTAATAATATTATACAAAACATTATATGATCCCATGGTTTAATACGGTAGCGCATCGTTTGGTCTATTTTCTAGGACGTTTAGGTTCAAAGAATCGCTTAACGCTTATCCTGGCTGTCTGCCTATATTTTGGCTGTGGGGCTGAAGAACTGGATGCCGGGATAGAACGAATAGGAATAGCGGGAATAGGGGTGGTAGTGTCTAGTGGAGTTGGTGCCACATCATCCTCTTCGGGATTTGAATTTTCTAATTCATTAGCCTTTCGTTTCTTTCCTAGTTCGAACTTGTCTTTTGTAATTTCCTGTATTTCTTCCTCGGGTTCACTTTCCTCCTCGGGTTCACTTTCCTCCTCGGGTTCACTTTCCTCCTCGGGTTCACTTTTCGGGTTCTCTATAGTCGGTTCATCCGGAATTTGTGAGTCTTCCCCAAAGATATTATTTTCGTCATCGGATAGGTTAATGACTGGAACACCATCTGAAGATTCTGGTTCGGAGTCGCTGAATGTGATAACAAGTTTTGAGCCCGACATCTATCACACAACAACTAACCCATTAGTACTACATAATATTTACATATAAATTTTAACCAACAATGATAAGCAATGGTTTTTAAATCAGACCTGGTCAAAGTCCAGACTTACTAATGTATCCTAACGACTTATCAGTTAGACACACTAATGCAAACCTGGTTCGCTAAGACCACCGCTCTGATACCACATGTCATAACCCGTCCTTAACCATAAGAACGAGTTAGATAACGTATGATTTCATTACGAGGTATTGACCTCTATATGCGACATTTTTAAAAGAACAACTGCATTTATTTTACATTACAAACCATAACTCTTATTTTAATACAAGCTTTAGACAATAAAAAGATGATTATCGTTTAGCGATAATCTTAGACTTACAAACTTTACATGTGATGATAACAATACGATTTCTAGCATATTTTACATTACAAATCCTCCGATATGCAGTTTTATTTTTGACACAAATATGCATACTCAAGATCTTGTTTAAATTCAACATGTTGCAGCGGAAGCTTCTAATTATCACCTGAGAATGAACATGCTTAAAACGTCAACATAAAGTTGGTGAGATATAGGTTTAATGCCGGCAGCAATATATATATATATAGACCACAAGATTTCATATATAAACATTTTAATAAAAATATTCTAAGTGGTTGAGCACTTGGTAACCATACTTAACATTTAATCACGTCGCATATTCCCTTTATTATGAAATCTTACTACACCGTACCAAGTGTAGTCACGAAACGAAGTACTGTGCAACCGTTGAATACTGGTCGTCCAGTCCGGTTGGGGTTGTCAGGCCCGATAGATCTATCAACAGGATTCGCGTTTACAATACCGCTGTAAATAATAGTTACCAAGCTACAGGGAAGTATGCCAGTGGTACAACTCAACGTAGAATATATTTTTCAGTTACTTGTGTCCATATCGTAAAACATAAAATACATGTATTCTCATCCCGAAATATTTAGAGTTTAAAAGTGAGACTATATACTCACTTTTGCCTTGAAGATATATATATTTTGACTTGGTCTCCGGTTGATATCACGAACCTATCCATATATAATTTATCAATATATTTTCATTTTAAACAATCGTCACATATATATACTTATAATACTTTTAATGTCTTCTTAGTCCGTAGTTAGCAATTCAATTTTTAATGGTTCATATTTAGGTGTTTAATAAATAAATAAAACCCCCATCGAAATAAATAAAACCCCCATCGTATACGTATTGGTCGGGATTAATCTTGACCCATGGTACTGGTGTTGTCAAATGACGTGTTGCGTACATAAAGTACCGGTGTTGTCAAATGACGTGTTGCGTACAATCATGGAATCTTATGATTAATCTTCTCGTATTGTTTACGGGTGATCCTGAAATATATAAAATTAAATTATGAGTACATATATATAAAATATCATGTTATTTTAAAAAGATGTGATTTATTTAATTTTTCTCCAATTATTTTCGTGGCTAAACTAGTCTTAGATATCCGATTTTGTTTTGGTCATAGTTTCTTCGTTACAACTCCGTTTTCATTGGTTCAACTTGCCACTTCCTTGGATCGAGTCCTTCTTTAAGAATATGAACTGTAAATACCTTAGTTTTTATTCGAAATCACAGGTCATAGGTCAAACTTTGGTGAAACTTATGAAGTTAATCATTTTCCATCATGTAAACAACCTTAAATGATTATTTTTCTAAAAATACTTATACTTTGAGTTAAATCATGAAATTTTTATGTGTTATCATATTCATAGTAAATATCATTTTTCCAGAAAATAAACCTCCAATTCAAGGTTCAAAATAGTTTTTAATTATCCAACCCAAAACAGCCCCCGGTTGCACTCCGACGTCGTAAAAACAATTTTTAAGGTGTTCTTTGAAAAACCAAGTTATACCTTGTTAAATTAGAATATATTTATGATATATTACAGGTCTTGAAGTATTTTAAAAGTTAAGTTAGAAGGATCTATTTAGTTTGCAAACAAGTTTGAAAATATTCAAACTATGTTCTTGTTGTTAAAATTTTATACCATAAAATAAGATAGCTATATATATATGAATCGAATAAGGTTATGAACAAAGTTACTACCTCAAGTTACTTGGACAAGATTGCTATAAAAGAGGAGTAAAAACCTAGAACCAAAAGAGTGATGGAGTTGAATGAAAGATTGGAAGTAAACTTGTGTTCTTGGAAGGATTCTTGAAGTGTTTTTGTAAGAGTTTTCTTATGATGATTAAGGCTTGTTTCTATGGCTAGATCTTCATGGTTTCTTGCTGAATTGATGAGGGTTTCTTATGGCTTTCAAGTAGGTGTGTTAGAGAGTAATTTGGAAGTGATAATGGTGAACTAGAATTGATATGGGGAAGGCCATATAAAATGTGAATGGGGGGGGGGGACATGGACAAGTTTTCCTTTTGTTATTTTGTATGACTTTCAATGCTAGCATCCAATTTCTAATTACCTTATACATAAGGCATGAACAAGGGCTGGTTGGTGGTGATTTGATGTGTATATACCAATAGTAAATACGTATAGAAGCTAGGTATGATACGAGTACATATACTCTAGATATAAGTATAGAAATCTTGTGAAAACGGAACGAGGATTCAAATATAGCTATCTTTTGTGAATACACTTATATTGTTTTATGTATTTAAGTCCTTAAAAGTGATTAAATACATTACTTATACGATATATGTATAAACATTATAGGTCATAAGTATTTATGTCAAATAACGTTACGCATGGTTATCGTTTTGAAAACTTAAGTTAGTAGTTTCAAAATATACTTATAACTTATTGTTATTAATACAAAATGAGGTATTACAACATTCTTAGTTCATGTTAAATATGTATATATACATATATATATACAAACGTATAATTATCATATGTTATATAGTTCGTGATATCATCGGTCAACTAGACGGTCAAACGTTGTGTAAAACTCTTTTCAAAACATAATTCTCAACAATTTGGATTGCTTATCATGTTGGTAAGTTTAATTTATGTAAATATTAATCTTATGAGTATAGATTGATCGAAAAAGTCCGGGTCATTACATGTATAAGTGTGATATTTTTAGATTATTATTTCTGGATAATCTATGTGGTGCCTTTTTAACCATGTCGATAAAATAATGGTTATGGTTTGTTTTAAAAACGAATGCAGTCTTTGAAAAACGTCTCATATAGAGGTCAAAACCTCGCAACGAAATCAATTAATATGGAACGTTTATAATCGATATGAACGGGACATTTTAGTTGGTATCCGAGCGTTGGTCTTAGAGAACCAGAATTTTTGCATTAGTGTGTCTTACCGAGTTTGTTAGGATGCATTAGTTAGTCTGGACTTCGACCGTGTTTCTCTTCAAAAACGATTGCTTAACATTTTTTGTTGGAAACTATATATTATTAACATGTAAATATATTAATCTCTTAACGTGTTTGATATTGTGTGATAGATGTCTACCTCTAGTACAAATTCCATCGACTCACCTAATAATAATGAAGAGTCGAATATACTTTGGGAAGATTCACAAATTTCCGAAGAGGAACCGGAAGAGGAGGAACAAGAAGAGGAGGAACCTGAAGAAGAGGAACCAGAAGAGGAGGAACCGGAAGAGGAGGAACTGGAAGAAGAAGAGGTTCTGGAGGAAGAAATATTGATACCTACAGTAAATCGATTAAATAAAATAAAATCCTCAACCAACGGACCAAAGTTAAAAATGGTCAATGGTGTTTCCACCGAGGATGCAAAATATTGGGAAGATTACCAATTTTCCGATGAATTGGATCCTAATGAGGATTCCGATGATGTTATAGAAATTACCTCGACCCAATTTAATAAAGCAAAAGAAAATAATAAGGGAAAAGGTATAAAAATAGAGAAACCTGATTCCAACCCCGATTAGCTTTATATGTATCGGCAACCTCCGTATTTCCTAAATTGTAACAATAACCCGGGAACCTCTAAACCACCAGGTTTTTCTAAACCATTGTGGAAAACGACGGCTCGTATTAGAGGAACACCATATATCCCTAGAAAATTAGGAAAACGAACCAAGTCCGAAGAAGAAGAAACCAGTGATTCAGATTAGGGAGTTATAATCATGTTGTGTATTATATGTATCGTAGTGTGCTTGTACTTTTATGTTCTATGTAAAAATTGCTTGTATTATTTGTTAATTATCTTTTATGAATCTAATCCTTGTATTTTTACTGTATAAAAACAAAATGGATGTTAAGGGTAGCCAGTGAAATAA
This sequence comes from Rutidosis leptorrhynchoides, assembly GCF_046630445.1. Classification (NCBI taxonomy): domain Eukaryota; kingdom Viridiplantae; phylum Streptophyta; class Magnoliopsida; order Asterales; family Asteraceae; genus Rutidosis; species Rutidosis leptorrhynchoides. The sequence goes on along the minus strand of NC_092338.1, from coordinate 321,137,808 downwards.
TAGGCCTTAAAATAATATGTGCCATGCAAAGTCATGCATACACAAAAGGAATAATATGAATGAAATTCAAATCGGTCAAATTCAAAAAAGGCAAAATTGAAGGCTTTCGAGGTCTCGTTTCGAAAAGTATTTGAAACAAACCGCCTATGATAGTTTCCCAATGGATAGGTCCTAAAAAAATACACGATTTAAAAAAAACGGTGACTAAATCGGAGCTACGAGTCAAAAGATATGATAGATCGAACATTTTGGCCAAAGACACAAAACACCAAGCACCACGAACCGTCGGTGCTGTTTGGTGTGTGGTGCGATTTTTCGAGGAAAGATGTCTTTTTTGGAATCGAGACGACTTAGAAGGGCAAGCACGTTCAGAGAGTCCTGCTTGTTCGGCCGTTTTAGGGTGATCTTGAGAATTTCAGCACAATCTTAAACGGAAGGTTATGCGTCGCCAAATGGTACTCCATCTGGTGGCGCATACTAATGGTTTAAAAAAACCTGTTTAATGAAGTGACATTAAATTCAAATTTATACCCGTTATACATAATTACTTTACGAGTGAAATAATAGGCCTTAAAATGATAAATATACCATGCTAAGTCATGCATACAAAAAATTAATAAAAATATATAAATTGAATACGTTCAAATAGAACATTAAAAATTACTAAATTAATGTCTTTTTTCGGCATCCTAATGACCTCAAATGTCAAGACACTATCCATAAGTCTTTATTTTAGGGTCGTTTTAGGGTGATCTCGAGAATTTCAGCACAATCTGAAACCGAAGGTTATGCGCGGCTAAATGGTACTCCATCTGGCAGCGCATATTATTGATTTAAAAAAGTGTGTTTAATGAAGTGACGTTAGATTCAAATCTATATGCGTTATACATAATAACATTGCGAATGAAATAATAGGCCTTAAAACAATATATGCCATGCTAAGCCATGCATACACAAAAGGAATAATATGAATGAAATTCAAAACGGTCAAAAGCGAAAAAAGGCAAAATTGAAGGCTTTCGAGATCTCGTTTCGGAAAATATTTGGGACAAACCGCCTACGGCACTTTTCCAATGGATAGATCCCGAAAAAATTCACGATTTGAAAAAAACGGTGAATAAATCGGAGCTACAAGTCAGAAGATACGATACATCGAACATTTTGGCCAAAGACGCAAAACACGAAGTACCACGAACCGTCGGTGGTTTTTGGTGTGTGGTGCGATTTTTCGAGTAAAGATGTCTTTTTCGGAATCTAGACGACCTCGAATGGCAAGCACGTTCAAAGAGTCTTGCTCGTTCAGCCGTTTTAAGGTGATCTTGAGAATTTCAGCACAATCTTAGACAGGAGGTTATGCGCCACCATATGGCACTCCATTTGGCGGCGCATACTAATGATTTAAAAAAACGTGTTTAATGAAGTGACATTAGATTCAAAATTAGTAAAATGTACCAATCAAAAAAAGGAATTGCAGCATCCTAACGTCCTCGAATGTCAAGACACAATCCATATGTCTTTATTTTAGGGTCGTTTTAGGGTGATCTCAAGAATTGCAGCACAATCTGAAACCGGAGGTTATGCGCCGCCAAATGGTACTCCATCTGGCGGCGCATATTAATGATTTAAAAAAGCGTGTTTAATAAAGCGACGTTAGATTCAAATCTATATGCGTTATACACGATTATATTGTAAGTGAAATAATAGGCCTTAAAACAATATGTACCATGCTAAGTCATGCATACACAAAAGGAATAATATGAATGAAATTTAAATCGGTCAAAATTGAAAAAAGGAATAATTGAAGGCTTTCGAGGTCTCGTTTCGAAAAATATTTGGGACAAACCGCCTACGGCAGTTTTCCAACGGATAGATCCTGAAAAAATACACGATTTGAAAAAAACGGTGACTAAATCGGAGCTACGAGTCAAAAGATGCGATACTTCGAACATTTTTGGCCAAAGACACAAAACACCAAGCACCAAGAACCGTCGGTGCTATTTGGTGCGTGGTGCGATTTTGCGAAAAAAGATGTCTCTTTCGGAATCCAGACGACCTCGAATTAAAAGAACGCTTAGCGAGTCTTGCTCGTTCGGCCGTTTTAGGGTGATCTTGAGAATTTCAACCCAATCTTAAACCGAAGGTAATGCGCCACCAAATGGCACTCCATCTGGCGGCGCATACTAATGATTTAAAAAAACTATTTAATGAAGTGATATTAGATTCAAATTTATACCCGTTATACATAATTACATTACGAGTGAAATAATAGGCCTTAAAATGATAAATATACCATGCTAAATGATGCATACAAAAAACTAATAAAAAGATATAAATTGAATACTTTCAAATAGAACATTAAAAATTAGTAAAATGTCTTTTTTCGGCATCCTAAGGACCTCGAATGTCAAGACACTATCTAGTAGTCTTTATGTTAGGGTCGTTTTAGGGTGATCTCGAGAATTTCAGCACAATCTGAAATCGAAGGTTATGCGCCGCCAGATGGTACTCCATTTGGCGGCGCATATTAATGATTTAAAAAAGCTTGTTTAATGAAGTGACATTAGATTCAAATCTATATGTGTTATACATAATTACATTGCGTGTGAAATAATAGACCTTAAAACAATATGTGCCATGCTAAGTCATGCATACACAAAAGGAATAATATGAATGAAATTCAAAACGGTTAAAAATCGAAAAAGGCAAAATTGAAGGCTTTCGAGGCCTCGTTTTGAAAAATATTTGGGACAAACCGCCTATGGCGGTTTGCCAACAGATAGAATCCGAAAAAATACACGATTTGAAAAAAACGGTGACTAAATCGGAGCTACAAGTCAAAAGATGCGATACATCGAACATTTTGGCCAAAGATGCAATACACCAAGCACCACGAACCGTCGGTGGTGTTTGGTGTGTGGTGTGATTTTGCGAGGAAAGATGTCTTTTTCGGAATCTAGACGACCTTGAATGGGAAGCACATTCAGAGAGTCTTGCTCATTCGGCCGTTTTAGGGTGATCTTGAGAATTTCAGCACAATCCTAGACCGAAGGTTATGCGCCACCATATGGCACTCCATTTGGCGGCGCATACTAATGATTTAAAAAAAACGTGTTTAATGAAGTGACATTAGATTCAAATTTATACCTGTTATACATAATTACGTTGGGATTGAAATAATAGGCCTTAAAACGATAAATATACCATGCTAAGTCATGCATACAAAAAACTAATAATAAGATATATATTGAAAACATTCAAAGAGAACATTAAAAATTAGTAAAATGTCTTTTTTCGGCATCCTAACGAACTCGAATGTCAAGACACTATCCAGGAGTATTTATTTTAGGGTCGTTTTAGGGTGATCTCGAGAATTTCAGCACAATCTGAAACCGAAGGTTATGCGCGGCCAAATGGTACTCCATCTGGCAGCGCATATTATTGATTTAAAAAAGTTTGTTTAATGAAGTGACGTTAGATTCAAATCTATATGCGTTATACATAATTACATTGTGAGTAAAATAATAGGCCTTAAAACAATATGTGCCATGCTAAGTCATGCATACACAAAAGGAATAATATGAATGAAATTCAAGTCGGTCAAAATCAAAAAAAAGGCAAAATTGAAGGCTTTTGAGGTCACGTTTCAAAAAATATTTCGGACAAACCGCCTACGGCAGTTTGCCAATAGATAGATCCTGAAAAAATACACGATTTTAAAAGAAAACGGTGACTGAATTGGAGCTAGAGTCAAAAGATACGATAGATCGAACATTTTGGCCAAAGACACAAAACACCAAGCACCACGAACCATCGGTGCTGTTTGGTGTGTGGTGCGATTTTGCGAGGAAAGATGTCTTTTTCGGAATCTAGACGACCTGGAATGGCAAGAACGTTCAGAGAGTGTTGCTCGTTCGGCCGTTTTAGGGTGATCTTGAGAATTTTAGCACAATCTTAAACCGAAGGTTATGCGCCGCCAAATGGTACTCCATCTGGCAGCGCATACTAATGAATTAAAAAAACGTGTTTAATGAAGTGACATTAGATTAAAATTTATACCCGTTATACATAAGTACATTGCAATTGAAATAATAGGTCTTAAAACGATAAATATACAATGCTAAGTCATGCATACAAAAAACTAATAATAATATATAAATTGAAAACGTTAAAAGAGAACATTAAAAATTATGTAAAACGTCTTTTTTGGCATCCTAACGACCTCGAATGTCAAGACACTATCCAAAGTCTTTATTTTAGGGTCGTTTTAGGGTGATCTCAAGAATTACAGCACAATCTGAAACCGGACGTTATGCGCCGCCAAATGGTAGTCCATCTGGCGGCGCATATTAATGATTTAAAAAAGCGTGTTTAATGAAGTGATGTTAGATTCAAATCTATATGCGTTATACATAATTACATTGTGAGTGAAATAATAGGCCTTAAAATAATATGTGTCATGCTAATTCATGCATACACAAAAGAAATAATATGAATGAAATTCAAATCGGTCAAAATCGAAAAAAGGAAAAATTGAAGGCTTTATAGGTCTCGTTTCGAAAAATAATTTGGACAAACCGCTTATGGCAGATTCCCAACGGATATATCCTGAAAAAATACACGATTTGAAAAAAACGGTGAAAAAATCGGAGCTACGAGTCAAAAGATATGGTACATCGAACATTTTGGCCAAAGGCACAAAACACCAAGCACCACGAACCGTCGGTGCTGTTTGGTGCGTGGTACGATTTTGCGAGGAAAGATGTCTTTTTTGGAATCTAGACGAACTCGAATGGCAAGCACGTTCAGAGAGTCTTGCTCGTTCGGCCGTTTTAGGGTGATCTTGAGAATTTCAGCACAATCTTAAACCCAAGGTTTTGCGCCGCCAAATGGGACTCCATCTGGCGGCGCATACTAATGATTTAAAAAAAACCTGTTTAATGAAGTGACATTAGATTCAAATTTATACCCGTTATACATTATTATATTACGAGTGAAATAATAGGCCTTAAAACGATAAATATACCATGCTAAGTCACGCATACAAAAAACTAATAAAAAGATATAAATTGAATAAATTCAAATAGAACATTAAAAAATAGTAAAATGTCTTTTTTCGGCATCCTAACGACCTCGAATGTCAAGACACTATCTAGGAGTCTTTATGTTAAGGTCGTTTTAGGGTGATCTCGAGAATTTCAGCACAATTTGAAACCGAAGGTTATGCGCCGCCAGATGGTACTCCATCTGGCGGCGCATATTAATGATTTAAAAAATCTTGTTTAATGAAGTGACATTAGATTTAAATCTATATGTGCTATACATAATTACATTGCGTGTGAAATAATAGACCTTAAAAACAATATGTGCAATGCTAAGTCATGCATACACAAAAGGAATAATATGAATGAAATTCAAAACGGTCAAAACCGAAAAAAGGCAAAATTGAAGGCTTTTGAGGTCTCGTTTTAAAAAATATTTGTGACAAACCGCCTACGGCGGATTGCCAACAGATAGATTCCGAAAAAATACACGATTTGAAAAAAAACGGTGACTAAATCGGAGCTACAAGTCAAAAGATACGATACATCGAACATTTTGGCCAATGATGCAATACACCAAGCACCACGAACCGTCGGTGGTGTTTGGTGTGTGGTGTGATTTTGCGAGGAAAGATGTCTTTTTCGAAATCTAGACGACCTCGAATGGCAAGTACGTTCAGAGAGTCTTGCTCGTTTGACCGTTTTAGGGTGATCTTGAGAATTTCAGCACAATCCTAGATCGAAGGTTATGCCCCGCCATATGGCACTCCATTTGGCGGAGCATACTAATGATTTAAAAAAAACGTGTTTAATGAAGTGACATTAGATTCAAATTTATACACGTTATACATAATTACGTTGGGATTGAAATAATAGGCCTTAAAACGATAAATATACCATGCTAAGTCATACATACAAAAAACTAATAATAAGATATAAATTGAAAACGGTCAAAGAGAACATTAAAAATTAGTAAAATGTCTTTTTTCGGTATCCTAACGACCTCGAATGTCAAGACACTATCCAGGAGTCTTTATTTTAGGGTCATTTTAGGGTGATCTCGAGAATTTCAGCACAATCTGAAACCGAAGGTTATGCGCGGCCAAATGGTACTCCATCTGGCAGCGCATATTATTGATTTAAAAAAGCTTGTTTAATGAGGTGACGTTAGATTCAAATCTATATGCGTTATACATAATTACATTGTGAGTAAAATAATAGGCCTTAAAACAATATGTGCCATGCTAAGTCATGCATACACAAAAGGAATAATATGAATGAAATTCAAGTCGGTCAAAATAAAAAAAAAAGGCAAAATTGAAGGCTTTTGAGGTCACGTTTCGAAAAATATTTGGGACAAACCGCCTACGGCAGTTTGCCAACGTATAGATCCTGAAAAATACACGATTTGAAAAGAAAATGGTGACTAAATTGGAGCTAAGAGTCAAAAGATACGATAGATCGAACATTTTGGCCAATGGCACAAAACACCAAGCCTCACGAACCATCGGTGCTGTTTGGTGTGTGGTGCGATTTTGCGAGGAAAGATGTCTTTTTCGGAATCTAGACGACCTGGAATGGCAAGCACGTTCAGAGAGTGTTGCTCGTTCGGCCGTTTTAGGGTGATCTTGAGAATTTCAGAACAATCTTAAACCGAAGGTTATGCGCCGCCAAATGGTACTCCATCTGGCGGCGCATACTAATAAATTAAAAAAATGTGTTTAATGAAGTAACATTAGATTAAAATTTATACCCGTTATACATAATTACATTGCAATTGAAATAATAGGTCTTAAAACGATAAATATACAATGCTAAGTCATGCATACAAAAAACTAATAATAAGATATAAATTGAAAACGTTCAAAGAGAACATTAAAAATTAAAAATTAGTAAAACGTCTTTTTTGGCATCCTAACGACCTCGAATGTCAAGACACTATCTAAAGTCCTTATTTTAGGGTCATTTTAGGGTGATATCAAGAATTACAGCACAATCTGAAACCGGAGGTTATGCGCCGCCAAACGGTAGTCCATCTGGCGGCGCATATTAATGATTTAAAAAAGCGTGTTTAATGAAGTGACGTTCGATTCAAATCTATATGCGTTATACAAAATTACATTGTGAGTGAAATAATAGGCCTTAAAACAATATGTGTCATGCTAAGTCATGCATACACAAAAGGAATAATATGAATGAAATTCAAATCGGTCAAAATCGAAAAAAGGAAAAATTGAAGGCTTTCGAGGTATCGTTTAGAAAAATATTTTGGACAAACCGCCTACAGCAGATTCCCAACAGATAGATCTTGAAAAAATACACAATTTGAAAAAAAACAGTGACTAAATCGGAGCTACGAGTCAAAAGATACGGTACATCGAACATTTTGGCCAAAGACACAAAACACCAAGCACCACGAACCGTCGGTGCTATTTGGTGCGTGGTACGATTTTGCGAGGAAAGATGTCTTTTTTAGAATCTTGACGACCTCGAATGGCAAGCACATTCAGAGAGTCTTGCTCGTTCCGCCATTTTAGGGTGATCTTTAGAATTTCAGCACAATCTTAAACCGAAGGTTTTGCGCCGCCAAATGGCACTCAATCTGGCGGCGCATACTAATGATTTAAAAAAACCTGTTTAATGAAGTGACATTAGATTCAAATTTATACCCGTTATACGTAATTACATTACGAGTGAAATAATAGGCCTTAAAATGATAAATATACCATGCTAAGTCACGCATACAAAAAACTAATAAAAAGATATAAATTGAATAAGTTCAAATAGAACATTAAAAATTAGTAAAATGTCTTTTTTCGGCATCCTAACGACCTCGAATGTCAAGACACTATCCAGGAGTCTTTATGTTAGGGTCGTTTTAGGGTGATCTCGAGAATTTCAGCACAATCTGAAACCGAAGGTTATGCGCCGCTAGATGGTACTCCATCTGGCGGCGCATATTAATGATTTAAAAAAGCTTGTTTAATGAAGTGACATTAGATTCAAATCTATATGTGTTATACATAATTACATTGCGTGTGAAATAATAGACCTTAAAAACAATATGTGCCATGCTAAGTCATGCATACACAAAAGGAATAATATGAATGAAATTCAAAACGGTCAAAACCGAAAAAGGCAAAATTGAAGGCTTTCGAGGTCTCGTTTTGCAAAATATTTGTGAAAAACCGCCTACGGCGGATTGCCAACAGATAGATTCTGAAAAAAATACACAATTTGAAAAAAACGGTGACTAAATCGGAGCTACAAGTCAAAAGATACGATACATCCAACATTTTGGCCAAAGATGCAATACACCAAGCACCTTGAACCGTCGGTGGTGTTTGGTGTGTGGTGTGATTTTGCGAGGAAAGATGTCTTTTTCGGAATCTAGATGACCTCGAATGGCAAGTACGTTCAGAGATTCTTGCTCGTTCGGCCGTTTTAGGGTGATCTTGAGAATTTCAGCACAATCCTAGACCGAAGGTTATGCGCCGCCATATGGCACTCCATTTGGCGGCGCATACTAATGATTTAAAAAAACGTGTTTAATGAAGTGACATTAGATTCAAATTTACACCCGTTATACATAATTATGTTAGGATTGAAATAATAGGCCTTAAAACGATAAATATACCATGCTAAGTCATGCATACAAAAAACTAATAATAAGATATAAATTGAAAACGTTCAAAGAGAACATTAAAAATTAGTAAAATGTCTTTTTTCGGCATCCTAACGACCTCGAATGTCAAGACACTATCCAGGAGTCTTTATTTTAGGGTCGTTTTAGGGTGATCTCGAGAATTTCAGCACAATCTGAAACCGAAGGTTATGCGCGGCCAAATGGTACTCCATCTGGCAGCGCATATTATTGATTTAAAAAGCTTGTTTAATGAGGTGACGTTAGATTCAAATCTATATGCGTTATACATAATTACATTGTGAGTAAAATAATAGGCCTGAAAACAATATGTGCCATGCTAAGTCATGCATACACAAAAGGAATAATATGAATGAAATTCAAGTTGGTTAAAATCAAAAAAGGCAAAATTGAAGGCTTTTGAGGTCACGTTTCGAAAAATATTTGGGACAAACCGCCTACGGCAGTTTGCTAATGGATAGATCCTGAAAAAATACACGATTTGAAAAGAAAACGGTGACTAAATTGGAGCTAAGAGTCAAAAGATACGATAGATCGAACATTTTGGCCAAAGACACAAAACACCAAGCACCACGAACAATCGGTGCTGTTTGGTGTGTGGTGCGATTTTGCGAGGAAAGATGTCTTTTTCGGAATTTAGACGACCTGGAATGGCAAGCACGTTTAGAGAGTGTTGCTCGTTCAGCCATTTTAGGGTGATCTTGAGAATTTCAGCACAATCTTAAACCGAATGTTATGCGCCGCCAAATGGTACTCCATTTGGCGGCGCATACTAATAAATTAAAAAAACGTGTTTAATGAAGTGACATTAGATTAAAATTTATACCCGTTATACATAATTACATTGCAATTGAAATAATAGGTCTTAAAACGATAAATATACAATGCTAAGTCATGCATACAAAAAACTAATAATAAGATATAAATTGAAAACGTTCAAAGAGAACATTAAAAATTAGTAAAACGTCTTTTTTGGCATCCTAACGACCTCGAATGTCAAGACACTATCCAAAGTCTTTATTTTAGGGTCGTTTTAGGGTGATCTCAAGAATTACAGCACAATCTGAAACCGGAGGTTATGCGCCGCCAAATGGTAGTCCATCTGGCGGCGCATATTAATGATTTAAAAAAGCGTGTTTAATAAAGTGACGTTAGATTCAAATCTATATGCGTTATACATAATTACATTATGATTGAAATAATAGGCCTTAAAACAATATGTGTCATGCAAAGTCATGCATACACAAAAGGAATAATATGAATGAAATTCAAATCGGTCAAAATCGAAAAAAGGAAAAATTGAAGGCTTTCGAGGTCTCGTTTAAAAAAATATTTTAGACAAACCGCCTACGGCAGATTCCCAACGGATAGATCCTGAAAAAATATACGATTTGAAAAAAAACGGTGACTAAATCGGAGCTACGAGTCAAAAGATACGGTACATCGAACATTTTGGCCAAAGACACAAAACACCAAGCCTCACGAACCATCGGTGCTGTTTGGTGTGTGGTGCGATTTTGCGAGGAAAGATGTCTTTTTCGGAATCTTGACGACCTGGAATGGCAAGCACGTTCAGAGCGTGTTGCTCGTTCGGCCGTTTTAGGGTGATCTTGAGAATTTCAGAACAATCTTAAACCGAAGGTTATGCGCCGCCAAATGGTACTCCATCTGGCGGCGCATACTAATAAATTAAAAAAACGTGTTTAATGAAGTGACATTAGATTAAAATTTATACCCGTTATACATAATTACATTGCAATTGAAATAATAGGTCTTAAAACGATAAATATACAATGCTAAGTCATGCATACAAAAAACTAATAATAAGATATAAATTGAAAATGTTCAAAGAGAACATTAAAAATTAAAAATTTGTAAAACGTCTTTTTTGGCATCCTAACGACCTCGAATGTCAAGACACTATCCAAAGTCTTTATTTTAGGGTCATTTTAGGGTGATCTCAAGAATTACAGCACAATCTGAAACCGGAGGTTATGCGCCGCCAAATGGTAGTCCATCTGGCGGCGCATATTAATGATTTAAAAAAGCGTGTTTAATGAAGTGACATTAGATTCAAATCTATATGCGTTATACATAATTACATTGTGAGTGAAATAATAGGCCTTAAAATAATATGTGTCATGCTAAGTCATGCATACACAAAAGGATTAATATGAATGAAATTCAAATCGGTCAAAATCGAAAAAAGGAAAAATTGAAGGCTTTCGAGGTCTCGTTTAGAAAAATATTTTGGACAAACCGCCTACGGAAGATTCCTAATGGATAGATCCTAAAAAAATACACGATTTGAAAAAAAACGGTGACTAAATCGGAGCTACGAGTCAAAAGATACGGTACATCGAACATTTTGGCCAAAGACAGAAAACACCAAGCACCACGAACCGTCGGTGCTGTTTGGTGCGTGGTACGATTTAGCGAGGAAAGATGTCTTTTTCAGAATCTAGACGACCTCAAATGGAACGTACGTTCAGAGAGTCTTGCTCGTTCGGCCGTTTTAGGGTGATCTTTAGAATTTCAGCACAATCTTAAACCGAAGGTTTTGCGCCACCAAATGGCACTCAATCTGGCGGCGCATACTAATGATTTAAAAAAACCTGTTTAATGATGTGACATTATATTCAAATTTATAACCGTTATACATAATTACATTACGAGTGAAATAATATGCCTTAAAACGATAAATATACCATGCTAAGTCACGCATACAAAAAACTAATAAAAAGATATAAATTGAATAAGTTCAAATAGAACATTAAAAATTAGTAAAATGTCTTTTTTCGGCATCCTAACGACCTCGAATGTCAAGACACTATCTAGGAGTCTTTATGTTTGGGTCGTTTTAGGGTTATCTCGAGAATTTCAGCACAATCTGAAACCGAAGGTTATGCGCCGCCAGATGGTACTCCATCTAGCGGCGCATATTAATGATTTAAAAAAAGCTTGTTTAATGAAGTGACATTAGATTCAAATCTATATGTGTTATACATAATTACATTGCGTGTGAAATAATAGACCTTAAAAACAATATGTGCCATGCTAAGTCATGCATACACAAAAGGAATAATATGAATGAAATTCAAAACGGTCAAAACCGAAAAAAGGCAAAATTGAAGGCTTTCGAGGTCTCGTTTTGCAAAATATTTGTGAAAAACCGCCTACGGCGGATTGCCAACAGATAGATTCCGAAAAAATACACGATTTGAAAAAAACGGTGACTAAATCGGAGCTACAAGTCAAAAGATACGATACATCGAACATTTTGGCCAAAGATGCAATACACCAAGCACCTTGATCCGTCGGTGGTGTTTGGTGTGTGGTGTGATTTTGCGAGGAAAGATGTCTTTTTCGGAATCTAGACGACCTCAAATGGCAAGTACGTTTAGAGATTCTTGCTCGTTCGGCCGTTTTAGGGTGATCTTGAGAATTTCAGCACAATCCTAGACCGAAGGTTATGCGCCGCCATATGGCACTCCATTTGGCGGTGCATACTAATGATTTAAAAAAACGTGTTTAATGAAGTGACATTAGATTCAAATTTACACCCGTTATACATAATTACGTTGGGATTGAAATAATAGGCCTTAAAACGATAAATATACCATGCTAAGTCATGCATACAAAAAACTAATAATTAGATATAAATTGAAAACGTTAAAAGAGAACATTAAAAATTAGTAAAATGTCTTTTTTCGGCATCCTAACGACCTCGAATGTCAAGACACTATCCAGGAGTCTTTATTTTAGGGTCGTTTTAGGGTGATCTCGAGAATTTCATCTCAATCTGAAACCGAAGGTTATGCGCGGCCAAATGGTACTCCATCTGGCAGCGCATATTATTGATTTAAAAAGCTTGTTTAATGAGGTGACGTTAGATTCAAATCTATATGCGTTATACATAATTACATTGTGAGTAAAATAATAGGCCTGAAAACAATATGTGCCATGCTAAGTCATGCATACACAAAAGGAATAATATGAATGAAATTCAAGTCGGTCAAAATCAAAAAAAGGCAAAATTGTAGGCTTTTGAGGTCACGTTTCGAAAAATATTTGGGACAAACCGCCTACGGCAGTTTGCCAATGGATAGATCCTGAAAAAATACACGATTTGAAAAGAAAACGGTGACTAAATTGGAGCTAAGAGTCAAAAGATACGATAGATCGAACATTTTGGCCAAAGACACAAAACACCAAGCACCACGAACCATCGGTGCTGTTTGGTGTGTGGTGCGATTTTGCGAGGAAAGATGTCTTTTTCGGAATCTGGACGACCTGGAATGGCAAGCACGTTTAGAGAGTGTTGCTCGTTCGGCCATTTTAGGGTGATCTTGAGAATTTCAGCACAATCTTAAACCGAAGGTTATGCGCCGCCAAATGGTACTCCATTTGGCGGCGCATACTAATAAATTAAAAAAACGTGTTTAATGAAGTGCCATTAGATTAAAATTTATACTCGTTATACATAATTACATTGCAATTGAAATAATAGGTCTTAAAACGATAAATATACAATGCTAAGTCATGCATACAAAAAACTAATAATAAGATATAAATTGAAAACGTTCAAAGAGAACATTAAAAATTAGTAAAACGTCTTTTTTGGCATCCTAACGACCTCGAATGTCAAGACACTATCCAAAGTCTTTATTTTAGGGTCGTTTTAGGGTGATCTCAAGAATTACAGCACAATCTGAAACCGGAGGTTATGCGCCGCCAAATGGTAGTCCATCTGGCGGCGCATATTAATGATTTAAAAAAGCGTGTTTAATGAAGTGACGTTAGATTCAAATCTATATGCGTTATACATAATTACATTTTGAGTAAAATAATAGGCCTTAAAACAATATGTGTCATGCTAAGTCATGCATACACAAAAGGAATAATATGAATGAAATTCAAATCGGTCAAAATCGAAAAAAGGAAAAATTGAAGGCTTTCGAGGTCTCGTTTAGAAAAATATTTTGGATAAACTGCCTACAGCAGATTCCCAACGGATAGATCCTGAAAAAATACACGATTTGAAAAAAAACGGTGACTAAATCGGAGCTACGAGTCAAAAGATACGGTACATCGAACATTTTGGCCAAAGACACAAAACCCCAAGCACCACGAACCGTCGGTGCTGTTTGGTGCGTGGTACGATTTTGTGAGGAAAGATGTCTTTTTCGGAATCTAGACTACCTCAAATGGCAAGCACGTTCAGAGAGTCTTGCTCGTTCGGCCGTTTTAGGGTGATCTTTAGAATTTCAGCGCAATCTTAAACCGAAGGTTTTGCGCCGCCAAATGGCACTCAATCTGGCGGCGCATACTAATGATTTAAAAAAACCTATTTAATGAAGTGACATTAGATTCAAATTTATACCCGTTATACATAATTACATTACGAGTGAAATAATAGGCCTCAAAACGATAAATATACCATGCTAAGTCACGCATACAAAAAACTAATAAAAAGATATAAATTGAATAAGTTCAAATAGAACATTAAAAATTAGTAAAATGTCTTTTTTCGGCATCCTAACGACCTCGAATGTCAAGACACTATCTAGGAGTCATTATGTTAGGGTCGTTTTATTGTGATCTCGAGAATTTCAGCACAATCTGAAACCGAAGGTTATGCGCCGCCAGATGGTACTCCATCTGGCGGCGCATATTAATGATTTAAAAAATCTTGTTTAATGAAGTGACATTAGATTCAAATCTATATGTGTTATACATAATTACATTGCGTGTAAAATAATAGACCTTAAAAACAATATGTACCATGCTAAGTCATGCATACACAAAAGGAATAATATGAATGAAATTCAAAACGGTCAAAACCGAAAAAAGGCAAAATTGAAGGCTTTCGAGGTCTCGTTTTGCAAAATATTTGTAAAAAACCGCCTACGGCAGATTGCCAACAGATAGATTCCGAAAAAAATACACGATTTGAAAAAAATGGTGACTATATCGGAGCTACAAGTCAAAAGATACGATACATCGAACATTTTGGCCAAAGACACAAAACACCAAACACCACGAACCGTCGGTGGTGTTTGGTGTGTGGTGTTATTTTGCGAGGAAAGATGTCTTTTTCAGAATCTAGACGACCCCGAATGGCAAGCACTTTCAGAGAGTCTTGCTCGTGCGGACGTTTTAGGGTGATCCTGAGAATTTCAGCACAATCCTAGACCGAAGGTTACGCGCCGCCATATGGCACTCCATTTGGCGGCACATACTAATGATTTAAAAAAACGTTTTTAATGAAGTGACATTAGATTCAAATTTATACCCGTTATACATAATTACATTGGGATTGAAATAATAGGCCTTAAAACGATAAATATACCATGCTAAGTCATGCATACAAAAAACTAATAATAAGATATAAATTGAAAACGTTCAAAGAGAACATTAAAAATTAGTAAAATGTCTTTTTTCGGCATCCTAACGACCTCGAATGTCAAGATACTATCCAGGAGTCTTTAATTTAGGGTCGTTTTAGGGTGATCTCTAGAATTTCAGCACAATCTGAAACCGAAGGTTATGCGCGGCCAAATGGTACTCCATCTGGCAGCGCATATTATTGATTTAAAAAAGCTTGTTTAATGAAGTGACGTTAGATTCAAATCTATATGCGTTATACATAATTACATTGTGAGTAAAATAATAGGCCTTAAAATAATATGTGCCATGCTAAGTCATGCATTCACAAAAGGAATAATATGAATGAAATTCAAGTCGGTCAAAATAAAAAAAAGGCAAAATTGAAGGCTTTTGAAGTCACGTTTCGAAAAATATTTGGGACAAAACGCCTACGGCAGTTTGCCAACGGATAGATCCTGAAAAAATACACGATTTGAATAGAAAATAATGACTAAATTGCAGCTACGAGTCAAAAGATACGATAGATCGAACATTTTGGCCAAAGACACAAAACACCAAGCACCACGAACCATCGGTGCTGTTTGGTGTGTGGTGCGATTTTGTGAGGAAAGATGTCTTTTTTGGGAATCTAGAAGCCCTGGAATGGCAAGCACGTTCAGAGAGTGTTGCTCTTTCGGCCGTTTTAGGGTGATCTTGAGAATTTCAGCACAATATTAAACCGAAGGTTATGCGCCGCCAAATGGTACTCCATCTGGCGGCGCATACTAATGAATTAAAAAAAGCGTGTTTAATGAAGTGACATTAGATTAAAATTTATATCCGTTATACATAATTACATTGCGATTGAAATAATAGGCCTTAAAACGATAATTATACAATGCTAAGTCATGCATACAAAAAACTAATAATAAGATATAAATTAAAAACGTTCAAAGAAAACATTAAAAATTAGTAAAACGTCTTTTTTGGCATCCTAACGACCTCGAATGTCAAGACACTATCCAGGAGTCTTTATGTTAGGGTCGTTTTAGGGTGATTTCGAGAATTTCAGCACAATCTGAAACCGAAGGTTATGTGTCGCCAGATGGTACTCCATCTGGCGGCGAATATTAATGAATTAAAAAAGCGTGTTTAATGAAGTGACGTTAGATTCAAATTTATATACGTTATACATAATTACGTTGCGAGTAAAATAATAGGCCTTAAAACAATATGTGCCATGCTAAGTCATGCATACACAAAAGGAATAATATGAATGAAATTCAAATCGGTCAAAATCAAAAAAAGGAAAAATTGAAGGCTTTCGAGGTCTCGTTTCGAAAAATATTTTGGAGAAACCGCCTACAGCAGTTTGCCAACGGATAGATCCTGAAAAAATACACGATTTGAAAAAAAACGGTGACTAAATCGGAGCTACGAGTCAAAAGGGACTATACATCGAACATTTTGGCCAAAGACACAAAACACCAAGCACCACGAACCGTCGGTGGTGTTTGGTGTGTGGTGCGATTTTGTGAGAAAAGATGTCTTTTTCGGAATCTAGACGACCTCGAATGGCAAGCACATTCAAAGAGTCTTGCTCGTTCGGCCGTTTTAGGGTGATCTTGAGAATTTCAGCACAATCATAAACCGAAGGTTATGCGCCGCCAAATGGTACTCCATCTGGCGGCGCATACTAATGATTTAAAAAAAACGTGTTTAATAAAGTGACATTACATTCAATTTTATACCCGTTATACATAATTACATTGCGATTGAAATAAAAGGCCTTAAAACGATAAATATACCATGCTAAGTCATGCATAAAAAAAACTAATAATAAGATATAAATTGAAAACGCTCAAAGAGAACATTAAAAATTAGAAAAATGTCTTTTTTTTTGCATCCTAACGACCTCGAATGTCAAGTCACTATCCAGGAGTCTTTATTTTATGGTCGTTTTAGGGTGATCTCGAGAATTTCAGCACAATCTGAAACCGAAGGTTATGCGCGGCCAAATGGTACTCCATCTGGCGGTGCATATTAATGATTTAAAAAAGCGTGTTTAATGAAGTGATATTAGATTCAAATCTATATCCGTTATACATAATTACATTGCGAGTGAAATAATAGGCCTTAAAACAATATGCGCCAGGCTAAGTCATGCATACACAAAAGGAATAATATGAATGAAATTCAAATCGGTCAAAATCGAAAAAAAGAAAAATTGAAGGCTTTCGAGGTCTCGTTTTGAAAAATATTTGGGACAAACTGCCTACGGCAGTTTGCCAACGGATAGATCCTGAAAAAATACACGATTTAAAAAAAACGGTGACTAAATCGGAGCTACGAGTCAAAAGATACGATAGATCGAACATTTTAGCCAAAGACACAAAACACCAAGCACCACGAACCGTCGGTGCTGTTTGATGCGTGGTGCTATTTTGCGAGAAAAGATGTCTTTTTCGGAATCTAGACGACTTAGAATGGCAAGCACGTTCAGGGAGTCTTTCTCGTTCGGCCGTTTTAGGGTGATCTTGAGAATTTCAACACAATCTTAAACCGGAGGTTATGTGCCGCCAAATGGTACTCCATCTTGCGGCGCATACTAATGATTTAAAAAAACGTTTTTAATGAAGTGACATTAGATTCAAATTTATACCCGTTATACATAATTACATTGGGATTGAAATAATAGGCCTTAAAACGTTAAATATACCATGCTAACTCATGCATACAAAAAACTAATAAAAAGACACAACTTGAATACGTTCATATAGAACATTAAAAATTAGTAAAATGTCTTTTTTCGGCATCCTAACGACCTTGAATGTCAAGTCACTATCCAAGAGTCTTTATGTTAGGGTCGTTTTAGGGTGATATCGAGAATTTCAGCACAATCTAAAACAGAAGGTTATGCGCCGCCAGATGGTACTCCATCTGGCGGCGCATATTAATGATTTAAAAAAGCGTGTTTAATGAAGTGACGTTAGATTCAATTCTATATGCGTTATACATAGTTACATTGCGAGTGAAATAATAGGCCTTAAAAAAATATGTGCCATGCTAAGTCATGCATACACAAAAGGAATAATATGAATGAAATTCAAAACAGTCAAAATCGAAAAAAGGAAAAATTAAAGGCTTTCGAGGTCTCGTTTCGAAAAATATTTGGGACAAACCGCCTACGACAGTTTAGCAATGGATAGATCCCGAAAAAATACACGATTTGAAAATAAACGGTGACTAAATCGGAGCTACAAGTCAAAAGATACGATACATCGAATATTTTTGCCAAAGACACAAAACACCAAGCACCACGAACCGTCGGTGCTGTTTGGTGCGTGGTGCGATTTTGCGAGGAAAGATGTCTTTTTCGGAATCTAGACGACCTCGAATGGCAAGCACGTTCAGAGAGTCTTTCTCTTTCGGCCGTTTTAGAGTGATCTTGAGAATTTCTGCACAATCATAAACCGAAGGTTATGCGCCGCCAAATGGTACTCCATCCGGCGGCGCATACTAATGATTTAAAAAAACGTGTTTAATGAAGTAACATTAGATTCAAATTTATACCCGTTATACATAATTACATTTCGATTGAAATAATAGGCCTTAAAACGATAAATAAACCATGCTAAGTCATGCATACACAAAACTAATAATAAGATATAAATTGAAAACGTTCAAAGAGAACATTAAAAATTAGTAAAATGTCTTTTTTGGCATCCTAACGACCTCGAATGTCAAGACACTATCCAGGAGTCTTTATTTTAGAGTCGTTTTAGGGTGATCTCGAGAATTTCAGCACAATCTGAAACCGAAGGTTATGCGCCGCCAAATAGTACTCCATCTGGCGACGCATATTAATGATTTAAAAAAGCGTGTTTAATGAAGTGACGTTAGATTCAAATCTATATGGGTAATACATAACTACATTGCGAGTGAAATAATAAGCCTTAAAACAATATGTAGCATGCTAAGTCATGCATACACAAAAGGAATAATGTGAATGAAATTCAAAACGGTCAAAATCGAAAAAAGGCAAAATTGAAGGATTTCGATGTCTCGTTTCAAAAAATATTTGGGACAAACCGCCTATGGCAGTTTGCCAACGGATAGATCCCGAGAAAATACGCGATTTGAAAAAAAATGGTGACTAAATCGGAGCTACAAGTAGAAATATACGATAGATCGAACATTTTGGCCAAAGACACAAAACACCAAGAATCACGAACCGTCGGTGGTGTTTGGTGCGTGGTGCGATTTTGCGAGGAAAGATGTCTTTTTCGGAATCTAGACGACCTCGAATGGCAAGCACGTTCAGAGAGTCTTGCTCGTTCGGCCGTTTTAGGGTGATCTTGAGAATTTCAGCACAATCTTAAACCGAAGGTTATGCGCCGCCAAATGGTACTCCATCTGGTGGCGCATACTAATAATTTAAAAAAACCTGTTTAATGAAGTGACATTCGATTCAAATTTATACCCATTATACATAATTACATTGTGCGTAAAATAATAGGCCTTAAAACGATATATACCATGCTAAGTCATGCGTACACAAAACTAATAATAAGATATAAATTGAAAACGTTCAAAGAGAACATTAAAAATGAGCAAAATGTCTTTTTTCGACATCCTAACGACCTCGAATGTCAAGACACTATCCAGGAGTCTTTATGTTAGGGTCGTTTTAGGGTGATCTCAAGAATTTTAGCATAATCTGAAATCGAAAGTTTGCGCTGCCAAATGGTAGTCCATCTGGCGGCGCATATTAATCATTTAAAAAAGTGTGTTTAATGAAGTGACATTATATTCAAATCTATATGCGTAATACAATCCGTTTCTCTAAATTCTGAATCGCGACCTTTTGGTGCCAAAATATTTGCTCGTTCTTCTAATTGGTCTGAGTGACAGTAGTAACAAGCGGAGACTGAGATAACACTAACTCCTCCATCATAGCCTCTAAATTGGACTTCTTTTTCACAACTTGGGGTTTTTGGAAATAACCCGGAGCTTGTTGTTGGAAACCCCCGCTTGAAACCGGTTGAAACCTAGAACCTTGTTGCCCTTGAGGATTATACAGACTATTGAAGTTTCTGTTGAACTGAGCTCTACCTTTTAATTGATTGTTTTTTTGTTGACTAATGTACACGATTTCCTCTTTTTGATTCATAGTTAACCGTGCATTGCAATCTTTAGCTAAATAAAGCCCACCGTAGAATTCACACCCAACATTCATGCAATGGATGTATTTGTCCAACTTCTCTAGATGTCTACCAAACTTATCTAACTTATCATTAATAGACTTGAAATCATCGTAAGTACCGACGCTTGCAACTAAAGAAGAAGATCGGGATAAACCATTATCTTCATGCCATTTATGAGAGTAATCAACTTGCTTTTCAATTATTTCATAAGCCTCTTGCTCGGTTTTATCCATGAGACTACCCCCTGCATCTTGATCAATAGTCACACGAGTAGTAACATTACATCCCTATAGAAAACTTATACCTTGTGAAAGGTATCCAACCCGTGTTGGGGGCAAGCTCGCAACAAAAGGCTGAAGCGGGTCCAAGCAGCATAAAGAGTCTCGTTAGGCTTTTGACAAAACTGAGAAATTTTCTGTTGAAGTCTAGTTGCCTTAGTTACCGGATAATACTTGCTCAAGAACTTCTCCATTGGCGTATTCCAATTTTCGATCATCCCCTCAGGTAAACCATCTAGCCAAGCTCTAGCCTCCCCCCTTGAGTGACCATGGGAAGAGCTTCATGAAGATAACATGATCATGGACATTCCTGATCTTGAACAAACCACAAATCTGCTGAGAGATACGAAGATGCTTGTTAGCATCCTTATGTGGTTCACTTCTAAACTAACATTTGCTCCCAATCATTTGGACGATGAGGCCCTTAATCTTCAACTCATCGATAATTTTCAGAGTTCTAATAGCAGTACCCTGGCCAACTCGGTGGGCCTTCATCTTTTCTGCCATACTTTTACCTTGTTCTATTTGAGGAATTACAGGAATCTATGGCTGTATTGGAATATCAGGTATCTCTGGTTGTTGAGGAACAACAGATGTTTCTTGAGTTTCTAGCATAACCGAATCTGTAAAACTATCCAAATTAATCACATGGTTTCTTAATGATGAATCTAAAGTACCCGTCACGGAATCCAGCGTGTCTGAATCGTTCGTATTCTGACCTCAAATAACTCTTTCTGGTTTCGGATAAGGCAAATACAACTGAGCATTCGATGAGCAAGTATCTGGCATATACCACTTGTAAAATGCAAAAACACAACTAACAAAATAATTAAACGCACCGACTCAAACAAGAACAAACTAAGAACAAAAATAATTTAACACAAAAAGACACAACTAAAAAAAGTAAGCTGACAACCTTAAATTCGACACAAATGTCCCTAGCAGTGGCGCTAAAAACTTGATGTGTAAAATCTAGTATAATTTATGTCTGGAAAAATACCGGTTAAAAGGACTATTACACACTCACGGGCAGTGTACCCGATCGTGTAGCAGTATTGAATTTTGGTAATTCCGAATATTGTTCCAAGGGCAGTTTCACGCAAACGTCAATTGTCAACTAACAAAAAATAACTACAAGCAAGAATCAGAAAGTACGAGATTGTTTGTTTTGTGGCTATTTGAAGATTAGTCAATCAAGGGTATTAAATGTAAATAACAATATTTTTGCTTTTTAGATTTATAGGAAATAAATTGCAGACTCAACTGAAATAAAGATAGATTGAATTCAATAAACAAAAGAATGCTCACCTAGATCTTCTAATCTCAGTGTCGGATGATTTAGTATTAAGCACTAGTTCTATTTATCAATAGATGCAATTATAAAATCAGTTTACCCAGAGTTCTCTTTTAGCAAACACTTCAAACTATGATTTATTGTCTTAGGGTTCCCTTTCACCAAAGACCTCTTTCGTCTGTGACTAAGTAATTAACTAACTATGAGATTAAGATTCAATTGGTTACGCGTTCGCTCTACACAATTCACGCGTTTCTTGTTTAATCTATGTTACCCGGTTTACCCCCTTGGTCTAGTAAGCACCCAATTGGTTAAGACAAAGTAATTGAAAACTAGTTCACTTAATTGATACAGGGTTCCCTTTGTTCAAACAGGTTCACTAATCAATCCGATAACAATAATCAACACCCACAAGAATGGTTCTTAATCAAAACTCATAATTATCATGCATTAATCAAATAAAACATTAAAGTATTATCCAAACGCATAAGAGTATATACAATCTAGGCAAACATTAAGTACTTAGAAAAAAATCATGGCTAAAAAAAACACAAAGCTAATAGAATTCATTATGATCGATAGATAGAAACCTAATCAAAGAGATGAATCTTCACTTGTTGCATAATCACTCCTTGATCCTAAAAAGATGAATGTCAAATCTTGATGATGGAAGTCTCCAAAAAGAACCAAAAATCGCACCTTAGGCTCTTAAAATCGGCTGGAATAAGTGTTATGAAATTTAGGGTTGAATAACCATTTTATACGTAGTTTAATGCTGACACCCTCCTTTGGTCGCGCCGCGAGAAGTATCTACTGCGTCGCGATACACAGTATAAAACCGCACCCATTGTATTCACACTCTCGACAATTATTTTATACCTTAACACGCGTTGCGAGACCTCAAGGTCGCACCGCGATAATCCACTTACGAAATTTCTCAACTGATGAACATGCTCGAACTTAACTTTGTTCCTTCTGTCGCGTTGCGAGCCTACCAGGTCGCTCCGCGACCTTGTACTGTGGCATATTCTGGCTATGAACTTCATTATAATGCCTCAAAATGTAACCCAAACTAACATAACTGGTACTTTATGATAACATGAAGAGTAATGTACCTCGAAATGCTCAAAGAGCTAACTTTATACTCTTTGAAGCTCTTGAACTCGAATCTTCACAAATATCAACAAATCGCCTCCAAACCATATCCAATGGACCAAAATATGACAGATATTGCTATGATAAACGTAGTTGAATTATGCAAAATCAGCCACCGATTGTATCACTTCCTACACCACCAATTATTCACTCACCACCATCAACTTCATCAACATCTTCCTTATATCAACTATCATTCGATGAGTTAGAGATGATGTACATTTATGATGCTAAATCACGACCTAATTTTGATGAACTTCATGAATCGTTTATTATGTTTCTTCAAGAAGCACGAAAATTATTTCCTAATCCTCCTTGTAGATCACCTGTTATATTACAGCAAGACAAGCATGATGATTCTAATCCTAAGAATCGTCATGAGGGGGAGAAAAGCACAGGTGTATATACTTTTGAAATGGGTACGTCATCTAAACAACAAGAGGATTTTGATAATTCTCAAAAAGTTGAAAGAGAAAATAAAGATGAGATAAATCATTATGTGGAAGATATTATTTCTGAAAATGTGTGTGATAGTGAACACAATAAGGCGAATGAAATGGGCTTAGACGATGAAGAAAATAAACGAAAGCTCAGTGATAGTATTTTAAGGAACATTTGAGGAGAAATTGGAGGAAAGACAAGTAGAGGATCTCGAATCATCAGTTTGTTAACTTAAGAATTCCATTACCTGATTTCTGTCAAACACTGGAGGATGAAATTTTCTCAAGAGAATATACTAAGTTTCCACCAAATCCTGATGTTACCTTTCAAACCACTGAGATAGAACTGACAAGAGATGTCAACTATGATATGCATATTGAAGATGAAGTAAAGATACTTAGAGCACCTTGTATATAAGAACAAGATTTTTGGATATTCAGTGGAGTAAACTTCAAAAATACAGAATTAATGAAAGTATTAGGCGCATGTCAGTTCTGGAAAAAGCCTAAGCTCTTGTCTGCTTACTTGTGCATCCGAGAAATCTATAGAATTAAAAGTGAAGATGATCTTCAAGAGCAAAGGAATAATGATTTGACAAAGATCAATAAAATAGTGATTCTCGATCGAACTCATGTCAGAATGCATCAATTTCGTGTGACTTGAATAGATGGAAATGAGTATAAGTTTTCAGAAGCAGATTTTGACAAGCTCAAAATGAAAGATATCAGGTTCATCTAAAATTACTTGGTTAAACTTGAAAATATAAGAGTACAACATTGTATAGCCATGAAAGAAGTACAGAGGTTCATCAATGACTCTATGAGATGGATTGTTATTAATGAGTTTCAAATGGGCCTTGAAGCTGTAAAGAACAAAATTGGAATCATAGCGCCACATCAATATGTTGAGAGTCTAGAATACATACCTCTACTCCTTTGTACTTGCAGAACTCGGAGGATTATTTTTGCAAATTATATATGTACAAGGATCTTCATAAGAGCTTCAGACATCAGAGATACCCAGACGGAACGTCAGGGTATGCTCTAAAATACTTAAAGCTCAAATTTGAGAATGGGTGTGATTCTTGTGAAGAGACAAGGATTTTCAAGTCACCCATTACAAATATTCGAAGCCAACTTGCAGTTCGTGTCCCCATCTCTCCTTCAAATTTTGCACTAACTATCTCAGTATCTGAATAGAAAAATGGAAACGAGACAACGGATTTACTTGTTGAATTTTTTTCAGAACGTAGTTTCATAAACATCACCTAATTTGCAATCACAACACAACAAACAAAAACGTCTACGCAAACAAAAATAAAACATAAAAATAGATCAAGTAACTTTTGCAAGAATTAAATTCTCACAAAAGGATCGAATAACTAAAAGCTA
This sequence comes from Rutidosis leptorrhynchoides, assembly GCF_046630445.1. Classification (NCBI taxonomy): domain Eukaryota; kingdom Viridiplantae; phylum Streptophyta; class Magnoliopsida; order Asterales; family Asteraceae; genus Rutidosis; species Rutidosis leptorrhynchoides. Next base: position 321,112,970 of record NC_092338.1, on the reverse strand, counting down.
CTTAAAATCCTAAATATAAAACCGCTCCCCGGCAGTGGCGCCAAAACGTTGATGTGCTAAATCGTAACCTAAAATAACTAGCTAAAAACACTTAGAAATTAACACACAATGCAAGCAACTAAACTTGATTGAGTATTAATTAGTAAGCAAATAGAGTAGTTTGTTCCGCAGAGAGAAATTTAATTAAAATTCTAAACACTGGTAATTCTCCTAAAGTAATATAATATGGGAGTTTTGATTATAATATTAATTAAACTAAGATTAAACAATATTAACTAAACGAATTACCAAATAAGAGAAAACAGTGTTCACTTGAATGATTCTCTATCGATATGGTTGTTCTTCTACAATTATGACCGGTTATTTTCCGATTATATAGTCTTATGACTTCTCACAAAGCATAAACCTATTAAAGTTGATTAACTTGCGTACATCTCCTTCAAAAGATTCAACTATATTTGACTAACTTAATGATGCTTGATTTGGATTAAACTCACGTAAAACACTAACTAAAACAATCACTTGGAATAGTTACACAATTATGTTGATCACAACTCTTTCAATTACCCAATTGAATTAATGACACAATTACTTGAAATCACTTATTTAATTGTCTAAATCACCCATGTGTTGAAACATAAATTGCATCTCAAATTTAAATCACATTAATAGATTAACAACTTATGTAATTGAATTGGAAGAATAGATCAAGCATAACAATATATCTTTTAATCAAGCACAATAAAATAAAATCATTCTAACATTAAATCCATAAGATAAGAACAATCCAATGTCTCAAGATTCACATTCAAGTAAATACACTAAAGATCTAGCCTAGTATTTGCAAAGTGTAAATAACTAACCAATAAAAGATAGCAATATTCATGATTACAAAACTTAAATTGATGAAAGAATCATAAGTACCAATTTTTGTAAAAGATGAAGCAATAAACTTGGTGAATGGATCTTCAAAGAGCAAGTTGAAACCTTTGAAAACCTTAAATTTTCATGCTTTTGGAGTTAAAATTCGTATGCTAATGAGCTGCCCCAACCCTTCTATTTATAGGGTGAAAACCGACTTGCGGCTAAAGTAACCAGATGCACCACATCAGATAGGGATGTGCCACATCCTTTTCCATGTCGTGTTCAGATGCGCCGCATCTTCATAGATCCACCACATCTTATGGCCTATGTCCATGATGGGCTAAATTGCAAAGAGCCATGCACCGCATCAAATGGGATACGCTGCATCTCTTCATAATTTTGCGTTTTTCTTCTTTTTGACACTTTAAAGCCCTATATCTTCACGTTTATTCATCTTGGTGTTACTTTGACGTGTAGTTCACTTGAAATCATCCTTTTAACCTTTAATCCAAATAATGTCTTCAATTTTCTTCAAAAACACTTAGAATAGGAATGGATATCGTGATAAAGTATATGTATAATTGGCGTGATATCAATAATCAAATGAAGTTCCAACATAATTCACCGAAATATCAACACAATTTTGAAAACTTGGTGGACAAGTAGAAGAATTACTATTGTTCTAAAACTGACCAAATGATTCTGATTCTCATCCACTTCATCTGCCTCCATGTAACCATCATTCTCAACATCATGTTGAACATTATGATGATCACTTTGTTCTCCTGATGAATTATACCCCTCATCTTGTCATTCCTCTTCATAAACCTTATTCTTTGTACTGTCAATTTAATTTGGTATTATGACAATCCATGTCCCAATTTCATGGACATTGATGAGTACCCATTATAGTTGCCACAATTTTATCAGAAATAGATTTTTTACAAGACGTGGAAGGACGTAGTCTTCCGACACTCAAATGTTTCGAGTCGTCATTCTCAAAAAATTTGAATTTACCAAAGAACAAATGTTTACCGATGTGATGTAAAGAACAATTAAAGAATCGTTTATTATGTAGAACATGATTAATGTTTTTCAACAATTCAGTTTCCTTAAATATTACCAGTAAAACTTCCTTCAGGTTGAAAGATTTGTGTAAATCTTCTTCCTCTAAACATAATTTAGAAATATCAAATGGTTTATTTTCAAAAGTGATTAAATTACCTTTTACAATCGGTGCTTAGGAAACATTGTTGTTTGAAATTGGAAATACACCCAGCGCAGTTGCCTTACCATGCGTTGTCTCTTTTATTGCTTTTGGAACATTTTCTTTCACTACCGTATTACACACATGTTTAGATTGTCTTTAAATTTTGTCACAGATACCAACAATCTAAAATTGTCAATACATATAGTTGAAAGCAGTCTTATAAAACATTCAGGATCATCAATCTCCTCAAAACGAACAAAAACAATACAGTTTCCATATTTGGATTTTTTGAAAGGAATAAAAGTGTCAGTGATCCTCCCATAAGATTCTATTTGATCAGGAATACATGGACATAGAACGTTATTTCTTGGCCATTTATATTCTGCCAAATAAGTGTGTTTAATGTTGATCCCCCTTTATTGTTCTTTCTTTCAATTCGAAACCATCCATCTTCTTGAATATGATTGAAACGGGATCCACCTATGATATGAATTGATGACACGTGAATGGAATTTGAACGCAATTTGAATAGTTTATTTTATATTGAAATTATTATTGAAATAATTCGTTGAACATGCTATTTGTTAGGACATATTTTATTATTATGATTTGTTCACTTGATACTTACATGTATATGGTGTCTATCATCTATAAATATATAGACATCATCCCTCACTATTGAATAATTATATATATAAATTTATAAACAAACCATTTTTATTCTTTTTCTTTATTTCTCTTATTTTTAGTCATCTAAAAAATGACACATAGAATTCAAAAAAAAAAACCATTTATTAGTTTTACTGGTCAAGCAGGTAACCGGCCACATTATTTTAACATTAACACACATTTTGAAAGTTTATTACATACAATGTTTTTTAGAGTATATAGCTACATCAAAACAAAACTAAAAGTATATGACCTATTTGTAGGTCATAAACTATCGGTTAATAACCATGTCATCTTTAAAATAAAAAAAGAGACATATGTATTTTAAATGGTCCATCCGGTATAGGGATGGCAATGGGCGAGAAAAAACCCGTGACCCGTGGGTACCCGATCCGCGATGGGCGGGTAAAATCCTTAAATCTTACCGGCGGGCACGGGTACGGGTAAACATTTATACATGCTGACGGGTCACGGGCGGGTCGTGGGTATATACTACCCGTCGCGGGTAAAACTCGACCCGTGAATACATGAGACTTTTCTTAATTTTCCCACGAATTAATACTTACAATTATTAAATTTAAAAGCTATTTTACTAGTATTTGAATAATGATTAAAAATATAATAGTATATACAAGTAAAAAACTTAATTTTTACGTCATTATACATATAGCTTGTACATATGGTTTTATAATTAATAAAATTACATGAATTTTCTAATAAAAAGTTGTATATCATTATTACCCACGGGTTACCCGCGGGTCACGGGTATCCGCGGGTCACGGGCATGGGCAAAAAGTTTTTACCCGTGGGCGGATAACGGGTCTCAACGTGCAAAAAAGAAACTCGACGGGCGGGTCGCGGGTATATAGAACCCGTGCCCATTACCCGCGGGAGCCATCCCTAATCCGGTAACTAGTAAATTTTTGTTTACATAGATTACACGATTTGAAAGTTTATGACATAAAATGATATTTTTTGTGATATATAGCCCACAATGAAACAAAAGTAAAAATATATGGTCTATCTGTAGCTTTAAGCCAATAATAAATTCAAGGCACATAACTCGTTCATCTTGTCTGTCATATACATTGAAATTGTTATTATTAAGCTTGGGTTTCATTGTGATAGATGCTCTTCAATAGCTGCTATTGTGACTTCAGGATTGTGACTTGTGTTCAGTTAGTGTTGTGCATCGACCTTCAATAGTCGCTATTTGTTCATTGAAAATTTTCAAGCAGCCCTGTTAATGTAGAAGGAAAAACAAAGAGAAGTTCATGTTTGTGAATTGCCTTCGTCTACGAAAAGTGTGGAGTTTGAAGCGATCGATGTTCCCATGGCTAGCATTTAGGTTGGTATGACTTTAGAAGATGGTTTTTCGGCGTGTCCATGCTATGGTAAGAAGTGCAAAACCAAGTGCTTAAAAGTTTGAAAATTTTGTAGAGAACACAAGGTACCTTTCGAATGTATTGCGGGTAATAAAAAAAATTTTAGAAGAAGAAAAAGATCATAGATATAGGAAATCTTGATCATATCTTTGTCTATTCTATGAGATTGATTAGGTTCACTAGTTATCTGAATTAGATTGTGTGAACTTCAGATTTTACATAACATGTGTCATAAACCTGGATAATTTCTAGCATTCATGAGAAAGTAGCGTATGTTGTTTCTGTATATTGCTCATCTATCATCATGTTTTACTGTGTGATCTTACATGTCATGCGTGCATGATGTTTCAGGAAAAAAAATATTTGCATCTTTATTTCAGAGGCATGTGTTTATATCTTAATGGAATTCCAAATTATGTCTCAAAGTCTGCAGTAAAAAGAACTATGTATACATTTAAGACTTTAAATTCTTCAAGTAAAGTTTTAAAAACTCAAAATGTGCATATTTTCATGTGTAAGATCAGCCCAATGGACTTGAATAGGGGAAGTTATCAGAGGTTGGTGTTTAAAAGTTCAAATTTTGGATACCCTTCTTACAATCGACCGACTTTCTGCCATAGACGGCCGACTGAAGTGTCTGTTGACTGATAGACATTTTAAATGACCGACAGTCTAACCAGTCGACCGGTTGTGTTCGTGTCGCTCAACATGTCGACTAACTAAGCACTCAGTCGACCGACAGTCGATTGAGGTATAAAAGGGTGCAGATGACCATCGGTTGATTCACTTGTCCGATTGTGATTTTTACAAAAACTCAAAGTTTGATATAAGGAGTTTTTAACCGTGATATTCATTTACATCTTTGAGTTGTGATTCCAGCACCGTTAACGAGGTAATGTAATTCATTTTAGATTGTTAGAAATTGTGAATTTTAGAGTTTAAAAACCTCGATTTGTTTTTATTCGATTAAGACTAATTTGTGACGTTGTGTTGCTAACTGTTTATAATATTATGATAATAGGAATCTTCTGTTTCATACTGTATCATCGTTTCAAGTAAAAACAACAAAATATCTTTCTTTCAAGGTTTAAATTCGGGACTCCATCTGAAGAACACAATAGACCGACTGTGTTCGACAGTCGACTGATGGTATGTAAAAGTTGACCAATTGTGGCTACAATCGACCGAGTATCTACATGTTTTGACAGTTGACCGAGTGTCATTATAGTCGACTGACTGTGTAATGTTTATATTGTTTTTACTGTTTATGTGTGTTCTGTCGAAATTGAATGTTTAGTGATTTTTGTTGCATAATTAATCTTTTGGAAAATACAAATGATCTGATAATATATCTAATAATGTTTGGATAGATTTTATTAAGCATGGTAGGAAGATAAAACACACGAGTGGAGCGTGTATGCCACGTCAGCCCAAAAAATTAGGAAATTTTGTTAGGATTCGTTTGTTACAATCATGAAAGGGACAGGTGACACGTCAACATTCCCTCTAACAAACTTCTGGTGTCTATAGATACACCCCATGAGTCATTCACAACACACAACATTATTACCTTAACGTTAATGTGCCAAAATCAATTTGTGATATCATTAACACAGTCAAATAAATTTAATTTAGATCATCGCGGGAATTCAATCACCTTAGATAGTAAATTATTCAATCTAATTAAATAAGTTAATCCGATTGATTATTTTACACCTTCGTGAATTTTTAGATTTCGACCGGGTTTGCACGATTTTCGGAGTTAAAATAATCTATCAATCACTTTTTTTCTCAAATTAAGTACTCAAACCTAAATCTATTTTCCAAAATCAGTTTTGGGTTCGATCAACAGGAAGTGGCAAGACGTGTAATTAAGCCAGAATCTAAGATCATGGCATATTTGGAATTTCCTTATTACTGGAGACGAATTCATGATGGTGTCTTTCTATACACATCAACTGAATTTCATCCGCGGCTGGTTAGAGTATTCTATGCAAATTTCTCTCTGAACGAACACAAGACCAAGTGTGTGTGACGACCCGGAAATTTCCGAACAAATTTAAACTTGATCTTTATATGTTTCTGACACGATAAGCAAAGTCTGTTCGACTGAGTCTAAAAAATTTTGAACTGTTTGATATATTCAATTGACCTTCGACCACTCTCAACGATTTACGAACATTTTATTTTAAATAGATATGGGTGTATGTATATATAAATAATAATTCGAAATATAATTTGAAGTATTATATGTTGTTGTTATTAAAAAATTAATAAAATAAAAATAGGATATTATAGTAATTATTATTTAAAATATATCTCTACATATAAATAAAGCATATTAAAAATAAATATTAAATAATTGTAATACTCGTTTGATGTTTCGATTGATATTAAGCAAGTTAAATTCAAACTTATGTAATTTTAAAATAAACGGTGATCCGAAAATGAGCTATATAAATTTTAGGTTTATTAAAAATATATTTAGGAGCTAATTAATAAATTTCAACACTTTTTATATTTCACCTAAAAAATGAGAGGGACAGTTGATGTAATTTTTATTTAATAATTTATGATCGAATTTTATACCATAATGACCAAAATAAATAAATATAGTTAATTTAAAAATATGAAATTTTTCTGAACACTTTTATCCGCCACTGGTTTCGCACGTTATACAGTCCGCGGAAACTGTCGGTAATATAATCCAAATCACCGAAGGCTATACTATTTGGCACTGTACAATCATTGAATTTAGGAGTTTGTCTGTTTTTCTTTTCGCTTGCCACTAGCATTTATAGTGCATATTATTTATATATAAACAATATATACAGACATGTAAATATATGATTACCATTACCACTTCAACTCACCAAGTTCTTTCTCCTTTCTCATTCTCTTCTCGACGACCTCCAACACCCAAGTCACCACCACCCTCATCTAATTCTTTAAGTCGATCACATCAATGAATCACCTTTCTTATTTAAAATGCTAACGAAAACCAACCATATCATCGGACCACCCTCACATGAAATGAAAACCCACTTGGACGACACCTACTTAAACCATAACTGTTTTATGTTTCCATCACCTTGTAACATCGACACGCATTTTCCGTCACTTCAACACCCCATGAGAAACAACCACCACCAAGAACCACCTCTTCCTCGTTCTTACTTCTATATTTTTTTTAAAAACTTTACTGCTATTAATCTACTTCTATTCTGTTTTCGTACCAAGACCAAAACCACCACAGTTAAAATGATATACCCGCATTTCTGCTTTTCATTTAAACAACACCACGCAACCTGTTAATACTATTGTTTGATACTTGTTGTTCGATTTTTCTATTTCTGTTACTTTAGCGAAGATCGAAGAGATGATGAGGATAGGAAATATGATATTAGATGAGTCTGTAAGATGAAGTTGTTAGGTGATGAAAGAAATGATGTTATGAGGTTCGATCATGAGAATGATGGTGAGTAAAATTAGGATACCGGTTAGAAGATGATACATATGATATTGATAATGACGGGTATTATTTCTGGTTCCATTTTTTTTTAAATTAGTCTGTACCAAATCAAAACCCAGTTTGTTTATTTGTGCATTCAGGCCGAAGCCCATTATTCATTTGCTTTAAAATTTATTGGCCTAAACATTCACTTGGCCTTGTGATTTCAACTTGGGCCGACTGTTTGATCAAGATACTGGTAGTGAACCGTGAATTTTTTTTTGATGATGATCCCAGTGAGGTGGCGAAGATGGAAGTAATGGGACAGTAGGTAAAACGATGATGAAGATTACGGATTATATGTTATGATTATGATAGTTGAAATAGATAATGATCGGTTATGATGTATTAGGATGATGATTATGTACATAAAATCATGATGTTATTGATATGTGTAATGTGTTAATGACGATGAATGGTTACGGTCATGATGATTATGATGTCGATGATAGATGATACGAGTGATGATGTTTGATTAAGATTTAAGAAGAAGAAGAAGATATAGAAGAAGATAGGTTAAATCATTTTCGTGGTAATAAATTCAGAAAAGAATCAACAGAGTAGATGGTTTAAGGGGTGCTCATTAAACGAGAGGACCAGGGTTCGATTCTAGGCTGGAACATTTTTTTTTCTTTTAAATAAATCTGGTTGGGCTGCTATTTGGGCTCCAGTTAATATGTTGGGCTGAAACAAGGCAAATAAAAGTCTTATATATAATCGGGTGCAAATTAAATTTGAAACTTGAAATAGAGGAATGGTTTAGAGGCGTATTGGTTATCCAGGAGGTCGCGGGTTCAACCCCGGGCCGAGGCATATTTTTTTTAGGAAAAGCTTCTTCTAAGGTAGTCTCATTTTCTTTTATTATTATTATTATTATTATTATTATTATTATTATTATTATTATTATTATTATTATTATTATTATTATTATTATTATTATTATTATTATTATTATTATTATTATCATTAGTAATGGTATTAAATATTAAGTATTGGTATTATTAAAGTATTAAGTATTAGTTATTATTATTATTATTATTATTATTAATAACACTATTATTATCATTATTATAAGCACTATTATTATTATTATTAATATCATCCTTATTATCATTGTTAGAAAAAGTATTATTAATATTATAGATATTATAGTTATTATTATTATTATCATTATCATTTTTATTTAGAGTATAATTAATATTAAGGAGTATCATTTGTATTAAAGTTATCATTATTAATAAGATTATCATTAAGATTATTATTTTTGTTATCAATATTATTATTATTATCATTATTATTATTATTTTCATATTAACAATATTATTATTACAAATAAATATTTTCTATATAAGAATATATTATTACAACTACCATAATATTACATGTAATTATACATATTAAAATTATTTATATAAAGATTTACATATAACAAATTATTGATTTTTAAATTATATTAATCATATATATATATATATATATATATATATATATATATATATATATATATATATATATATATATATATATATATATATATATATATATATATATATATATATATATATATTAATTATTTTAATTATATATACAAATTAATTATATAATACATATAATCTAAGATATAATATATAAATTTGTTCGATTACCATTATATGTGTTAATATATATATATATATATATATATATATATATATATATATATATATATATATATATATATATATATATATATATATATGATATAGGTTCGTGAATCCAAGGCCAACCCTACACTTGTTTACTGTCGGCATATGTATTTTTACTACAAAATACAATATGGTGAGTTCATTTGCTCCCTTTTACTCTTTACATTTTTGGGACTGAGAATACATGCGCTGTTTTTACAACTGCTTTATTAAATACTTTTGAAATATATTTTTGAACTGCGAATACATGAAATGCTTTTATAAATGTTTGACGAGATAGACACAAGCAAAACATTCCTCGAATGAATTATGTGGACGTGATAATTGCCACCATTAAATTATGTGGACGTGATAATTGCTACAATTGATATGAATATTTGTTCCCTGATTATTATTGTTTGGTAACCTAAGAATTAGGGAACATCACTAATTTTGAGAATTAGTGCACGCCAAATTGACGCGAATCCTAAAGGTAGCTACCGGGTTTAACACCCCCACCCAGAATGTTCACTAGACGGAAGGGCTAGTGGGCGTGGTGTTTAGTACTTCGAAGTTTATATGATTATTATACAGACGATATGTTCTGTTTTGGGGATATTATTATGCTCATTACATGTTAAGGCCAGTTACCAAGCCCCGCTATGAAAGCAATGAAAAGTGAATGTTATGTATCGAGAGAATGATTTTATACACATGTTATGTGTATGTTATTTTTGTGCACAAGATATGTGTACGGTTACTAAGATTTATGAAAGATGATTTCGTACACGAAAAAGGTGTACTGTATTTAAAAGATATCGCATGTACATTACAGGTGGGTATAGGATTCGGGCCCATTTGTACCATGCAGCATTTAAATCTTGTGGTCTATTAAAATGATGAATTTTATTGTTTTATGATAAACCTATGAACTCACCAACCTTTTGGTTGACACTTGAAAGCATGTTTATTCTCAGGTATGAAAGAAATCTTCCGCTGTGCATTTGCTCATTTTAAAGATATTACTTGGAGTCAATCATGGCATATTTCAAAAGACGTTGCATTCGAGTCGTTGAGTTTATCAAGATTATTATTAAGACGTTTATAGTTTGGATATATTATGAAATGGTATGCATGCCGTCAACTTTCGATGTAAAGAAAGTTTGTCTTTTAAAAACGAATGCAATGTTTGTAAAATGTATCATATAGAGGTCAAGTACCTCGCGATGTAACCAAATGTAATTTATTCGTCCAGATGGATTAGGACGGGTCATTAGATTTGGTATCAGAGCGGTGGTCTTAGCGAACCAGGTCTTGCATTAGTGTGTCTAACTGATAGTTGTTTAGATGCATTATTGATCTGGACTTCAACCGTGTCTGCATGTCAAAAGTTTTGCTTATCATTTCGTGTCAAAAATTTCCTGCTTATCATTCTTAGGGAATCTCTTGCTTATCATTCTTAGTCTAGACAGGTCTTACTGTCTCTATTGCATAGATAGTGTATAGATAAACTCATATCTTAGCGTATCTGTTATTGTTACCTTTGCCTGATAGCTTCCGTAGATTCCTCCGTAACTTATGGGATTTTAGTATTATATATGCATATGTAAATTATGTATTGCAGGGTACTAATCTACATCCTATAATCTATTTCTTATCAAAAATCTTTTATCTGATCGTACGAGATGAATCCCTCAACCATTTCGAATTCCTCGGATTCCGGCAGCTATTCCGATATGGAGTTTTTCCTTAAGCTCCGAAAGCAGTGTCACCAGAATGAATCAGCCAATCAGCCATCCCCAATTCATCTTATGGGTTCGTAGCCTACTTAATTATTGGAGACAAGAAGAAGGTGATCCCTTTCATCCACCATATTGCCCTCTTGGCAATGAACCTGAAGCACTTACCGGTGAACCTATCTGAAACACCATTTTCAGCCTCATTTCCAGAGTAGCTCGACACGACTATATTCTATCCATAATTCTAAACCTTATTCATCCGCTCGTTCCGATCGACAATCATCCCGGAATAATGAAAGAAGTCAACAAGCTGCGCGCCCGAGTTGTAGCCTTGGAAAATATGGTACAAAACATACCAGCTTCCATAACATCACCGGCACCAACAGTACCATCAGTAACAGCACCCGTACCATCAATAACACATGCCCCAAAATCTCATTCTTTACCTAGATTATAATCATCATACTACGTATCGTTCTACATCAATTATCTTCGTTCGACATGGCAATTATGTAATCTCTAATGTTTTCGAGATTATATATCCTTGTTCTAACGGTAAATCAAATGAGTCTAATATCATATTGACTCATTAAATCCATGATTTCATCTGAAGAAAATATATATGTATATATATTTTCATAAAGATTGTAATTAAAAATTCTTTCGTACAAACTATTAATGGTAAAAATATTTTAACGGGTAGGTAATACCCGAGGAATATTTAGATTTCACATTAATAAGTTACATTGTACATTCTTAGAATCTGATTCAACAGTCATTTACTATCCTACTTACATCCACAGATATATGTATCCGTTCACTGCAGAATAACCATTTTTATTCAAATTCATATTTGGATTTTGATTTATCAGAATCCAACAAGTGGCATAATGAAGAAAACATTGGACAAAATAAAATTTGTTAGAAACAAACAAATTAACTATGAGAAATTTTATTAAGAATCCAAGCTAACTGTTCCTAGCTAACTGTTCCTAGCTAACTGTTAATTCCGTATTACCTTTTATTTATCGCAATTTATTTATCACATTTTATTTATCGCAATTTTAATTCTCGCAATTTTATTTATCGTCATTTAATTTCTGTTATTTATTTTACTCACTTTAAATATCGGGACACGTATACAAGGTTTTGACATATCATATCGATGCATCTATATATATTATTTGGAATAACCATAGACACTCTATATGCAGTAATGCTGGAGTTAGCTATACAGGATTGAGGTTGATTCTACAATAAAATATATAGTTTGAGTTGTGATCGAGTCTGAGACATGTACACGGGTCACGATACGTATTAATTCATTCGAATATTATATATTAACCTATATATGAATTATTGGACTGTTAACTGTGGACTATCGACTATGGACTAATAACATTGGACAATTAAAATGAATTAAAATATTGATTATAACATATGAAACTAAACATCTCTTCAAGTTTGCCACTTGATTTCATCTTAAACCTCAATTGTATCCTGACGATTACGATCTGCGTTCAAACCTTTCATGATTCTTGAAAACACCTCAATCCAGAGGATGAACCAACCGAACTGCATCTACGGAAGAAAAGATTGATACATATAGTTATGCACCTAAAAAACACTCGAAACCTAAGTAAACGTTTAACACGTATCTGTGCTAGCTCCTTTGGCATTGTTATTACCGAAAATAGCATTCCAATTCTTTTTCAAAGTAGTCAGTTTTGTCACAGCTCCAGCAAGTCAACTTCGACTTTTTAGTCAAAACGGCCTTATTATAACCTTGATATATACTATGCCTTTTCGCCATCATTACCGAGGAACAGCTTATATTCCACCACATTAGCAGTAAACTTATCAGCAACTGTAATGATCTAGGATTTTCCGAAAAATCATTATATTTATAAAAACCCCATTATTTACTCATCTGCATCTTGTAACAAGAATTGCCATACGAATCATCGGGAATTAGCAATCAGTATTTTAAAATCTCGCAGCATGCCTATGCCAACAGTTATATGTGTACATATAACTTCTATCATCTGGACTTACATGCTTGAATGTGAAGTTTCTGAAAAACACCCCGAACTGCGAACTAGTCCTCGAAATGCTGATGAAGCAGCAAAAACCATAAACGACCTTAATCGTCGGAAGTTTTATGATAAAGAATAGTATGTTGGAAAAGCTCAGAAAAGTTGGAAATGGAAAACGGATTGAGCTAACCACGAAGGAGACCAAGGACAAATACAAGGACCATACCCTATATTCAATGAATCCAGGTAATTCTTGATCCGTTTAAATCTTTAGAGAATAACTTGCTCCGAAGTCATGTTAAAATCTTGCAGAAAATCTTTCTTCATCAACCATCGAACTTGAAAATTCCAAAATATCATCTTAAATATCTTCGATATTTCTGAGGATATTTTCATAAATACTCTCGTCCGAAATTATATACCTCTTCGTGCTTCCTGTGTTTCATTATATTGGAAACTTCTGTAAAATTTAAGTTTAATTTATGAACGAATTCTGGAGAAATGTAAACAAATTGATGCGTGAATTAGTATAATATAATGACACTTAATCAACGTGATTATATTACAGTAAGTCATGCTGAGTTTCTAATGGAACGTGATGATTCACAGATCATACCGTCATCATGTGTCATGTTACACAACTCTTAAATTCTACCTAATCTCCAAACATATCAACAACATATTTTCTTGATAGTTCTATCTTTCTCTTAAATTCCGGTAATTTAACCAATCAATATCGTGCTATTACAATCTCTCTCTTAGAACATTAGTCATGTTCATTCGAAACTTCATACCTAAGAATTCTGGACCATTATTCGCTTGACTTAAATTCGGGAAGAGAAAACAAAAGGATGGAACTCCAAAATATAAAGGAAACAAAGGGAGTAGATTTATAGTGAAATATCCGACAGAGCAATCAAAACAGATTATCGCATTTAACCAAAGAAGATCTTAATTTTCTTAATTACTGAAGGATCAAATCTTATTACGAAGATTTTCTCTAAATCCTTGAATTCCAGAAATCAACCGTGACTACGTCGCTGATTAATACGAACCTGCATTTACTCATTTCATTCTTTTGTGATAGCTTCACTCGTACTCTTCGAGTAATCAAATTATTTTATCCATATTACTCAACAGTAATAAAACTCTATTTATCAGCTCATATTCGCTAGGAAAACATATTTATTGTTAGCCATGACGATCCCAATCAAATTTCGGGACGAAATTTCTTTAACGGGTAGGTACTGTGACGACCCGGAAATTTCCGACCAAATTTAAACTTGATCTTTATATATTTCTGACACGATAAGCAAAGTCTGTTCGACTGAGTCTAAAAAATTTTGAACTGTTTGATATATTCAATTGACCTTCGACCACTCTCGACGATTCACAAACATTTTATTTTAAATAGATATGGGTGTATGTATATATAAATAATAATTCGAAATATAATTTGAAGTATTATATGTTGTTGTTATTAAAAAAATTAATAAAATAAAAATAGGATATTATAGTAATTATTATTTAAAATATATCTCTACATATAAATAAAGCATATTAAAAATAAATATTAAATAATTGTAATACTCGTTTGATGTTTCGATTGATATTAAGCAAGTTAAATTCAAACTTATGTAATTTTAAAATAAACGGTGATCTGAAAATGAGCTATATAAATTTTAGGTTTATTAAAAATATATTTAGGAGCTAATTAATAAATTTCAACACTTTTTATATTTCACCCAAAAAATGAGAGGGACAGTTGATGTAATTTTTATTTAATAATTTATGATCGAAATTTATACCATAATGACCAAAATAAATAAATATAGTTAATTTAAAAATATGGGATTTTTCTGAACACTTTTATCCGCCACTGGTTTCGCACGTTACACAGTCCGCGGAAACTGTCGGTAATATAATCCAAATCACCGAAGGCTATACTATTTGGTGCTGTACAATCATTGAATTTAGGAGTTTGTCTGTTTTTTTTTTCGCTTGCCACTAGCACTTATAGTGCATATTATTTATATATAAACAATACATGCAGACATGTAAATATATGATTACCATTACCACTTCAACTCACCAAGTTCTTTCTCCTTTCTCCTTCTCTTCTCGACGACCTCCAACACCCAAGTCACCTCCACCCTCATCTAATTCTTTAAGTCGATCACATCAATGAATCACCTTTCTTATTTAAAATGCTATACGAAAACCAACCATATCATCGGACAACCCTCACATGAAATGAAAACCCACTTGGACGAAACCCACTTAAACCATAACTGTTTTATGTTTCCATCACCTTGTAACATCGACAAGCATTTTCCGTCACTTCAACACCCCATGAGAAACAACCACCACCAAGAACCACCTCTTCCTCGTTCTTACTTTAATATTTTTTAAAAAACTTTACTGCTATTAATCTACTTCTATTCTGTTTTCGTACCAAGACCAAAACCACCACTGTTAAAATGATATACCCACATTTCTGCTTTTCATTTAAACAACACCACGCAACCTGTTACTACTATTGTTTGATACTTGTTGTTCGATTTTTCTATTTCTGTTACTTTAGCGAAGATCGAAGAGGTTATGAGGGTAGGAAATATGATATTAGATGAGTCTGTAAGATGAAGTTGTTAGGTGATGAAAGAAATGATGTTATGAGGTTCGATCATGAGAATGATGGTGAGTAAAATTAGGATACCGGTTAGAAGATGATACATATGATATTGATAATGACGGGTATTATTTCTGTTTCCATTTTTTTTTAAATTAGTCTGTACCAAATCAAAACCCGGTTTGTTTATTTGTGCATTCGGGCCGAAGCCCATTATTCATTTGCTTTAAAATTTATTGGCCTAAACATTCACTTGGGCTTGTGATTTCAACTTGGGCAGACTGTTTGATCAAGATACTGGTAGTGAACCGTGAATTTTTTTTGATGATGATCCCAGTGAGGTGTCGAAGATGGAAGTAATGGGACAGTAGGTAAAACGATGATGAAGATTACGGATTATATGTTATGATTATGATAGATGAAATAGATAATGATCGGTTATGATGTATTAGGATGATGATTATGTACATAAAATCATGATGTTAATGATATGTGTAATGTGTTAATGATAATGAATGGTTACGGTCATGATGATTATGATGTCGATGATAGATGATACGAGTAATGATGTTTGATTAAGATTTAAGAAGAAGAAAAAGATACAGAAGAAGATAGGTTAAATCATTTTCGTGGTAATAAATTCAGAAAAGAATCACCAGAGCAGATGGTTTAAGGGGTGCTCATTAAACGAGAGGACCAGGGTTCGATTCTAGGCTGGAACATTTTTTTTCCTTTTAAATAAATCTGGTTGGGCTGCTATTTGGGCTCCAGTTAATATGTTGGGCTGAAACAAGGCAAATAAAAGTCATATATATAATCGGGTGCAAATTAAATTTGAAAATCGAAATAGAGGAATGGTTTAGAGGCGTATTGGTTATCCAGGAGGTCGCGGGTTCAAACCCGGGCCGAGGCATATTTTTTTTTTAGGAAAAGCTTCTTCTAAGGTAGTCACATTTTCTTTTTTTTTATTATTATTATTATTATTATTATTATTATTATTATTATTATTATTATTATTAGTATTATTATTATTATTATTATTATTATTATTATTATTATTATTATTATATTATTATTATTATTATTATTATTATTATTATTATTATTATTATCATTAGTAATGGTATTAAATATTAAGTATTGGTATTATTAAAGTATTAAGTATTAGTTATTATTATTATTATTATTAATAACACTATTATTATCATTATTTAAGCACTATTATTATTATTAATATCATCCTTATTATCATTGTTAGAAAAAGTATTATTAATATTATAGATATTATAGTTATTATTATTATTATCCTTATCATCTTTATTTAGAGTATAGTTAATATTAAGGAGTATCATTTGTATTAAAGTTATCATTATTAATAAGATTATCATTAAGATTATTATTTTTGTTATCAATATTATTATTATTATTATCATTATTATTATTATTTTCATATTAACAATATTATTATTACAAATAAATATTTTCTATATAAGAATATATTATTACAACTACCATAATATTACATGTAGTTATACATATTAAAATTATTTATATAAAGATTTACATATAACAAATTATTATTTTTCAATAATATTAATCATATATATATATATATATATATATATATATATATATATATATATATATATATATATATATATATATATATATATATATATATATATATAACTAACTATATAAATATTAATTATTTTAATTATATATACAAATTAAATATATAAGACATATAATGTAAGATATAATATATAAATTTGTTCGATTACCATTATATATATATGAGATAGGTTCGTGAATCCAAGGCCAACCCTACACTTGTTTACTGTCGTCATATGTATTTTTACTACAAAATACAATATGGTGAGTTCATTTACTCCCTTTTACTCTTTACATTTTTGGGACTGAGAATACATGCGCTGTTTTTACAACTGCTTTATTAAATACTTTTGAAATATATTTTTGAACTACGAATACATGAAATGCTTTTATAAATGTTTGACGAGATAGACACAAGCAAAACATTCCTCGAATGAATTATGTGGACGTGATAATTGCCACCATTGAATTATGTGGACGTGATAATTGCTACAATTGATATGAATATTTGTTCCCTGATTATTATTGCTTGGTAACCTAAGAATTAGGGAACATCACTAATTTTGAGAATTAGTGCACACCTAATTGACGTGAATCCTAAAGATAGCTACCGGGTTTAACACCCCCACCCAGAATGTTCACTAGACGGAAGGGCTAGTGGGCGTGGTGTTTAGTACTTCGAAGTTTATATGATTATTATACAGACGAGTTGTTCTGTTTTGGGGATATTATTATGCTCATTACATGTTAAGGTCGGTTACCAAGCCAAGCTATGAAAGCAATGAAAAGTGAACGTTATGTATAGAGAGAATGATTTTATACACATGTTATGTGTATGTTATTTTTGTGCACGAGATATGTGTACGGTTACTAAGATTTATGAAAGATGATTTCGTACACGAGAAAGGTGTACTGTATTTAAAAGATATCGCATGTACATTACAGGTGGGTATAGGATTCGGGCCCATTTGTACCATGCAGCATTTAAATCTTGTGGTCTATCAAAATGATGAATTTTATTGTTTTATGATAAACCTATGAACTCACCAACCTTTTGGTTGACACTTGAAAGCATGTTTATTCTCAGGTATGAAAGAAATCTTCCGCTGTGCATTTGCTCATTTTAAAGATATTTTTTTTTAGTCAATCATGGCATATTTCAAAAGACGTTGCATTCGAGTCGTTGAGTTTATCAAGATTATTATTAAGACGTTTATAGTTTGGATATATTAGGAAATGGTATGCATGCCGTCAACTTTCGATGTAATGAAAGTGTGTCTTTTAAAAACGAATGCAATGTTTGTAAAATGTATCATATAGAGGTCAAGTACCTCGCGATGTAACCAAATGTAATTTATTCGTCCAGATGGATTAGGACGGGTCATTAGATTTGGTATCAGAGCAGTGGTCTTTGCGAACCAGGTCTTGCATTAGTGTGTCTAACTGATAGTTGTTTAGATGCATTAGTGAGTCTGGACTTCGACCGTGTGTGCATGTCAAAAGTTTTGCTTATCATTTCGTGTCGAAAATTTCCTGCTTATCATTCTTAGGGAATCTCTTGCTTATCATTCTTAGTCTAGACACGTCTTACTTTCTCTATTGCATAGACAGTGTATAGATAAACTCATATCTTAGCGTATCTATTATTGTTACCTTTGCCTGATAGCTTCCTTAGATTCCTCCGTAACTTATGGGATTTTAGTATTATATATGCATATGTAAATTATGTATTGCAGGGTACTAATCTACATCCTATAATCTATTTCTTATCAAAAATCTTTTATCTGATCGTACGAGATGAATCCCTCAACCATTTCGAATTCCTCGGATTCCGGCAGCTATTCCGATATGGAGTTTCGCCTAAGCTTCGAAAGCAGTGTCACCAGAATGAATCAGCCAATCAGCCATCCCAATTCATCTGATGGGTTCGTAGCCTACTTAATTATTGGAAACAAGAAGAAGGTGATCCCTTTCATCCACCATATTGCCCTCTTGGCAATGAACCTAAAGCACTTACCGGCGAACCTATCCGAAACACCATTTCAGCCTCATTTCCAGAGTAGCTCGACACGACTATATTCTATCCACAATTCTAAACCTTATTCATCTGCTCGTTCCGATCGACAATCATCCCGGAATAATGAAAGAAGTCAACAAGCTGCGCGTCCGAGTTGTAGCCTTGGAAAATATGGTACAAAACATACCAGCTTCAGCAACATCACCGGCACCAACAGTACCATCAGTAACAGAACCCGTACCATCAATAACACATGCCCCAAAATCTCATTCTGTACCTCGATTATAATCATCATACTACGTATCGTTCTACATCAATTATCTTCGTTCGACATGGCAATTATGTAATCTCTAATGTTTTAGAGATTATATATCCTTGTTCTAACGGTAAATAAAATGAGTCTAATATCATATTGACTCATTAAATCCATGATTTCATCTGAAGAAAATATATATGTATATATATTTTCATAAAGATTGTAATTAAAAATTCTTTCGTACAAACTGTTAATGGTAAAAATATTTTAACGGGTAGGTAATACCCGAGGAATATTTAGATTTCACATTAATAAATTACATTGTACATTCTTCGAATCTGATTCAACAGTCATTTACTATCCTACTTACATCCACAGATATATGTATCCGTTCACCGCAGAATAACCATTTTTATTCAAATTCATATTTGGATTTTGATTTATCAGAATCCAACAAGTGGCATAATGAAGAAAACATTAGACAAAATAAAATTTGTTAGAAACAAACAAATTAACTATGAGAAATTTTGTTAAGAATCCACGCTAACTGTTCCTAGCTAACTGTTCCTAGCTAACTGTTAATTCCGTATGACCTTTTATTTATCGCAATTTATTTATCGCATTTTATTTATCACAATTTTAATTCTCGCAATTTTATTTATCGTCATTTTATTTCTATTATTTATTTTACACACTTTAAATATCGGGACACGTATACAAGGTTTTGACATATCATATCGATGCATCTATATATATTATTTGGAATAACCATAGACACTCTATATGCAGTTGAAATGTCCCGTTCTTATTGATTAAAAACGTTCCATATTAATTGATTTCGTTGCGAGGTTTTGACCTCTATATGAGACGTTTTTCAAAGACTGCATTCATTTTTAAAACAAACCATAACCTTTATTTCATAAATAAAGGTTTAAAAAGCTTTACGTAGATTATCAAATAATGATAATCTAAAATATCCTGTTTACACACGACCATTACATAATGGTTTACAATACAAATATGTTACAACAAAATAAGTTTCTTGAATGCAGTTTTTACACAATATCATACAAGCATGGACTCCAAATCTCGTCCTTATTTAAGTATGCGACAGCGGAAGCTCTTAATAATCACCTGAGAATAAACATGCTTAAAACATCAACAAAAATGTTGGTGAGTTATAGGTTTAACCTATATATCAAATCATAATAATAGACCACAAGATTTCATATTTCAATACACATCCCATACATAGAGATAAAAATCATTCATATGGTGAACACCTGGTAACCGACATTAACAAGATGCGTATATAAGAATATCCCCATCATTCCGGGACACCCTTCGGATATGATATAAATTTCGAAGTACTAAAGCATCCGGTACTTTGGATGGGGTTTGTTAGGCCCAATAGATCTATCTTTAGGATTCGCGTCAATTAGGGTGTCTGTTCCCTAATTCTTAGATTACCAGACTTAATAAAAAGGGGCATATTCGATTTCGATAATTCAACCATAGAATGTAGTTTCACGTACTTGTGTCTATTTTGTAAATCATTTATAAAACCTGCATGTATTCTCATCCCAAAAATATTAGATTTTAAAAGTGGGACTATAACTCACTTTCACAGATTTTTACTTCATCGGGAAGTAAGACTTGGCCACTGGTTGATTCACGAACCTATAACAATATATACATATATATCAAAGTATGTTCAAAATATATTTACAACACTTTTAATATATTTTGATGTTTTAAGTTTATTAAGTCAGCTGTCCTCGTTAGTAACCTACAACTAGTTGTCCACAGTTAGATGTACAGAAATAAATCGATAAATATTATCTTGAATCAATCCACGACCCAGTGTATACGTATCTCAGTATTGATCACAACTCAAACTATATATATTTTGGAATCAACCTCAACCCTGTATAGCTAACTCCAACATTCACATATAGAGTGTCTATGGTTGTTCCGAAATATATATAGATGTGTCGACATGATAGGTCGAAACATTGTATACGTGTCTATGGTATCTCAAGATTACATAATATACAATACAAGTTGATTAAGTTATGGTTGGAATAGATTTGTTACCAATTTTCACGTAGCTAAAATGAGAAAAATTATCCAATCTTGTTTTACCCATAACTTCTTCATTTTAAATCCGTTTTGAGTGAATCAAATTGCTATGGTTTCATATTGAACTCTATTTTATGAATATAAACAGAAAAAGTATAGGTTTATAGTCTGAAAAATAAGTTACAAGTCATTTTTGTAAAGGTAGTCATTTCAGTCGAAAGAACGACGTCTAGATGACCATTTTAGAAAACATACTTGCACTTTGAGTTTAACCATAATTTTTGGATATAGTTTCATGTTCATAATAAAAATCATTTTCTCAGAATAACAACTTTTAAATCAAAGTTTATCATAGTTTTTAATTAACTAACCCAAAACAGCCTGCGGTGTTACTACGACGGCGTAAATCCGGTTTTACGGTGTTTTTCGTATTTTCAGGTTTTAAATCATTATGTTAGCATATCATATAGATATAGAACATGTGTTTAGTTGATTTTAAAAGTCAAGTTAGAAGGATTAACTTTTGTTTGCGAACAAGTTTAGAATTAACTAAACTATGTTCTAGTGATTACAAGTTTAAACCTTCGAATAAGATAGCTTTATATGTATGAATTGAATGATGTTATAAACATCATTACTACCTTAAGTTCCTTGGATAAACCTACTAGAAAAGAGAAAAATGGATCTAGCTTCAACGGATCCTTGGATGGCTCGAAGTTCTTGAAGCAGAATCATGACACGAAAACAAGTTCAAGTAAGATCATCACTTGAAATAAGATTGTTATAGTTATAGAAATTGAACCAAAGTTTGAATATGATTATTACCTTGTATTAGAATAATAACCTACTGTAAGAAATAAAGATTTCTTGAGGTTGGATGATCACCTTACAAGATTGGAAGTGAGCTAGCAAACTTGAAAGTATTCTTGATTTTATGTAACTAGAACTTGTAGAATTTATGAAGAACACTTAGAACTTGAAGATAGAACTTGAGAGAGATCAATTAGATGAAGAAAATTGAAGAATGAAAGTGTTTGTAGGTGTTTTTGGTCGTTGGTGTATGGATTAGATATAAAGGATATGTAATTTTGTTTTCATGTAAATAAGTCATGAATGATTACTCATATTTTTATAATTTTATGAGATATTTCATGCTAGTTGCCAAATGATGGTTCCCACATGTGTTAGGTGACTCACATGGGCTGCTAAGAGCTGATCATTGGAGTGTATATACCAATAGTACATACATCTAAAAGCTGTGTATTGTACGAGTACGAATACGGGTGCATACGAGTAGAATTGTTGATGAAACTGAACGAGGATGTAATTGTAAGCATTTTTGTTAAGTAGAAGTATTTTGATAAGTGTCTTGAAGTGTTTCAAAAGTGTATGAATACATATTAAAACACTACATGTATATACATTTTAACTGAGTCGTTAAGTCATCGTTAGTCGTTACATGTAAATGTTGTTTTGAAACCTTTAGGTTAACGATCTTGTTGAATGTTATTAACCCATTGTTTATTATAACAAATGAGATGTTAAATTGTTATATTATCATGATATTATGATATATAATATATCTTAGTATGATATATATACAGTTAAATGCCGTTACAACGATAATCGTTACATATATGTCTCGTTTCGAAATCATTAAGTTAGTAGTCTTATTTTTACATATGTATTTCATTGTTAATACACTTAATAATATATTTACTTATCATTTAACATAATTAACCAAGTATATCAATATCTTAATATGATTCATATGTACCTAGTAAGACGTTGTTATAACGATAATCGTTATATATATCGTTTTCGAGTTTCTTAAATTAATAGTCTCATTTTTATTTATATAACTCATTGTTAAAATACCTAATGAGATACATACTTATAATAAAATCATGTTAACTATATATATAACCATATATATGTCATCGTATAGTTTTTACAAGTTTTAACGTTCGTGAATCACCGATCAACTTGGGTGGTCAATTGTCTATATGAAACCTATTTCAATTAATCAAGTCTTAACAAGTTTGATTGCTTAACATGTTGGAAACACTTAATCATGTAAATAACAATTTCATTTAATATATATATAAACATGGAAAAGTTCGGGTCACTACAGTACCTACCCGTTAAATAAATTTCGTCCCGAAATTTTAAGCTGTTGAAGGTGTTGACGAATCTTCTAGAAATAGATGCGGGTATTTCTTCTTCATCTGATCTTCACGCTCCCAGGTGAACTCGGGTCCTCTATGAGCATTCCATCGAACCTTAATAATTGGTATCTTGTTTTGCTTAAGTCTTTTAACCTCACGATCCATTATTTCGACGGGTTTTTCGATGAATTGAAGTTTTTCGTTGATTTGGATTTCATCTAACGGAATAGTGAGATCTTCTTTAGCAAAACATTTCTTCAAATTCGAGACGTGGAAAGTGTTATGTACAGCCGCGAGTTGTTGAGGTAACTCAAGTCGGTAAGCTACTGGTCCGACACGATCAATAATCTTGAATGGTCCAATATACCTTGGATTTAATTTCCCTCGTTTACCAAATCGAACAACGCCTTTCCAAGGTGCAACTTTAAGCATGACCATCTCTCCAATTTCAAATTCTATATCTTTTCTTTTAATGTCAGCGTAGCTCTTTTGTCGACTTTGGGCGGTTTTCAACCGTTGTTGAATTTGGATGATCTTCTCGGTAGTTTCTTGTATAATCTCCAGACCCATAATCTATCTATCCCCCACTTCACTCCAACAAATCGGAGACCTGCACTTTCTACCATAAAGTGCTTCAAACGGCGCCATCTCAATGCTTGAATGGTAGCTGTTGTTGTAGGAAAATTCTGCTAATGGTAGATGTCGATCCCAACTGTTTCCGAAATCAATAACACATGCTCGTAGCATGTCTTCAAGCATTTGTATTGTACTTTCGCTCTGCCCATCAGTTTGTGGATGATAGGCAGTACTCATGTCTAGACGAGTTCCTAATGCTTGCTGTAATGTCTGCCAGAATCTTGAAATAAATCTGCCATCCCTATCAGAGATAATAGAGATTGGTATTCCATTTCTGGAGATGACTTCCTTCAAATACAGTCGTGCTAACATCTCCATCTTGTCATCTTCTCTTATTGGCAGGAAGTGTGCTGATTTGGTGAGGCGATCAACTATTACCCAAATAGTATCAAAACCACTTGCAGTCCTTGGCAATTCAGTGATGAAATCCATGGTAATGTTTTCCCATTTCCATTCCGGGATTTCGGGTTGTTGAAGTAGACCTGATGGTTTTTGATGCTCAGCTTTGACCTTAGAACACGTCAAACATTCTCCTACGTATTTAGCAACATCGGCTTTCATACCCGGCCACCAAAAATGTTTCTTGAGATCCTTGTACATCTTCCCCGTTCCAGGATGTATTGAGTATCTGGTTTTATGAGCTTCTCTAAGTACCATTTCTCTCATATCTCCAAATTTTGGTACCCAAATCCTTTCAGCCCTATACCGGGTTCCGTCTTCCCGAATATTAAGATGCTTCTCCGATCCTTTGGGTATTTCATCCTTTAAATTTCCCTCTTTTAAAACTCCTTGTTGTGCCTCCTTTATTTGAGTAGTAAGGTTATTATGAATCATTATATTCATAGATTTTACTCGAATGGGTTCTTTGTCCTTCCTGCTCAAGGCATCGGCTACCACATTTGCCTTCCTCGGGTGGTAACGAATCTCAAAGTCGTAATCATTCAATAATTCAATCCACCTACGCTGCCTCATATTCAGTTGTTTCTGATTAAATATATGTTGAAGACTTTTGTGGTCGGTATATATAATACTTTTGACCCCATATAAGTAGTGCCTCCAAGTCTTTAATGCAAAAACAACCGCGCCTAATTCCAAATCATGCGTCGTATAATTTTGTTCGTGAATCTTCAATTGTCTAGACGCATAAGCAATCACCTTCGTTCGTTGCATTAATACACAACCGAGACCTTGCTTTGATGCGTCACAATAAATCACAAAATCATCATTTCCTTCAGGCAATGACAATATAGGTGCCGTAGTTAGCTTTTTCTTCAACAACTGAAACGCTTTCTCTTGTTCATCATTCCATTCAAATTTCTTCCCTTTATGCGTTAATGCAGTCAAGGGTTTTGCTATTCTGGAAAAGTCTTGGATGAACCTTCTGTAGTAACCAGCTAGTCCTAAAAACTGGCGTATGTGTTTCGGAGTTTTCGGGGTTTTCCACTTTTCAACAGTTTCTATCTTTGCTGGATCCACCTTAATACCTTCTTTGTTCACTATGTGATCGAGGAATTGAACTTCTTCCAACCAAAATGCACACTTTGAAAACTTAGCGTACAATTCTTCCTTCCTCAATACTTCTAACACCTTTGTCAAATGTTCACCGTGTTCTTGGTCATTCTTTGAGTAAATAAGTATGTCATCAATGAAAACAATGACAAACTTGTCAAGGTATAGTCCACACACTCGATTCATAAGGTCCATGAACACAGCTGGTGCGTTAGTCAATCCAAACGGCATAACCATAAACTCGTAATGACCATAACGCGTCCTAAAAGCAGTTTTTGGAATATCATCCTCCTTTACTCGTATTTGATGATATCCAGAACGTAAATCGATCTTCGAATAAACCGACGAGCCTTGTAGTTGATCAAATAAGTCGTCAATTCTCGGCAGTGGATAACGGTTTTTGATGGTAAGTTTGTTCAACTCTCTATAGTCAATACACAACCTAAATGTACCATCCTTCTTCTTGACAAACAAAACAGGAGCTCCCCATGGTGATGTGCTTGGTTGAATGAAACCACGTTCTAATAGTTCTTGCAGTTGGCTTTGCAGTTCTTTCATCTCGCTGGGTGCGAGTCTATAAGGAGCACGAGCTATTGGTGCAGCTCCTGGTACAAGATCTATTTGAAATTCAACAGATCGATGTGGAGGTAGTCCCGGTAATTCTTTCGGAAATACATCGGGAAATTCTTTTGCGACGGGAACATCATTGATGCTCTTTTCTTCAGTTTGTACTTTCTCGACGTGTTCTAGAACAGCATAGCAACCTTTTCTTATTAGTTTTTGTGCCTTCAAATTACTAATAAGATGTAGCTTCGTGTTGCCCTTTTCTCCGTACACCATTAAGGGTTTTCCTTTTTCTCGTATAATGCGAATTGCATTTTTGTAACAAACGATCTCTGCTTTCACTTCTTTCAACCAGTCCATACCGATTATCACATCAAAACTCCCTAACTCTACTGGTATCAAATCAATCTTAAATGTTTCGCTAACCAGTTTAATTTCTCGATTCCGACATATATTATCTGCTGAAATTAATTTACCATTTGCTAATTTGAGTAAAAATTTACTATCCAAAGGCGTCAATGGACAACTTAATTTAGCACAAAAATCTCTACTCATATAGCTTCTATCCGCACCCGAATCAAATAAAACGTAAGCATATTTATTGTCAATAAGAAACGTACCCGTAACAAGCTCCGGGTCTTCCTGTGCCTCTGCCGCATTAATATTGAAAACTCTTCCGCGGCCTTGTCCATTCGTGTTCTCCTGGTTCGGGCAATTTCTAATAATGTGGCCCGGTTTTCCACATTTATAACAAACTACATTGGCATAACTTGCTCCGACACTACTTGCTCCGCCATTACTCGTTCCAACACCATTTGTTCCTTTCGTTCTATTAACCCCTGGTCCGTAGACCTCACACTTCACCGCGCTATGACCATTTCTTTTACACTTGTTGTAAAATTTGGTGCAGAACCCCGAGTGATACTTTTCACACCTTTGGCATAGCTGCTTCTGATTGTTGTTGTTGTTGCGGTTATTATTGTTGTTGGGATGATTGTTGTAGTTGCTGTTGTTGTTGTTGTTGTTGTTGTTGGGCCATTTGTTGTAGTTGCGATTGATGTTGCGATTGTTGGGATAATTGTTGCGATTATTGTTGTAATTGCTGTTGTTGTTGTATTGGTGATTCTTATCACCGTTTTCCTCCCACTTTCTTTTGACTTGCTTCACATTGGCCTCTTCAGCAGTCTGTTCTTTAATTCTTTCTTCAATCTGGATCACTAGTTTGTGAGCCATTCTACATGCCTGTTGTATGGAGGCGGGCTCGTGTGAACTTATATCTTCTTGGATTCTTTCCGGTAATCCTTTCACAAACGCGTCGATCTTCTCTTCCTCATCTTCGAATGCTCCCGGACACAATAGGCACAATTCTGTGAATCGTCTTTCGTACGTGGTAATATCAAATCCTTGGGTTCGTAACCCTCTAAGTTCTGTCTTGAGCTTATTGACCTCGGTTCTGGGACGGTACTTCTCGTTCATCAAGTGCTTGAATGCTGACCACGGTAGTGCGTACGCATCGTCTTGTCCCACTTGCTCTAGATAGTTATTCCACCATGTTAACGCAGAACCTGTGAAGGTATGCGTAGCGTACTTCACTTTGTCCTCTTCAGTACACTTACTTATGGCAAACACCGATTCGACCTTCTCGGTCCACCGTTTCAATCCGATCGGTCCTTCGGTTCCATCAAATTCCAAAGGTTTGCAGGCAGTGAATTCTTTGTAGGTGCATCCTACACGATTTCCTGTACTGCTAGATCCAAGGTTATTGTTGGTATGTAGGGCAGCCTGTACTGCGGCTATGTTTGAAGCTAGAAAAGTACGGAATTCCTCTTCATTCATATTCACGGTGTGTCGAGTAGTCGGTGCCATTTCCTTCAAAATAGTCAAATGGAACAAGTTAATCATACATAATATTAAGAGTAGTTAATAGTATTTTGTAGCATAATATGAACTCATTTATAAAAGCTTTTTCTTCATATTAGCATTTTATAAGTTTAAATTCGGGTAGTACCTACCCGTTAAGTTCATACTTAGTAGCTAATATACAATTCAACTACTACAATTCTATATGAAAAACCGATTATAATAATATTTCGCGTTCAAACTTTTATACAATATTTTACAAACTTACAATACCGCTTATTTTACATAAAGCATGAAATATAGCACACAATAACTTTGATACAAGATAGTTGTGAATATAATTCTAGCTAGTACACAAGTCGTTCAGAAAAGGCAATAAAGACACGTAATTCATACGTCCAGAAACAAGTCAAGCATTCTGGTTTTACTAGGACTACTTCCCATCCTTGGTCTTGTGGAACATAATCGTTATGGCAGTTGATAAGACAGCGTGTTGTAATATCGTCAAAGGGACGAGGGTTACGTAATGTCCAACAGTCCCGTAACAATCTAAAAACCTCATTTCTTACCCCAATTACCGACTCCGTCACTTGTGGGAACGTTTTGTTTAATAGTTGTAGCCCGATGTTCTTTTTCTCACTTTGGTGAGAAGCGAACATTACTAATCCGTAAGTATAACATGCTTCTTTATGTTGCATGTTAGCCGCTTTTTCTAAATCACGAAGTCCAATATTCCGATATATTGAGTCAAAATAATTTCTTAACCCATTGCGTAAAATAGCATTTGGGTTCCCCGCAATATATGCGTCAAAGTAAACACATCGTAACTTATGGATTTCCCAATGTGATATCCTCCATCTTTCGAACGAAAGCCTTTTATAAACCAAGGCATTCTTGGAACGTTCTTCGAATGTCTTACAAACTGATCTCGCCTTAAATAGTTGTGCCGAAGAATTCTGACCGACTCTAGACAAGATTTCATCAATCATGTCTCCGGGTAGGTCTCTTAAAATATTGGGTTGTCTATCCATTTTGTGTTTTTATACTGTAAAATAGACAAGAGTTAGATTCATAAAAAAAATACTTATTAATACAAGCAATTTTTATATATATCATAAAGCATAAGCACACTATATTACATATATTACACCACACGAATACAACTATCTTATTCTGACTCGCTTGTTTCTTCTTCTTCGGTTTTGGTTCGTTTTGCCAAGTTTCTAGGGATATATGATGTTCCCCTAATACGAGCCGTCGTTTTCTACATTGGTTTAGAAAAACCTGGTGGTTTAGAGGTTCCCGGGTCATTGTTACAACTTAAGGGCTTCGGGGGTTTACGATACATATAAAGTTCATCGGGGTTGGAATTAGATTTCTCTATTTTTATGCCCTTTCCCTTATTATTTTCTTTTGCCTTTTTAAATTCAGTTGGGGTAATTTCAATAACATCATCGGAATTCTCGTCGGAATCCGATTCATCAGAGAATTGGTAATCCTCCCAATAGTTTGCTTCCTTGGAGGAAACACCATTGACCATAATTAACCTTGGTCGGTTGGTTGAGGATTTTCTTTTACTTAACCGTTTTATTATTTCCCTCACCGGTTCTATTTCTTCATCCGGTTCCGATTCTTCTTCCGGTTCCGACTCTTCTTCCGGTTCCTCTTCGGGAACTTGTGAATCAGTCCACGAATCATTCCAATTTACATTTGACTCTTCATTATTATTAGGTGAGTCAATGGGACTTGTTCTAGAGGTAGACATCTATCACATAATATTAAACGCGTTAAGAGATTAATATATCGCATAATATTCACATGTTAAAAATATATAGTTTCCTACAAAATTTGTTAAGCAATCATTTTTCAAGTAAACACGGTCGAAGTCCAGACTCACTAATGCATCCTAACAAACTCGATAAGACACACTAATGCAAAATTCTGGTTCTCTAAGACCAACGCTCTGATACCAACTGAAATGTCCCGTTCTTATTGATTAAAAGCGTTCCATATTAATTGATTTCGTTGCGAGGTTTTGACCTCTATATGAGACGTTTTTCAAAGACTGCATTCATTTTTAAAACAAACCATAACCTTTATTTCATAAATAAAGGTTTAAAAAGCTTTACGTAGATTATCAAATAATGATAATCTAAAATATCCTGTTTACACACGACCATTACATAATGGTTTACAATACAAATATGTTACAACAAAATAAGTTTCTTGAATGCAGTTTTTACACAATATCATACAAGCATGGACTCCAAATCTCGTCCTTATTTAAGTATGCGACAGCGGAAGCTCTTAATAATCACCTGAGAATAAACATGCTTAAAACATCAACAAAAATGTTGGTGATTTATAGGTTTAACCTATATATCAAATCATAATAATAGACCACAAGATTTCATATTTCAATACACATCCCATACATAGAGATAAAAATCATTCATATGATGAACACCTGGTAACCGACATTAACAAGATGCATATATAAGAATATCCCCATCATTCCGGGACACCCTTCGGATATGATATAAATTTCGAAGTACTAAAGCATCCGGTACTTTGGATGGGGTTTGTTAGGCCCAATAGATCTATCTTTAGGATTCGCGTCAATTAGGGTGTCTGTTCCCTAATTCTTAGATTACCAGACTTAATAAAAAGGGGCATATTCGATTTCGATAATTCAACCATAGAATGTAGTTTCACGTACTTGTGTCTATTTTGTAAATCATTTATAAAACCTGCATGTATTCTCATCCCAAAAATATTAGATTTTAAAAGTGGGACTATAACTCACTTTCACAGATTTTTACTTCATCGGGAAGTAAGACTTGGCCACTGGTTGATTCACGAACCTATAACAATATATACATATATATCAAAGTATGTTCAAAATATATTTACAACACTTTTAATATATTTTGATGTTTTAAGTTTATTAAGTCAGCTGTCCTCGTTAGTAACCTACAACTAGTTGTCCACAGTTAGATGTACAGAAATAAATCGATAAATATTATCTTGAATCAATCCACGACCCAGTGTATACGTATCTCAGTATTGATCACAACTCAAACTATATATATTTTGGAATCAACCTCAACCCTGTATAGCTAACTCCAACATTCACATATAGAGTGTCTATGGTTGTTCCGAAATATATATAGATGTGTCGACATGATAGGTCAAAACATTGTATACGTGTCTATGGTATCTCAAGATTACATAATATACAATACAAGTTGATTAAGTTATGGTTGGAATAGATTTGTTACCAATTTTCACGTAGCTAAAATGAGAAAAATTATCCAATCTTGTTTTACCCATAACTTCTTCATTTTAAATCCGTTTTGAGTGAATCAAATTGCTATGGTTTCATATTGAACTCTATTTTATGAATCTAAACAGAAAAAGTATAGGTTTATAATCGGAAAAATAAGTTACAAGTCATTTTTGTAAAGGTAGTCATTTCAGTCGAAAGAACGACGTCTAGATGACCATTTTAGAAAACATACTTCCACTTTGAGTTTAACCATAATTTTTGGATATAGTTTCATGTTCATAATAAAAATCATTTTCTCAGAATAACAACTTTTAAATCAAAGTTTATCATAGTTTTTAATTAACTAACCCAAAACAGCTCGCGGTGTTACTACGACGGCGTAAATCCGGTTTTACGGTGTTTTTCGTGTTTTTAGGTTTTAAATCATTATGTTAGCATATCATATAGATATAGAACATGTGTTTAGTTGATTTTAAAAGTCAAGTTAGAAGGATTAACTTTTGTTTGCGAACAAGTTTAGAATTAACTAAACTATGTTCTAGTGATTACAAGTTTAAACCTTCGAATAAGATAGCTTTATATGTATGAATTGAATGATGTTATGAACATCATTACTACCTTAAGTTCCTTGGATAAACCTACTAGAAAAGAGAAAAATGGATCTAGCTTCAACGGATCCTTGGATGGCTCGAAGTTCTTGAAGCAGAATCATGACACGAAAACAAGTTCAAGTAAGATCATCACTTGAAATAAGATTGTTATAGTTATAGAAATTGAACCAAAGTTTGAATATGATTATTACCTTGTATTAGAATAATAACCTACTGTACGAAATAAAGATTTCTTGAGGTTGGATGATCACCTTACAAGATTGGAAGTGAGCTAGCAAACTTGAAAGTATTCTTGATTTTATGTAACTAGAACTTGTAGAATTTATGAAGAACACTTAGAACTTGAAGATAGAACTTGAGAGAGATCAATTAGATGAAGAAAATTGAAGAATGAAAGTGTTTGTAGGTGTTTTTGGTCGTTGGTGTATGGATTAGATATAAAGGATATGTAATTTTGTTTTCATGTAAATAAGTCATGAATGATTACTCATATTTTTATAATTTTATGAGATATTTCATGCTAGTTGCCAAATGATGGTTCCCACATGTGTTAGGTGACTCACATGGGCTGCTAAGAGCTGATCATTGGAGTGTATATACCAATAGTACATACATCTAAAAGCTGTGTATTGTACGAGTACGAATACGGGTGCATACGAGTAGAATTGTTGATGAAACTGAACGAGGATGTAATTGTAAGCATTTTTGTTAAGTGGAAGTATTTTGATAAGTGTCTTGAAGTCTTTCAAAAGTGTATGAATACATATTAAAACACTACATGTATATACATTTTAACTGAGTCGTTAAGTCATCGTTAGTCGTTACATGTAAATGTTGTTTTGAAACCTTTAGGTTAACGATCTTGTTGAATGTTGTTAACCCATTATTTATTATAACAAATGAGATGTTAAATTGTTATATTATCATGATATTATGATATATAATATATCTTAGTATGATATATATACAGTTAAATGCCGTTACAACGATAATCGTTACATATATGTCTCGTTTCGAAATCATTAAGTTAGTAGTCTTATTTTTACATATGTATTTCATTGTTAATACACTTAATAATATATTTACTTATCATTTAACATAATTAACCAA
This sequence comes from Rutidosis leptorrhynchoides, assembly GCF_046630445.1. NCBI lineage: Eukaryota > Viridiplantae > Streptophyta > Magnoliopsida > Asterales > Asteraceae > Rutidosis > Rutidosis leptorrhynchoides. The sequence goes on along the minus strand of NC_092338.1, from coordinate 321,079,547 downwards.
GTATATCAATATCTTAATATGATTCATATGTACCTAGTAAGACGTTGTTATAACGATAATCGTTATATATATCGTTTTCGAGTTTCTTAAATTAATAGTCTCATTTTTATTTATATAACTCATTGTTAAAATACCTAATGAGATACATACTTATAATAAAATCATGTTAACTATATATATAACCATATATATGCCATCGTATAGTTTTTACAAGTTTTAACGTTCGTGAATCACCGATCAACTTGGGTGGTCAATTGTCTATATGAAACCTATTTCAATTAATCAAGTCTTAACAAGTTTGATTGCTTAACATGTTAGAAACACTTAATCATGTAAATAAAAATTTCATTTAATATATATATAAACATGGAAAAGTTCGGGTCACTACAGCAGTAATGCTGGAGTTAGCTATACAGGGTTGAGGTTGATTCTACAATAAAATATATAGTTTGAGTTGTGATCGAGTCTGAGACATGTACACGGGTCACTATACATATTAATTAATTCGAATATTATATATTAACCTATATATGAATTAAAGGACTATTAACTGTGGACTATCGACTATGGACTAATAACATTGGACAATTAAAATGAATTAAAATATTGATTATAACATATGAAACTAAACATATCTTCAAGTTTGCCACTTGATTTCATCTTAAACCTCAATTGTATCCTGATGATTACGATCTGCGTTCAAACCTTTCATGATTCTTGAAAACACCTCAATCCAGAGGATGAACAAACCGAACTGCATCTACGGAAGAAAAGATTGATACATATAGTTATGCACCTGAAAAACACTCGAAACCTGAGTAAACATTTAACACGTATCTGTGCTAGCTCCTTTGGCATTGTTATTACCGAAAATAGCATTCCAATTCTTTTTCAAAGTAGTCAGTTTTGTCACAGCTCCAGCAAGTCAACTTCGACTTTTCAGTCGAAACAGCCTTATTATAACCTTGATACATACGTTGCCTTTTCGCCATCGTTACCGGGGAACAGCTTATATTCCACCACATTAGCAGTAAACTTATCAGCAACTGTAATGATCTAGGATTTTCCGAAAAATCATTATATTTATCAAAACCCCATTATTTACTCATCTGCATCTTGTAACAAGAATTGCCATACGAATCATCGGGAATTTGCAATCAGTATTTTAAAATCTCGCAGCATGCCTATGCCAACAGTTATATGTGTACATATAACTTCTATCATCTGGACTTACATGCTTGAATGTGAAGTTTCTGAAAAACACCCTGAACTGCGAACTAGTCCTCGAAATGCTGATGAAGCAGCAAAAACCGTAAATGACCTTAATCGTCGGAAGTTTTATGATAAAGAATAGTATGTTGGAAAAGCTCAGAAAAGTTGGAAATGGAAAACGGATTGAGCTAACCACGAAGGAGACCAAGGACAAATACAAGGACCATACCCTATATTCAATGAATCCAGGTAATTCTGGATCCGTTGAAATCTTTAGAGAATAACTTGCTCTGAAGTCATGTTAAAATCTTGCAGAAAATCTTTCTTCATCAACCATCGAACTTGAAAATTCCAAAATATCATCTTAAATATCTTCGATATTTCTGAGGATATTTTCATAAATACTCTCGTCCGAAATTATATACGTCTTCGTGCTTCCTGTGTTTCATTATATTGGAAACTTCTGTAAAATTTAAGTTTAATTTATGAACGATTTCTGGAGAAATGTAAAGAAATTGATGCATGAATTAGTATAATATAATGACACTTGATCAACGTGATTATATTACAGTAAGTCATGCTGAGTTTCTAATGGAACGTGATGATTCATATATCATACCGTCATCATGTGTCATGTTACACGACTCTTACATTCTACCTAATCTCCAAACATATCAACAACATATTTTCTTGATAGTTCTATCTTTCTCTTGAATTCCGGTAATTTAACCAATCAATATCGTGCTATTACAATCTCTCTCTTAGAACATTAGTCATGTTCATTCAAAACTTCATACCTAAGAATTCTGGACCATTATTCGCTTGACTTAAAGTCGGGAAGAGAAAACAAAAGGATGGAACTCCAAAATATAAAGGAAACAAAGGGAGTAGATTTATAGTGAAATATCCGACAGAGCAATCAAAACAGATTATCGCATTTAACCAAAGAAGATCTTAATTTTCTTAATTACTGAAGGATCAAATCTTATTACGAAGATTTTCTTTAAATCCTTGAATTCCAGAAATCAACCGTGACTACGTCGCTGATTAAGACGAACCTGCATTTACTCATTTCATTCTTTTGTGATAGCTTCACTCGTACTCTTCGAGTAATCGAATTATTTTATCCATATTACTCAACAGTAATAAAACTCTATTTATCAGCTCATATTCGCCAGGAAAACATATTTATTGTTAGCCATGACGATCCCAATCAAATTTCGGGACGAAATTTCTTTAACGGGTAGGTACTGTGACGACCCAGAAATTTCTGACCAAATTTAAACTTGATCTTTATATGTTTCTGACACGATAAGCAAAGTCTGTTCGACTGAGTCTAAAAAATTTTGAACTGTTTGATATATTCAATTGACCTTCGACCACTCTCGACGATTCACGAACATTTTATTTTAAATAGATATGGGTGTATGTATATATAAATAATAATTCGAAATATAATTTGAAGTATTATATGTTGTTGTTATTAAAAAAATTAATAAAATAAAAATAGGATATTATAGTAATTATTATTTAAAATATATCTCTACATATAAATAAAGCATATTAAAAATAAATATTAAATAATTGTAATACTCGTTTGATGTTTCGATTGATATTAAGCAAGTTAAATTCAAACTTATGTAATTTTAAAATAAACGGTGATCCGAACATGAGCTATATAAATTTTAGGTTTATTAAAAATATATTTAGGAGCTAATTAATAAATTTCAACACTTTTTATATTTCACCCAAAAAATGAGAGGGACAGTTGATGTAATTTTTATTTAATAATTTATGATCGAATTTTATACCATAATGACCAAAATAAATAAATATAGTTAATTTAAAAATATGAGATTTTTCTGAACACTTTTATCCGCCACTGGTTTCGCACGTTCCACAGTCCGCGGAAACTGTCGGTAATATAATCCAAATCACCGAAGGCTATACTATTTGGCGCTGTACAATCATTGAATTTAGGAGTTTTTCTGTTTTTCTTTTCGCTTGCCACTAGCACTTATAGTGCAAATTATTTATATATAAACAATATATACAGACATGTAAATATATGATTACCATTACCACTTCAACTCACCAAGTTCTTTCTCCTTTCTCCTTCTCTTCTCGACGACCTCCAACACCCAAGTCACCACCACCCTCATCTAATTCTTTAAGTCGATCACATCAATAAATCACCTTTCTTATTTAAAATGCTATATGAAAACCAACCATATCATCAGACCACCCTCACATGAAATGAAAACCCACTTGGACGACACCCACTTAAACCATAACTGTTTTATGTTTCCATCACCTTGTAACATCGACAAGCATTTTCCGTTACTTCAACACCCCATGAGAAACAACCACCACCAAGAACCACCTCTTCCTCGTTCTTACTTCTATATTTTTTTAAAAACTTTACTGCTATTAATCTACTTCTATTCTATTTTTGTACCAAGACCAAAACCACCACAGTTAAAATGATATACCCACGTTTCTGCTTTTCATTTAAACCACACCACGTAACCTGTTACTACTATTGTTTGATACTTGTTGTTCAATTTTTCTATTTCTGTTACTTTAGCGAAGATCGAAGAGATGATGAGGATAGGAAATATGATATTAGATGAGTCTGTAAGATGAAGTTGTTAGGTGATGAAAGAAATGATGTTATGAGGTTCGATCATGAGAATGATGGTGAGTAAAATTAGGATACCGGTTAGAAGATGATACATATGATATTGATAATGACGGGTATTATTTCTGTTTCAATTTTTTTTTTAAATTAGTCTGTACCAAATCAAAACCCGGTTTGTTTATTTGTGCATTCGGGCCGAAGCCCATTATTCATTTGCTTTAAAATTTATTGGCCTAAACATTCACTTGGGCTTGTGATTTCAACTTGGGCCGACTGTTTGATCAAGATACTGGTAGTGAACCGTGAATTTTTTTTGATGATGATCCCAGTAAGGTGGCGAAGATGGAAGTAATGGGACAGTAGGTAAAACGATGATGAAGATTACGGATTATATGTTATGATTATGATAGATGAAATAGATAATGATCGGTTATGATGTATTAGGATGATGATTATGTACATAAAATCATGGTGTTAATGATATGTGTAATGTGTTAATGATGATGAATGGTTACGGTCATGATGATTATGATGTCGATGATAGATGATACGAGTGATGATGTTTGATTAAGATTTAAGAAGAAGAAGAAGATAAAGAAGAAGATAGGTTAAATCATTTTCGTGGTAATAAATTCAGAAAAGAATCACCAGAGCGGATGGTTTAAGGGGTGCTCATTAAACGAGAGGACCAGGGTTCGATTCTAGGCTGGAACATTTTTTTTTCTTTTAAATAAATCTGGTTGGGCTGCTATTTGGGCTCCAGTTAATATGTTGGGCTGAAACAAGGCAAATAAAAGTCATATATATAATCGGGTGCAAATTAAATTTGAAAATCGAAATAGAGGAATGGTTTAGAGGCGTATTGGTTATCCAGGAGGTCGCGGGTTCAAACCCGGGCCGAGGCATATTTTTTTTTTAGGAAAAGCTTCTTCTAAGGTAGTCTCATTTTCTTTTATTATTATTATTATTATTATTATTATTATTATTATTATTATTATTATTATTATTATTATTATTATTATTATTATTATTATTATCATTAGTAATGGTATTAAATATTAAGTATTGGTATTATTAAAGTATTAAGTATTAGTTATTATTATTATTATTTTTATTAACACTATTATTATCATTATTTAAGCACTATTATTATTATTAATGTCATCCTTATTATCATTGTTAGAAAAAGTATTATTAATATTATAGATATTATAGTTATTATTATTATCCTTATCATTTTTATTTATAGTATAGTTAATATTAAGGAGTATCATTTGTATTAAAGTTATCATTATTAATAAGATTATCATTAAGATTATTATTTTTGTTATCAATATTATTATTATTATCATTATTATTATTATTTTCATATTAACAATATTATTATTACAAATAAATATTTTCTATATAAGAATATATTATTACAACTACCATAATATTACATATAATTATACATATTAAAATTATTTATATAAAGATTTACATATAACAAGTTATTGATTTTTAAATACTATTAATCATATACATATATATATATATATATATATATATATATATATATATATATATATATATATATATATATATATATATATATATATAAAACTATATAAATATTAATTATTTTAATTATATATACAAATTAAATATATAAGACATATAATCTAAGATATAATATATAAATTTATTCGATTACCATTATATGTGTTAATATATATATATATATATATATATATATATATATATATATATATATATATATATATATATATAATGATATAGGTTCGTGAATCCAAGGCCAACCCTAGACTTGTTTAATGTCGTCATATGTATTTTTACTACAAAATACAATATGGTGAGTTCATTTGCTCCCTTTTACTCTTTACATTTTTGGGACTGAGAATACATGCGCTGTTTTAACAACTGCTTTATTAAATGCTTTTGAAATATATTTTTGAACTGCGAATACATGAAATGCTTTTATAAATGTTTGATGAGATAGACACAAGAAAAACATTCCTCGAATGAATTATGTGGACGTGATAATTGTCACCACTGAATTATGTGGACGTGATAATTGCCACAATTGATATGAATATTTTTTCCCTGATTATTATTGCTTGGTAACCTAAGAATTAGGGAACATCACTAATTTTCAGAATTAGTGCACGCCTAATTGACGTGAATCCTAAAGGTAGCTACCGGGTTTAACACCCCCACCCAGAATGTTCACTAGACGGAAGGGCTAGTGGGCGTGGGGTTTAGTACTTCGAAGTTTATATGATTATTATACAGACGAGATGTTCTGTTTTGGGGATATTATTATGCGCATTACATGTTAAGGTCGGTTACCAAGCCAAGCTATGAAAGTAATGAAAAGTGAATGTTATGTATCGAGAGAATGATTTTATACACATGTTATGTGTATGTTATTTTTGTGCACGAGATATGTGTACGGTTACTAAGATTTATGAAAGATGATTTCGTACACGAGAAAGGTGTACTGTATTTAAAAGATATCGCATGTACATTACAGGTGGGCATAGGATTTGGGCCCATTTGTACCATGCAGCATTTAAATCTTGTGGTCTATCAAAATGATGAATTTTATTGTTTTATGATAAACCTATGAACTCACCAACCTTTTGGTTGACACTTGAAAGCATGTTTATTCTCAGGTATGAAAGAAATCTTCCGCTGTACATTTGCTCATTTTAAAGATATTACTTGGAGTCAATCATGGCATATTTCAAAAGACGTTGCATTCGAGTCATTGAGTTTATCAAGATTATTATTAAGACGTTTATAGTTTGGATATATTATGAAATGGTATGCATGCCGTCAACTTTCGATGTAATGAAAGTTTGTCTTTTAAAAACGAATGCAATGTTTGTAAAATGTATCATATAGAGGTCAAGTACCTCGCGATGTAACCAAATGTAATGTATTCGTCCAGATGGATTAGGACGGGTCATTAGAGTGTGTTCACATGAATATGTTTGGAATTGCGTATGACTAGACACTAGATGAATTCAGTGAGTTCTTGAATGTGCATGTGGAAGATTTAAATACTACAATTCCAGTAAAAATCTACGCGGATTAACCATTAGCACATCTAAAGGACAAGGACACCGTTTCACTTATTTTAGATTTGTGATAGGACTGTGTAAGCCAGGAGTCACTATCAGTAATGGTCTGGTGATTCTCAAAGAAAATGACATTCTTGATGAGTATCGAATGATGTTGAAGGTCATCGAAAATAACATCATGTTTACTAGATGCAGATGATGAGGAGCGGTTTGTGATGGAAGCTCCTATTCTGATGTGTCTTCTTGAAGGAATTAAAATTCACTTGGGCTATGTGGTTGTGAAGCGTATGGCAGAACTTAGAGCAAATGCAAGGGAGCATCTTCCTTATGCAATGTTGTTGAAAAGTTTGTTCTTGGAAGAAGATTTGGTAGATGTCGCATCCGAGAAAGCAACTTTGAATGCTGAAATTATCATTGATGCATAGATAATTTGTCAAACGACGTGTGGTTGAAATTCGAATTTATATAAATATTTGACAGACAATGATTTGTATGTTGTTTTCAAAACATAAGTCTGTATGAACTTATGTGTAATAAGATACAACCTCAAATCATCATTGATTTGAATGGTTGAAATAGAGAAAGTTCATGTGTATGGTTGATGTTTTATTTAGATATGTTTTGATTAAATGTGTATTTGATGTATGAAGATACCCCATAATACGTGGTGGTGACATCTAACGATTTATTATTTAGTTTTTTGCAGTTGTTTCAGGATGTCTCAAGAACAAGTTCATTCAGAGGTGCAAGAGTAGGAGATTCCTTTGTCGGAGAAGCTTCCTGGTTTGACTGCTAGTAATGCTGCCAATTTGTTAGCATGTCTTGATGAAGAAGGACAAGAAGCTAAGACTGAGTTTGTATGTATTATAAAGTTTCTGAAGCATTTGAGAATTCAATGTGCTATTACGCTGGAATGCACGTAGTACTATTCTCATCATAGAGAGTTATGGTCAAAGGTAGTTGTGCATATAGAGCAAGGAAAATAGGTTATTATAAGCAGTATGGGTGGTACGATAGTTAGAATTTCAGCTCAGACAATTCGTGAAGATATTGACTTTCCTGATGATGATACAATGACAACTACTTTGAATCGAACCAAGGTTAGAAGATGTTGATGAGGTGTGGATATTATGGCGATATTGTGAAAGGAGGTGTCAAACGCACTCGATTATGCAATCAGTACAAATATCTAACTCTTGTAGTTGAGATGCTTGAGTCCTATGTTGGAAGGATTTGATGAAATGAACCAAGTGTACAACTCTATGTTTGCTGCACTAGTGCTGAATACGAAGTATACATTCTCAGAGGCTATCCTCAAGATCTTGTTGTTGAATTTAAAGAAGAAGAGCCACCTAATTTTTCCAAGGTTTACGCAGATCATGATTGAAAAGTAGGTGCTAGGATTAGTCAAAATCTGGCAAAATGAGGTAAAGTTGATTCATCTTTCTGATGCAACCTTCAATAGAATGAAACAAAAGATAGCGAATGCTCCTGAGGAGCCTTTTAAGAGAGTAGTTAGACATCTGGCTAATGAAAATTATGTGTGTCCTAACAGTGTTACATGCCGTCATGAAACTAGTATATCTGGTAGTACTGAAGATGAGGTTGAAGTAATTGGTGAAAACAATCAAGAAGTTGATCAACCACCACCTGTTGCTAAATAGGGTCAGATATTGGTTGATGATGATGATGATGATGATGATGATGAAGGAGATGATGTTGATCCAAGTCAATTTAAGCTAAGGAAACGAAAGAAAATTGATCGAGAAGGTCCTCTGTTTCAACTAAGACAAAGCAGAAACATATTAAGGTTTTGAATGGTGAAGAAGGGTTCAGGATCGTCCTTAGTTGTTCAATCATGGCAACAATCCCAACAGAAACATACTCACACTGCTACTGAAGCTACAAGGCCTGAAAACGTACCTGTACAATAAGCTTCTTCATCTGCTATTGTTACTCGTGATCCTGCAGTCACGTCTTTGTGTACAAGACTTGTACAGTTTATTGCTGATTTTGAAAAGTTTAAGGAGTCAGAAGAGAGAGAGAGAGAGAGAGAGAGATAGAGAGAGATGGAGAGAGAGTTTAACGACCTGTCAAAGTACACTTGACGACCATCGTTATCTTGGTCCCACAGCTTAATCATAACTCTATATGAATTTGATAAATAACCTTGCATTCTTTATTTAAAAATGATTTTCTATAAAGGAAACCTACCAAAATGTATAAGTTTTGAAAAACCATACATTATTACTTAACCAAAAGTTGACCAAAACAAGTCAACAACATCCACTATTAAATGTATCAAAATAGAATGCAAGTTAATGTTTAACGAAAGCTGCCATCATAAATATGCAGACTCTCTAAGCACAGCGGAAGCAATCAATCATGAACCTGAGAAATAAAATATGTGAGTAACTGTCAACAAAAATGTTGAGTGAATTATAGGTTTAATATTGCAAACAATATGTAATTTAAACCATAAAAATTTATGTTTGAAAACATAACTACTCCTTTTTGGACCACAAAATTATATGCTAGAAAACATATAAAAACATTATTCCATTTTCCATGAGCCACCTGGTAACCACTTAACCATTTATTTACCCTTGCCAAACACAATAAATAATATACACCGAACAAGTGTATCTTCAACTAAATACGAAGTACTAATACATTCCGATTATAAATTGCTAGCGCGACTAGCTCGAAATGGGGTTGTCAAACCCGATAGATCTATCTATAGGATTCGCGTTCACCAGTAGAAACCAGTGATTACAATTACCAGATTAGGGAATATTTTTGTTCGACTCACAATGAATAATTTAAATCAACTTCCACTTGTGTCCAATATGAAAAATAAAATGGATGTATTCTCATCCCAAAAGATTTAAAATAGAAAAATGGGACTATAACTCACCGTAAAGCAAATGAAGCAACCACACAAAAATGCGAACAGCAAACGAAGTAAAGTGATCAGGAATGATCACAACGCCGACCTATAAATAAAGCAGGTCGATATAAATAACTAACTTATGTCAAGTCTTAGTATGATAGCTATTGTACATGTTGCAAGTAGACATAGAACAACACTCAACATGCATCGGTTTTGATCGGAACAGCGTACAGACACACACTTTCTATTTTTAGAAAGTTTCTATTTTTAGCAGGTTTCCATTTTTGGAAAGTTTCTATTTTAGGAAAGTTTCTATTTTTAGAAAGTTTCCATATTTAGAAAGTTGCTATTTTTGAAAAGTTTATAAGTTAGGAAAGTTTCCTTAATTAGAAAGTCAACAAAAGTCAAATGAAAGTTAAAGTCAACCGAAAGTCAACTCAAAAATCAACCTTGGTCAAACATAGTCAACGTTAATTTTTAAAGTATAATTTATATTAATTATATAAGTTATAATGTTAATTAAAGTCAAATATGTATAATTATGTCATAACATAAGTTTAATTAAATTAAAATGAATTATTAAAGTTAACATAAGTTTAAATGATATAATTAATATAACATAAGTATTTAATTAATTAATTAAATATTAATCATAATATAAGTATTATTAATTAATAATAAGTTTTAATCATATCATAAGTATTATTAATTTATAATGAATTATTAATCATATCATAAGTTTTAATTAAAATTATTAAATCATAAGTATTTTATAATTGAATTATAATTAAATAATAACTAAGCCTTATAATAATTAAATGATTAATTAATCCTTATTATAAGTTATAAGTCTTATTATAATAAGCTCATAACATAAGTTTAATAATTACCATAAGTATTTTTCATTAATAACAAAAGTATTATTAATCATAAGTTTAATTAAAGTTTCATTAATCATAATTAATTAATAAATGATATAATAAATATGTATATCATAAGTCTTAAATTAAAATAATTAATTTTTATATTATAAGTAATTTATTAATAATGAAAATCATTATGTATGTCATAAGTCTTATTTAATAACCATAAGTTTTAATTAAAAGTTCATCGGGTCATAACTTGAGCCCCGGGAATCAGTTTTCGTCGAGTCTTATACATATATCTTCGCCTAACCAACCCACCCGACATATTAGTGTGCTCAAGAACACCCCAAGAACAGCCACCAAGTTGTGACCTACAGCCATTAATCAACTTGGAGCTTTAATCCGTTCAAAAATATGTTTTAGTCATACCGGGTGATCCGTGGCTCGGATTTCGATGACCCGAACATGAAAGTTCATCCAATCATCAATCCTAACACACTAGTACAACCAAAAGACTCCAAAAGTGGTCACAAAGTCGGACCACACCTGTACCAATTCGTTCTTACATTTTAATTTCAATTAAACACCATTTTAATCATATCTAGAGCTCCAGGAATCGAAATAACATGCATCCGGAGTCTAAAATTAATGTCTTGATGAGAGGAACTCATAAAAACACTTTGATTTCACTTTTATATCAGTTAAGTCTACATAAATGATCAAACAGACCGCTGTCCAAGAACAATCAAACCGAAAACATGAATTATCGAGTGAATCTAAGCATACAAACAACAATACAACAACATACTATCATAATACTATCATAATAACATGAAAATATAGAAAAATAAATGAAAATTCAAAAATCTAGGGTTCAGGTTTATACCCTAATCAAGAATCGAATGATATGAACGTGTAGAGGAGAACGACAGCAATCCGATTACACTAAAAGCCCTATGATCCAAGCATGATTTTTGGTTGAAGATGATGATGTTTATGGTGATGATGGTGATGGAATATATGGGAGAGGAAGAGAGAATTTTTTACAAAATAAGGTTTAGGTTGAAATGAGGAGTAAATGTGGTGTTTTGAACAAGTGCATCACAAGTTTCAAAGTTAGGCAAAACCACCCCCTACCCTTGATAATTTCGGGCAAAAAAAGAAGGGTGGGACCCAGTTGTGGTCCATTTTGAAGTATGGACTAAAAACTTTAAGCCCGAACGCCCGAACGAAACCCGAAACGCGAAAACAACGCTACGCAATTAAATATTCGGAGAGATAACGCATACGCGACAAATAAAATATATACACACTATATATAAAAATGTGATATAAAAATATCATATTTAAAATAATTTAGATTTAAAAATCCCAAAAGTCTAACCGTTGGTTTGAAAACCGAAAGGATTCGCCGGATAGAAATCCACGACACGTAGAAACGTACGAATTAAAATATGAATATAAATATTCACATATCACATAATAATTAATATATTATTACTAAAATAATAATATAGGTCTTAGAAATGACGTGACACGAATAACAATTAACGGACCTTAAATAGTAAATGGTAAAAGATAACGGAAAAAGTAGGGTCGTTACAGTACCTTCCCGTTACGGAAATTTCGTCCCAAATTTTAAGCAGGTGCAGGGGTTGACTCGCTATCTGAGAACAAATGCGGGTACTTCTGCTTCATCTGGCCTTCGTGGTCCCAAGTGAACTCGAGTCCGCGTCTAGCATTCCATCTAACTAGGACGATAGGAATCTTACTTTGCATGAGTGTCTTAACCTCTCGATCCATAATCTCGACAGGTTCCTCAATAAAATGGAGTTGTTTATCAATATGGAGCTCCTCAATAGGAATGGTTTCATCGGCCTTGGCCAAAAACTTCTTCATATTTGATACGTGAAAGACATCATGAACAACACTGAGTTCTTGTGGCAATTTCAAACGATAAGCCACGGGTCCAATTCTTTCGATAATTTCAAATGGTCTAACAAAGCGAGGATTCAACTTTCCCCTCTTACCAAAATGTACCACACCCTTCCAAGGTGATACCTTCAACATGACACGATCACCGACTTGAAATTCCAAACCTTTCCTTCTAACATCGGCATAAATCTTTTGCCGACTCCTGGCAATTTTCAACCTTTCTTTAATCTGTACGATCTTCTCGGTAGTCTCATGAGTAATTTCTGGGCCTGTGAGTTGAGCATCCCCAACCTCATTCCAATAGGAGACCTACACTTTCTACCATACAGAGCTTCAAATGGTGTGGCTTTAATACTTGCATGACACTTGTTATTATAAGAAAATTCAGCCAGTGGCAAATATCTATCCCAACCATTACCAAAATCAATAACACACGCTCGTAATATGTAATCCAACGTTTAAATGGTCCTTTCACTCTGACCATCCAACTGTGGATGATAAGCGGTGCTCATATCCAACTTTGTCCTCAAAGCTTCCTGTAAAGACTGCCCAAACCTCGATGTGAATCGACTTTCTTGGTCTGAAATAATAGATACAGGAACACCATGCCTTGAAACATTTTCCTTCAAGTACAAACGAGTAAGCTTCTCCATCAAATCTGTTTCCTTAATCGACAAGAAATGAGCTAACTTGCGAGTCGGTAAAAAATAACCCAAATGCTATCATAACCACCCACAGCTCTCGGTAGTTTCGTAATGAAATCCATAGTAATACCTTCCCACTTCCATTCGGGAATCTCAGGTTGTACCAAATGTGCAGACGGTTTCTGATGTTCGGCTTTAACTTTAGCACAGGTTAAACACTTAGCCACATACGTAGCCACATCAGCTTTCAAATTAGGCTACCAATACAGCTCCTTAAGATCATGATACATCTTTTCTGAACCAGGATGAATAGAGTACCTAGACTTATGAGCTTCATTTAAAACAAGTTGTCGTAGATCACCAAACTTCGGAACCTAATGACGTCCCGCAAAATACCGAGTACCATCGATTCGTACCTCAAACTTCTTAGCCATACCTCTGACTTTCTCATTCACAAAATTCTCCTCCTTCAAGGCTTCTTGTTGTGCTTCAAGAATCCGCCTAGCGAGGTTAGTTCGAATTGTCATATTCAAGGCCCTAAACCTGCGAGGTTCAGCCCTCTCTTTACGACTTAACGCATCAGCCACAACATTGGCCTTCCCCGGGTGAAATAAAAGTTCACAATCATAATCATTCAACGTCTCAACCCACCTACGCTGCCTCATATTCAACTGTTTCTGATCAAGGATATGTTGAAGACTTTTGTGATCAGTGTACACTGTACTTTTGACCCCATACAAATAATGTCTATAGATCTTAAACACAAACACAACAGCTCCCAACTCTAAATCATGGGTTGTATAATTATGTCCGTGGATCTTCAACTGACGTGACGCGTACGCAATGAATTTCTTTCGCTGCAACAAAACACAACCAAAGCCCTGACGCGATGCATCACAATAGACAACAAAATCGTCATTACCCTCAGGTAGTGACAATATAGGACGGTAGTCAACTTCTTCTTCAGAGTTTGAAAATCAGTCTCTTGTTCATCCTTCCACTCATACTTCTTCCCCTTGTGCGTTAAAGCAGTCAGAGGTTTCGCTATACGAGAGAAATCTTGAATGAACCTTCTATAGTAACCTGCCAACCCTAGAAACTGACAAACCAAAGTAGGAGTTTTCAGAATTTCCCCCTTCGCAATTGCCTCAATCTTGGCAGGATCAACTTGTATTCCTTGTTTACTAACAACATATGAAAGGAATTGAACTTCTTTCAACCAGAACGCACAATTAATCAAATTTAGCATCCAACTCTTCTTTTCTTAACAAATCAAGCACTAATCTCAAATGCTCTTCGCGTTCTTGATTACTCTTGGAATAGATAAGAATATCGTCGATGAAAACAATAACGAATTGTCCAGATAAGGTCTACACACACGGTTCATGAGGTCCATGAACAAAGAGGGTGCGTTAGTCAATCCGAACGGCATAACAAGAAATTCGTAGTGACCATAACGGGTACGAAAAGTAGTTTTCAGAATCTCAGATTCTTTAACGCGCAATGGTGATAACCAGAATGAAGATCGATCTTAGAATAAGCAGATGAACCCTGAAGCTGGTCGAACAGATCATCGATTCTAGAAAGAGGGTAACGGTTCTTAACAGTAAGCTTGTTCAACTCGGGATAATCAATACACCAATAGAACGAACCATCTTTCTTCTTAATAAACAAAACAGGAGCTCTCCAAGGGGACGAACTGGGACAGATGAAATATATTTGCAATAATGAAGGAAGAAGTATATGGAGTAGTCACATCAGTGGCATAGATATTTAAGGCAATTCTTTCAAAGGAGATAACGAGGATCATGGACTTCAAAGTCAATTTTTATTACATTTTCGAAAGGAAGACGTACGAAAGGTTTGATCTTTCAACGAGAGTGAACTTCCTTGCACAAAGAGCGAGGCAATCTAGAATTCATCCATATTCTTAAATTTATGTGCAGATGAAAAGAACGTGAATCATGGGTTATAAAGAATGGACAACTCCAGGTGTGATGAATCTCCAAAAATAATTTTGTTCACCTCAAAGTATTGAATCCTAGGATTTATGTTTACGAGGGTGTTGCGGTTAATCGCAAAAATTAAGAGTAGAAACTCCTCATGCGGTATAGGGTAATATCTATTTGTGATGCCTACTATAAAAACAATTGGGGTAAAAACCCACCCAGTGCCTTTCCTGAGAACGGGGTGATCACTGAACGTACCTCAGAAAACTGATCTATCGGTCCGCGTTTCGACCATGTCAAACCATAAGAGAGAAAATTTTATGAGTGCAAAGACTTGTCAGCAATTTTATAAAACCGGCATCCAATGTGTTGTAAGAGTTTCTATCAATGAACTTAATGGTAAGTTTCATCCTTAAATGGAGGATGAGAAGAACTGTGATCCAAACACTCTGTAGAGTAATGCGAAAATTTGATAAAATCAATCAAAGGAGTTTTGAAAAAGCTTTAAATGTTTGATGTGACAACATAAACGGAACGAAGTTCTTAGTAAATTTAGAAGTATGTACAACGTGTACCATTTTATATAAAACAATTTGACTTAGTCAAACAGCTCAATAAATGAGTGGTTTTAAAATAATTTTGAAGGTATGATTTAGTATATACTAGCCAAAATAGGTAACGGTAAATTTATTCATTTGAATCCATACGTACATATAGAATTTTATAATTTGCATACATGACAAAATATTTCATTACTTCTATTCGCCCAAAAATCTCGTGAGAACCGCCCAATTAAACAAATGTGTAAAACTCTCGATGATAAACAGAGTATCTGTATTTCAGAGGTTACGAGTTGAAGTATGATCGTGGAAGATTGAGTAAAGGACTTGAATCGTCGTGCGAAATTTGACCCACAAATGTTACGAGGTCATGAAAACTACGAGTTAAATGTTGTTTTGACTATTATGAGGACATAAGTCCTTGGGCTAAAACTGTTCCCGAGTGAAGCTGTCGCTAACAAGCGAGTTATGAAGGATAAAGCATGGGATAGATAATCTGGTTAAAACGAGCTTCTCGTACATCAACAAATAAGATAATGAATATTTTCCCTACCCATGTAATACATCAAAATTTCTGAATGAGTAGTGTACAAATTTTCTTTAACTCGCTTTCTATTCCTCATGTCACAATATTGGAACTTCTTTATGAATTACCATAATATAATCACGTTGGCCTGACGCCATTATATTTTACTAATTCATAGTTCCATTACAATATCACTACATAAGGTCTGGACACGTGGTCAACCTCGAATTTCCACACAATTTCTCTAAAATGAGTTCTTAAACAATGTGCTAAGGATAGCACAAGAGACAAAAACATCAAAAGTAATGAATAAGAGTAACGATGACATAAAAACGTCTTTGAAGTTTCAAAATCTTCAAATGTCAAGAATGACGTTTCTGGTTCACAACCCAAAGCACAAAGGCACAATGGCACAAAGGCATGTAATATAACAAGAATGTTATATACCTAAACATGATAGCTGACATTGAAATGCCTAGCATTTTAGAACTCAAGAATGACATCTCGCGTAATATAACTAAAACATTATACATAACCATAATAGATGACATAGAAATGTCGAGAATTTCAGAAGTCAAGAATGACATCCCTCAGTTTCACTATCTGAGGTGTTCTTATAAAGATAAACTCGCATGAGTCGAAGAATACGTTTAAATCGGAATGGGAGTCCTCCCGGATTCAGAACATATGAAGGAGATGTACGTATATGAAAACAATATACATATCAATATGATACAAATAATCACATATAATAATATATTATAGGCCGGGCTGTAGACTAGACTCACTAATGCACCCTATTGACTCGGGTAACGACATCAATGCAGCCTAATTCCTTACAACCAGAGCTCTGATACCAACTTTAACGACCCGTCAAAGTACACTTGACGAACATCGTTATCTTGGTCCCACAGCTTGATCATAACTCTATTTGAATTTGATAAATAACCTTGCATTCTTTGTTTAAAAATAATTTTCTATAAAGGAAACCTATCAAAATGTGTAAGTTTTGAAAAACCATACATTATTACTTAACCAAAAGTTGACCAAAACAAGTCAACAACATCCACTATTAACTGTATCAAAATAGAATGCAAGTTAATGTTTAACAAAAGCTGCCATCATAAATATGCAGACTCTTTAAGCACAGCGGAAGCAATCAATCATGAACCTGAGAATAAAACATGCGAGTAACTGTCAATAAAAATGTTGAGTGAATTATAGGTTTAATATTGCAAACAATATTAATTTAAACCATAAAAATTTATGTTTGAAAACATAACAACTCCTTTTTAGACCACAAAATTATATGCTAGAAAATATATAAAAACATTATTCCATTTTCCGTGAGCCACCTGGTAACCACTTAACCATTTATTTACCCTTGCCAAACACAATAAATAATATACACCGAACAAGTGTATCTTCAACTAAATACGAAGTACTAATACATTCCGATTATAAATTGCTAGCGCGACTAGCTCGAAATGGGGTTCTCAAACCCGATAGATCTATCTATAGGATTCGCATTCACCAGTACAAACCAGTGATTACAATTACCAGATTAGGGAATATTTTTGTTCGACTCACAATGAATAATTTAAATCAACTTCCACTTGTGTCCAATATGAAAAATAAAATGGATGTATTCTCATCCCAAAAGATTTAAAATAGAAAAATGGGACTATAACTCACCTTAAAGCAAATGAAGTAACCACACAAAAATGCAAACAACAAACGAAGTAAAGTGATCAGGAATGATCACAACGCCGACCTATAAATAAAGCAGGTCGATATAAATAACTAACTTAGGTCAAGTCTTAGTATGATAGCTATTGTACATGTTGCAAGTAGACATAGAACAACACTCAACATGCATCGGTTTGATCGAAACAGTGTACAGACACACACTTTCTATTTTTAGAAAGTTTCTATTTTTAGCAGGTTTCCATTTTTGGGAAAGTTTCTATTTAAGGAAAGTTTCTATTTTAGAAAAGTTTCTATTTTAGGAACGTTTCTATTTTTTAGAAAGTTTTCATATTTAGAAAGTTGCTATTTTTGAAAAGTTTATAAGTTAGGAAAGTTTTCTTAATTAGAAAGTCAACAAAAGTCAACTGAAAGTCAAAGTCAACAGAAAGTCAACTCAAAAGTCAACCTTGGTCAAACATAGTCAACGTTAATTTTTAAAGTATAATTTATATTAATAATATAAGTTATAATGTTAATTAAAGTCAAATATGTATAATTATGTCATAACATAAGTTTAATTAAATTAAAATGAATTATTAACGTTAACATAAGTTTAAATGATATAATTAATATAACATAAGTATTTAATTAATTAATTAAATATTAATCATAATATAAGTATTATTAATTAATAATAAGTTTTAATCATATCATAAGTATTATTAATTTATAATGAATTATTAATAATATCATAATTTTTAATTAAAATTATTAAATCATAAGTATTTAATAATTGAATTATAATTAAATAATAACTAAGCCTTATAATAATTAAATGATTAATTAATCCTTATTATAAGTTATAAGTCTTATTATAATATGCTCATAACATAAGTTTAATACTTACCATAAGTATTTTTCATTAATATTAAAAGTATTATTAATCAAAAGTTTAATTAAAGTTTCATTAATCATAATTAATTAATAAATGATATAATAAATATGTATATCATAAGTCTTAAATTAAAATAATTACTTTTTATATCATAAGTAATTTATTAATAATGAAAATCATTATTTATGTCATAAGTCTTATTTAATAACCATAAGTTTTAATTAAAAGTTCATCGGGTCATAACTTGAGCCCGCGGGAATCAGTTTTCGGCGAGTCTTATACATATACCTTCACCTAACCAACCCACCCGACACATTAGTATGCTCAAGAACACCCCAAGAACAGCCACCAAGTCATGACCTACAGTCATTAATCAACTTGGAGCTTTAATCCGTTCAAAAATTTGTTTTAGTCATACCGGGCGATCCGTGGCTAGGATTTCGATGACCCGAACATGAAATTTCATCCAATCATCAATACTAACATACTAGTACAACCTAAAGACTCTAAAAGTGATCACAAAGTCGGACCACACCTGTACCAATTCGTTCTTACATTTTAATTTCAATTAAACACCATTTTAATCATATCTAGAGCTCCGGGAATCGAAATAACATGAATCCGGAGTCTAAAATTAATGTCTTGATGAGAGGAACTCATAAAAACACTTTAATTTAACTTTTACATCAGTTAAGTCTACATAAATGATCAAACAGACCGCTGTCCAAGAATAATCAAACCGAAAACATGAATTATCGAGTGAATCTACGCATACAATCAACAATACAACAACATACTATCATAATACTATCATAATAACATGAAAATACAGAAAAATAAATGAAAATTCAAAAATCTAGGGTTAGGGTATATACCCTAATCGAGAATCGAAAGATATGAATGTGTAGAGGAGAACGAGAGCAATCCGATTACACTAAAAGCCCTATGATCCAAGCATGATTTTTGGTTAAAGATGATGATGTTTATGGTGATGATGGTGACGGCATAGATGGGAGAGGAAGAGAGAATTTTTTACAAAATAAGGTTTAGGTTGAAATGAGGAGTAAATGTGGTGTTTTGAACAAATGCATCACAAGTTTCAAAGTTAGGCAAAACCACCCCATCCCCTTGATAATTTTGGCCAAAAAGAAGGGTGGGACCCACTTGTGGTAAATCTTGAAGTATGGACTAAAAACTTTAAGCCCGAACGCCCGAACAAAACCCGAAACGCGAAAACACCGCTACGCGATTAAATATTCGGAGAGATAACGCATACGCGATAAATAAAATATATAAACACTATATATAAAAATATGATATAAAAATATCATATTTAAAATAATTTAGATTTAAAAATCCCAAAAGTCTAACCGTTGGTTTGAAAACCGAAAGGATTCGCCGGATAGAAATCCATGACACGTAGAAACGTACGAATTAAAATATGAATATAAATATTCACATATCACATAATAATTAATATATTATTACTAAAACAATAATATAGGTCATAGAAATAACGTGGCACGAATAACAATTAACGGACGTTAAATAGTAAACGGTAAAAGATAACGAAAAAAGTAGGGTCATTACAGAGAGGAAGAAGGATGCTGAGATTGCGGGTTTGACTTCTTTGGTGGAAACTCAGAAAGGTGAAACTGAAAGGTCGAATGAGAAGATTGATAATCAAAACTTATTGATTGTGAAAGCAGAGAATGCGACGACTAGTGTATCTCAAAGAATGGATGAGTTTGAAAGGAAGTATGATCTAGAAGACATTAAGCTGGAAGAGGATATTAATTTTGGCGAATTAAATGATCGGCGTTTAGATGACTTAACTTTGGATGTTGCTAAAGGCACTGATGATCTCCCACTGTCAGTAATCCCTTTAATGTTGCTTATACTTTATGTGATTATCTGGAAATGAAGGATCGTCTAAAACATTCCACTTTCTTTAATGACCTAGATGAAGGAGAGATCCGAAACGATCTAAGTCGTGAAGAGATCAACGAGCTAGTGCGTCAAGAGCAACGTGAAAGTTCATCTGCTGACATTCAAGCTAACACATTTTTTGCATGTCCTTCTAATACTATTGATGAATCTTTTGAATCAGTTGATGAGAATGAAAGTGATGATAGTTTTGAAGAGGTGGACATCGAAGACGTCACAACTAAGGATTATCCAAAGTATGACGGTGTAAATACAGATGATTAACCCACCTTTGATGATTTCTTCAAGTTTGATGATGATGTTTTGAACTGTAAATGTGCGGGGGAGGAAAAAAACCCAAGTATTGCCCGAGGGGTTTTTGCCGGTCTGAATAAATAAAGAAAAGGTTGGAGTTTTTGAAGAGGAATGGAAGATCCTAATGAGTATCAGGAAATATTGTAAAAATCTTAAGTTGGAACCAAAGTTTATATTGAATGAAAGAACAACTGTTTGGCTAAAGGAAAAGTTCTTTCATAGGCCTACATCAAGGAACTAGATGTGTATGTGGTCAAAAAGGAGTTCGGGGTTGGCTATCTTAAATATGGATGAGATTTCAGGTCACTGGCTTAGTTTGAATCTATAGAACTAGCCAGGTTGAGAATGTTGTATAGAGATTATGCTGGAATCCATGACGTTGTTTCTAGATTGATAGGAGATCATTTATGTCGAAAAACTTTGATTTTTTTCGACCGCGGTTTGCAAAGTTCGTCTATCGAACAAACAAGAAAACGAGCGAAAGGAACCGAATTGCAAAATTTAAAGCGGGAAACTACATGAAAGAATGTGCCATTGAAAAGGATGCCGCAACATTTTAGCCCTGGTTTTCGCTAGTGGTATTATGATGAACGCTCGGAAGAAGTAGTCATTGTATTGGAAAAGACAAGGGATGACGAGAATGATTCAATACGAGAGCTAGATCCTGTGTGGTTGTGAAACAGCTGCGAGGAAGATATCTTCACTCTGTATTACAACCGGATGTTGTATCGCAAGGAAAACAAATTTTTAGTTGAGTAATACGTACGTGTTCCAAAAGTCTGCTACTTGAACAACTTAGTAACAGATTTGTATCAAGACTGAAAGAGGACCGAAAATTTAATTAAAACTAGGTCTTAGGGGGAT
Source organism: Rutidosis leptorrhynchoides (assembly GCF_046630445.1). Lineage (NCBI taxonomy): Eukaryota > Viridiplantae > Streptophyta > Magnoliopsida > Asterales > Asteraceae > Rutidosis > Rutidosis leptorrhynchoides. The sequence goes on along the minus strand of NC_092338.1, from coordinate 321,057,543 downwards.
TTTGTTGGTGCATGATTGTAAATCTCTAGTTATGTATTCTTTATCATATAATTCGGTCCGTAATAAAGAACATTGTGACTATTGAATATTAGTTTCTGTACGTAAAATGTTTTAAAGCAATAGTTAAACTGACCTGACAGTCGACCGACTGAGTCAGTCAGTCGACCGACTGAGTCAGTCAGTCGACCGACTGAGTCAGTCAGTCAATTGACTGTGACCACTGTCAACCGACAGTCCAGGTTGGTGTAAGTTGATCTTCGGTCGACTCAACAGACAGTCGACCGACTGACGGAGTTAGTCAACCGACTGTCTCTGCAGATAGTATATAAACAGGTTTGAGCCTCATTTGTTAGGTTACGCTTCATATTTACCCTCGCCTGCAGCTCGGCCCCTACGTCCAAATACCATTGAATATCAGCTTAGACTTCGTGTTAATCCAGATTACATCTTGGTTTGACTCGTGCAAATCCAATAACCCGAGTATATTCTACTCATTGCATGTTCTATGGTTATTCCTTCTCTAGATTGTGTTAGATTGATTCTAAGATCCCTATTGAACGTCTACATTCCACTCATAGTGCTAGCTAGATTATATGAGCTCTTTGTGATTAAATATTTATTTATGATCAACTAAAAAGATTGCAAGAAAGAAATTGTAACAATTTAATCAGGTAATGTTGATGTAGGTAGATGGACTATTTTCTAATCTACAGGATTTATAGAGAGACAAGTGTGACTAAACATGAGAGAAACATGGAAGCTAAAGATAAATGTTGGGACCTTAAAGAACAAATTAGCTCCATTAATGTTCTTGTTCAGTCTTTTTACCTTTTCACGTTTTTGGTCATTTTTACTCTCTCTCTCTCTCTATATATATATATATATATATATATATATATATATATATATATATATATATATATATATATATATAATTAACCTATCAAACTGATTAGTTCATCTTTGTTTCTTAACTTGCTAGAATCATGAGTAGTGATCCTTATTCCACATACTACAAAGGATCATGGCTCAATATCAATATAAACAACTTTCTTTTTTGTTCTTCTTCTTGTTCATCATCATCATCAACAAAATCTTCTCTTTCTCACTACTATTATCACGAGTCTTCACCTCCTTCACCACCACTTAGAGAAGCTCTTCCTCTTTTAAGTTTAAGCCCAACAAGAAAAGTCAATCATGGTCAACAAAACCCTACTAATTATCATGATGCATGTGTTCAGTCTATGGAAATTGATCCAAAAAACAAGATTATTAATTCTGATGACCATGCCTCTGTGACTGTGGCCTTGCATCTTGGGCTTTCAAGCTACAATCTTTCTGAAGCTTATTTAATTTCAAGACTCTCAAAAAACACACAAAATAAATATGATAGTGAAATGAACCATGATAAAGAAGACGAGATGATGGAAGATGGTAGTAGAAATAGTAATGGCTATGTTACAAGCACACTAAACAAGGGTCAGTATTGGATCCCAACTGCATCTCAAATTCTGATTGGTCTAAATCAGTTCTCTTGTCCACTTTGCTTCAAAACCTTCACAGATACAATAACATGTAGGTATTATTATTCAATTACCATGAAATTAAAGCTCATTTATTTTATTTAACTCTTTCTTAAAAAAGAAATGACCAAGAACAAGAATTAGAAAGTCCATATCTTTTTTCCTAAATTATACACTTAATTAATTTGTAGTCAATTTCCAGCCTGACTAGGGTATTTTATTTATTTCTTGACCTTCCAAATTTGGATTACTTGAAAAAAAAATTAAAAGGTTGAACAAGCAGAAACCCAAATTTCCGTTACTAAACTTAATTTTTTATTTCTTAACAATTGTGTATCTTTACTGTATATAAGGGCTATAGCGAGGGTTAGTTTTAATTACGTGTTCACCTTTCAAATCCTATATATTAACTCAAACTTACTTTCTAGCTAGTGTTTAGTCTAATTGTACAACAATACTGTTTTCATTTATAAAACGAAATCTACTTTACATCTAATTAAACAAGACAAGTATTATGCTATTTGTTCCTAGAAGTTTGGTGTATGCTATTTGTTCCTAGAAGTTTGGTTTCCTTTTATTTTCTACTTTCCTAGATACATTGGCAATTGTGTTATAAATAAACAGTAACATAGTATTTGTTCAACTCATCAAACTCTGATCCAGACCAGCCAGTTACATTTCAATGTCCAAACAAGAACAGTAATATAGAAAAAAAAGGGTTGACTATGGTCATCTATATGTGTAATTTTGACCAATGAACCCGGTTTATATTTTGTGTAACTTCTAAAACCGCATATTTTTTCTTCTCTAATTATGAATAGTCCTTTTTGTACTGTTTTTAAAGTTGTTCAAACATATAATAAATTTGTCTTGTTTAGTTTGAAATGGTTTAGTACAGTAGTTGGGAGATCTTTTGTTGTAGTATGAGTTAAGGATTGAAGAACCCAACAGATCTAAGAAGTGTATGTACAAGAACATAAAATGTCCAAATGGAAGGACAATTATGGTAGTTTATTCTTCAACAGATCTAAGAACTCTATTAATTTTTAAAGAATGAGGGTTTAGAAAACATTAATCACCACTTAGAGAGGTCACAATGGTTGTGTCATGCTCCCCGTCCACACCCAGCCCAGGAGGAAATCATTGGCATTGGCTAGTTCTTCTGTTAGTCCTCGTGTTAGTCTTCCTGTTAATCTTCCTCTTAGTCCTTTTGTAAAATATTTGAGGACGGAGTGTTATCATTGTACTAGTACTATTATGAGTTGTACATTCTTTAATTAAATAATATAAGTGGGTCCTAATTTATTTGAGGGAGTATGTCATGGTTGATAGTGTTTAGTCCTGGATTTAGTTCTGGGAAGGAAGTGTTGATGTGGCGCTGATGTGTTACCTAGTCCTGGAAGACTTGAGTGTCACCATTAGAACCTCTCTTAATATATGGTGTAATATTAGCTACCTAAATGCTTAGGTACTACACTTTTGAAGATTTTTCATCTTAAAGCACACATCTTATTATTTCTTTTAATTTGTCTTGCAATTCTGAAGAAGTTTGATGTCTTATCTGGCCTTCTAAAGTTTCGATGACGTATATTGATCGACGATCTAACCGTAAAAAGAAATTGTTTCATATACATACAACAACAACTAAACTCAATCCAACATAATTGGGATATTTGAAGGTTTGATGTAGATATATATAGAACATTCTTCAAATTTTTTCTTACTAACTTTGACTTGGAATATCTTTGTTTGTGTTATGTATTATTTGATAAAATTCATATAAATGTATTGAATTTTAAACATATTTTCATTTATTTATATTTCATTACTTCAAAGTTTGTAAAGAAATACTTGAAAAATCAAACATTGAGAATTGAATTGAGAAGAGAGGGTGTTTAATTAAACAACTAGGTTTGTCCACTCTATATATCCGTAAATTTTTTCTTGATTATACTCCGTATTACAAACCAGATTTAAAATTCTTTGGAGTAATTAACCCTATTTTTTTTCATAATATATATATATATATATATATATATATATATATATATATATATATATATATATATATATATATATATATATATATATATATATATATGATCAAGGGGGAACTAACCAATCGGAGGAAGCGGGGGGAAGCAAATTTATTTTTTTTTTTTGAAAAAAACTTTGTTCAAGAATATTATAGTTTGGATGAAAATATGAACATTTAATAAAGACACTTTGTGATAAATGTTTTTTTTTGACGGGAAAACGCTCGAAAAAATTAATATATAACAATTATCGTGTTTTTCGAGTGTATGTTGAGGTTTTATATATTAGGGTTTAGATATTAGGGTTTAGAAATTTAGAGTTTAGAAATTTAGGGTTTAGGGTTTAGATTTAGGGTTTAGATTTAGGATTTAGATTGAGTTTTTAACACGAATAGTTTAGAGTTTAGGGTTTAGGATTTTGAATTTTGGCTTTAGGGACTAAATCCAAAATACTAAAACCTAAACCCTAAACTCTAAATCGGGCTAAATTTTACTTAACAAAACATGAAGAAAAAAAAACGTTAACATTCTTCACGATCAATATTATCTTGAATGTTATTTTTTTCGATCGTTTTCCCTCCTATATAATAACATTCATCACGAAGTGTCTTTTTAAATGTTCATATTTTCATCCAATCTATAATGTTCGTGAACAAAGTTTTTTAAAATACGAAAAAAAACATTTATTGCACATAAATTACATTAATCTCATTGAAAAGCCTGATAGTTGATAAATTACATTACATTATATATATATATATATATATATATATATATATATATATATATATATATATATATATATATATATATATATATATATATATATATAATGTAAGACCCAAATATTTATTGCACATAATGTAGATATGGTGTACGTAAAGTGTGTAAAGCGTGGTATGTTTTAAAAGCTGGTAGACTGTTCTGACCTTCGTGCGCGCTGCGCAAAGTAAGGGGTGCGCGCCGCGTACCTGACCTGCTACAGAATTCTGCTTTTCTGTTTTGAGTTTAATGAAGGGCATGTTGGTCTTTTCACTTGAGGGTCGGTTTTAGACCACAAAATGGCAGGTTGGTGGACTCATTCAAGTCCACAATATTATCTTCAATCTCTCATCTTCAACCTCCAACCCTAGAGTGAGAAAGTGTTAGAGAGAGAAAGCTTGATTTGGAGAAGAAGGAGCTTGAATTGATCAAAAGTCCAAGTGTTAAAGTTTTTCATCTCTTCCTTGGCTACGTTTTGGTAGTGTTGGTAAGTTCTAACTTCGAATTTCAATTGTTAGATTTGATATCCAAGTTAGGGTTTTGATTTGTGTGTTCTTGAGTAAACACACTAGTTGATAAATGGGTGATTAAGCTAGTAAATGGTGTCGATGACCATTGTTGGTGGGTTTTGGGTTGGATGATAAAATTAATTAGTTGATAATCATGTTCGGGTGTTAATATCACTAGTTAACTTAGGTTATAAGTGATTAATTGTGTAGGCTTGCAAATGGGTGTGTTGACTTGAGATTAGGTCAAAATGGGTTTTGTGTAAATTGATGCGAGTAATGTGTTTTGATGATGAAACCTTGAGTAAAATTAGTTGTTGGAACATAATCACTAGTCGATTGTGATTATGGGGGTTCTCGGGTGAGATTTGACTTAGTCAAATTGGAGGTAAGTGCTAATGGGACCAAATTGCACTTATGGTGTTTTGGGCATAAGCTAGGGTGTTTAGCTTATTTGTTTGTGAATTTCTTAGGTGATTCATGTGTGGTTGATTGGAAGCTCAAGCGGATTAGCGTTTCAAGAAACCGAGGTGAGTGAAATATTTATACATTTATGTATATAATTTGGTTGCTAGTGTACGACGTGGCGAGTGTTATTCGGTAGAATACACATCTCTTGGGCCACATTGGGACCGGGGTGTGAGATGAGGGTTTAAGTTCGATGCGGCGATACCTCATATGTATGGACTTAAATTTCGATGATGACGACGCCATACTGCTATTGTATTATTCGATGTAGGACGAGGGTTAAGTTCGATGTGACGATACCTCATATGTATGGATTTAAAGTTCGATATTGACGATGCCATACCACGATTTTTAATTTGATGAGGGTTAAAGTTTGATGTGACGATACCTCATATGTATGGATTTAAAGTTCGATATTGACGATGCCATACCACGATTGTTTGTTTGATAGGGGTTTAAGTTCGATAATGACGATAGCTCATGCATGGATTTAAAGTTCGATATTGACGATGCCATACCACTTTTGTATTGCTTAATGAGGGCTTAAAGTTCGATGTGGCGATACCTCATATATGTGGTGTAACGACCCCGACAAATCGTCAAGTGATGGCGTCGACTACGTGGGTCCCATTACCTGGTCATAAGTCTTTATGACAATGTTTGACCAAAATATGTCACCCTCATTTCAAAATAAAGATTGTTTTCAAAGTTTACAAGAATTGTTCAACCAAAAGTTAAGTTACAAGGTTATAAGTACATTTGAAATCTAGGCGACACGGTTTAAAGTAAAGTCATAAGACGCTCCATGAAATGCATGTATACTCGACATCCAATGCAAGTATCAAATAGTGAGCGGAAGCATGTATCACATATCGTGCAAGACCTGAGAAAAACATAGAAATCTGTCAACGAAAACGTTGGTGAAATCATAGGTTTAAGTAAGTAAGTGAGTAAAAGTAAGTAAGTCGAACCACAAGGTTTGCAAAGTTGAAATAATAGTAACACATTCTAAAAGTTAATATTCACGAGCACCCAATTATCAAAACTTAACATTCCGTCCGTTGAATACCCCATCAATAGTGCTAGAACAAACACTGATTCTCGAAAATATATTTCATCCGTAAACGGTAGCGAACCGTCAAAGATGAGGGTTGTCAAACCCATATGGCCATATAACATAAGTTCTCGCTTACACCATCTGATGTAACTAATGATAATCGGATTGAGGATTTTCGTTCTAAACTCGTATGTAGAATGTTTGTTTTCCCATTCTTGTGTTCACTTAGTTCAAAAGAATCGTTTATGTTTTCTCATCCCAAAAGTAAGTTCAAAAGAGTAAAAAGTGGGACTATGATCTCACCTTGTATGCACGAACCACAAAGTACTTCGACAAGTAAACGTGCAAGAAACAATGCTAGTCTTGACCTAAACAAATAGGTTGTATCAATAACGATAGTCACGAAGGGTCAAAGATGTTCAATTAGTCCTATGGCTCGTTACGACTCGATTAATATAGCACGTGGATCAATTTGTCAAGTTTCATGCACGACACAAGTAGTTAAGCATGTTAGAACGATTGTATAATCGTTTGGTTAAGTTTGACTAAAAGTCAAACTTGGTCAAAGTCAAAGTCAACGGGGTCGGGTCGGGTGTCCGACAATTTTCTCATGATGAGAAGTCATATACGAGCATAATAGTCAAGTTTCATGGTAAACGGGGTTATAGTAAAGCGGGAAACATTTTTGTGACATGAAAAACAAAGACAAAATGAGCTGGGCAGTATGCGCGGCGCGCTATGGGTTGTGCGGCGCGCACCCAAGTGTAAATCCTGGTCAGAACTTAACCACGAAGGCAAACATCTGGGATTTCTAATTCTGCGCGGCGCGCGGGTATATGCGCGGCGCGCAATACCTGGGAAACATGCAGTTTGCAGAAAAATGGTCCAAGTCACGAACCAAAATACAATTTAACACATCTCATGCACCGAAAACACTTAAAACGCATATCATATATCATTAGAAAGGTAATTTGACAAGGAGAATAACTAAATGCATTTACTCAATCAAAACCAAACAAACTCATATCAAAATCACCATTAATGATCCGCAAACAATCAAGACAAGTATCTTATACCGTTGGGAAGGTAATTTGACGAGGAAAACTAATAAACACATCTCATCACTCAATCTACCTATTACAACAACCAAAACCGTATCTAATGCTTAACATTAACCGCATACAAGTTCATAAATGCAATTCAATGATTCGGGCAACCAATTTACGTGAATGATATGCCGTTTCGAAGGTAATCAAGCATACAATCCAACTAAACACTTACCAATAATAATCCATGGCATTCAATGCATCAAAAGTCCATTTCAAGTTCATCAAACCCTAACCCAAATTCACCAAAATCAATAATCAAGTTCATGAAGTTTTCTAAGGCAACCTACACATCAAATTGAAGCTAGTGATGCTAGTAACACAATTAAAACATCAATTTTTAACATCTAACAACATATGATCATCCTAAATTCAAGAACAACGCACCAAAATTCAAGTTCATGCTAGTTACACTAAAACAACGAGATCGAGCATATAAATTACACACACGACATCACAATGAGCCATAGACACTAACTAACACCATTTCAAGTCAAAAACACGAATTTAGAGAAATCTAAAGTTTTAGAAATGTTACCCAAACTTGATGATATTGGTATCAAAATGTAGAGGATGAAGAGAGGATCACGAAAATGTAATTTGTTTTGATGTTTGCTTCTCCAATCGGATTTAGATGATGATTTTATGTTTGAGGGTTTTGAGTTCAAAAATGGGAAGTAGAGAGAAAGAGGAGGATGAAGGTGGGAGGTGGAGATGAAATGAATGGATGTGGTAAGTGGGTTGACTAGTTGACCTAGTCAACTAGTTTGCCCATTTGGCAATCTCGGTCCCTCGAGTTTCAAAGCGGGTGCGGGAATTAACCCAACGAATATTTTAAAAATGTTCGAGTAACGGATGACTTTATAATTAAATAACGAGGATATTATGAACGTTAGTTAACGAAAGATGCCAAATTAAATGACGAAAGATATTATTTAAAAAAAAAGACGGTGTTAAAATAAATTTAACGGAAAAACGCGGGATGTTACATTATCCACACCTCAAAAGAAATTTCGTCCCGAAATTTAGTTGGAAGTAGTAGTCGATATCTCTTACTCGAGACTTTACGTTGTTCATGATATGAATAAGTGTAGGTACGTCCTTGAGTGTTCTCATGAATTTGGATAGTCAGGGTTTTACGTTGTATTAAGGTTTGGTTTTACGATCCCCGGTTTCAACTGGTTTTCCTATGAAGAGAAGTTTGTCATCGATAGTTGGTGTATCTAGCAGGATTGCACGTTCCTGTTCCGCAGGACACGTTTCTAAGTTTGTTACACGAAATGTAGGGTAAACGAAAACTTAATTTAGTCGGAAGTTCTAAACGGTAGGAAGCGGTTCCAATACGCCCCAAGGTTTCAAAAGGGTTAACATGTCGCGGGTTTAACTTTCCCTGATTCCCGAAACGGATTACACCCTTCCAAGGTGCAGGTTCTCAATATTACGTGGTTACACACTGGGATTTGTGAGGTTTTCATCTAAGTTTGGTATAACTCTTCTGGCGACTACGGGTCATCTCGAGCCCTTCTCGGACTTGAACGATCTCAATTTTTGTTTCTTGATGGGGTTCGGATTCGGTGATTTGCTTGCCACATGCTTTGGTTAAATGAACAGGGGTATGACATTTGCGGTCATATAGGGTTTCGGAGGTGCGGCGTTAATATACGAGTGATAGCTGTCGTTGTAAGAGGAACTACTAAAGGTGACAATACCAGTCTGTAACATGTCTTTCCAAGATTGAATCGTACGTTTGCTCGGTTCGTCGGTTGTGGGAGATACGCGGTACATGTGTCTAAGCGAGTTCCCAAGGTTTCTTGTAACACTAGAAGTGAAACGAGTATTTCGATACAGGATAAATGACGAAGATACACCGTACTGGAATAGAATCTCTTAAGATATGTTTGAACAAGTCAGTTAGGGTTCGAAATATGTTCGTTAGGACTATTCACCCTCGTGGCGAATGTTAAGGTAATATGAGGAGTTTCTCTATCCATGGAGAAATGTCACAAGGAGTTTCCTTAAACGGAAGTGCGAGCGATAAAGATAGGAGTGAAATGAGGTCTTAGAATAGGATGAGTTTACATCTCAAGGTCGCCGTATTGTGCATCTAGTTGTCAAAAGCTGAAGTTTGAAAGAAAATCGAGATAGTACACGTAGTTGTATAGTTCGGGGTTGAATAGTAGTTGGCCGATTATCAGAAACACAAGGACGTTATGTCAAATAAGAGTGATGTATCCTTGGATTGCGGGTTATCTTAAGTTCCAGTAATATCAGACGGTAACGGTGGAATAACAGAGGTACGTAGTGTGGTACGTGATGACGAGAAAAGTTGATCGGATCAACAATTATGTATTCGAATTCTTCGTGCAAAAATAACGAATTTCAGTTCCGTTGATTTCGAGTCGAGAGAGTATGCCTTTCGGGCGTTTAAGTAGAATTATTTCCATATTGAGTTCCGTTATGTGCTATACGAATTTAGCTAGAAAGGTTTGCATGCAAAATTACGTTCAAGGTTCGAACACGGAGAGGTTTAAAGTTTTCCTTAGTGAGTTAACGAGTTTAAAAGTCGTGTAACACGAGAAAAGTCAGAAATGAATCTTTGGTAATAACAGACGAGATCTAAGATTTTTACGAATACAAGTCCGAGTTGGTAGAGTTTCCTGATTACATGTGGCTTGATTTCGAGATTGATTGTAATGCCTTGACCATTAACATCATGGTCTAGAAAATTGGACTTCGTTCAACAGAAATTCTCACTCGGAGAATTTGGTATAGAGTTGCTCTTTTCTCAAAAGTTCGAGCGTAAGATGGTGATGTTGTTCGTTTTCCTTCTTTACTTAAATAAGTTAAGATGTCATCCATAAATACGATAACAGATTTGTCTAGATAAGTTGCATACGTGGTTTAGGAGGTTCATGAATACGGACGGAGTCCTAAATAAATCAAACGGTACTAAGAGAGATTTACAACTAACGTTGCGAGTTCGGAAAAAAAAAATGGCTTAGGAGACATCGTCTCCCTTAACCCCCAATTGATGATAACCGGAACGGAGGTCGATTTGGAATACACGGGATCCACGCAAATAATCATGAGGTAATGGATACGAGGAAGAGGGTATCGGTTTCCAACCGAAAATTACTCGGTTCACAATAATCTATACCTAGTTGTAGGGAAACAATTTCTCCCTAACGAATAGGTTCTGAGCTCCTTAGTTCTATAGGTGTCGAGTCCAATTTCTTAACGCATATCCTCCGATAAAATTTATAGACACACAGTATATTTCCGTTGGTCGCTTACGTTGCCTAAGTAGTATCTAGAGGAAAAAGGTGGAATGTAAAGAGTACAAGTCAAGGTCTCGGTTGTAAAACGTCTAGCGGTAATCGAATCGAATAAGTATGAAATATACGGTTTGTTGTGAAGAAACGTACCCGTGACTAGTCCATCGTCGTCTCGGGCATCCTAGGCGTTGATGTTGAAAGTTCAACGGCGTGCGTTGGGGTTGATTTTCTTATTTGGGCATTCATTCCTAAAATGACGCAGTTGACCACATTCGAAACAAGCACCCGTCCTGTGTGCGTTGGGCATCATTCGAGCGACGGGGGTGGTACTTCCACAACGTTTGGCGACGTGACCACTTCCTTGGCGCCGGTGGCGAAACCTGCCACATCCTTCAAAGTGATGCTTGTGGCATTCGTTACAAAAAGGTAGTTTTCCGGCATAGCCTTTCTTGCGGCCGAGGGTGAAAGGCTTCTTGGAGATGTTATTATTGTTGTGGTTGCTTGGTTGCGAGGCTTCCCATTTTCTTTTGTTGTTACTCGGGTGGCTCTCGATCATTGGTGTCGGTGCTTTCATTTCATTCGTCGTTCCTAAAGTTTGGCGGGCCGTTGTTAAAGCCTCTTGTAGGTTAGGGGGTTGGGATATTATTACCCCGTGTTGAATGCTCTTAGGGAGGCCATCCATGTAAAGTTCGACCCTTAGGGATTCGGGAGTCGTGAGATTTGGACACATTGAGACTAGTTCGATAAACCGTTGATTATAAGCTTCGAGGTCGTTCCCGACCGTTTTTAAATTCCTTAGACCCTGTTCGAGCCCTCGAGTCTCGTCGCGTAGGAAGTATTCGGTGATCATTCTTTCTCTTAATTCGGTCCAAGAGAGTGTGTGGGCTTCATCGCTATCCATCGATTGTACGTACTTGTTCCACCACGAGAGAGCAATGCCGGTGAAAGTGAGGGTGGAAAACTTGACCTTATCTTGGTCTTGACAACCGCTTGTGTTAAAAACGGTCTCCATTTGTTCAAACCATCGGGTGAGAGTAATCGGTCCTCCGGTTCCATCGAAAGTGGGAGGGTTGTACTTCATGAAGTTCTTGTAGGAGCAACCTTCGCTTGGATTACCGGCTCCATGATTGGTGTTGTTGGAAAAGTGATCGGCCACTGCCGTACCCACGGCGGTGGTTATCATTCGTTGAAGAGCTTGTCCTAGAGTTTCGAGAGGGGTATTGTGTTGACCTTAGAGAGCCATTGTTCCTTCATGACACAAGAATATCGTTGGTTAGTATTTTCAACAATACTAACCGGAGTATGGAATAAGGATAGAGAGAAAATTTTCCTTGACTCGCCTTAAATTCTTTATGTCATAATGTCGGAACGTCCATGTGAATCACCGTAATATAATCCCGGAAATTATATTACCCTGATTCTCATGTGCATTTAACAGTACTTCATAAAGTCAAGGTGGTGCATCAACAAAATTCATCAACGTAAGATCAAGATCGAATACGAGTTAGATATGATAGAAGAGTTCGAGTATAAATGCACAAATAGTCAAGTAATTCCTACTTTAGTCTATATGCCGGTTGTAGTCTAGATTCACCTATGTACCCTATGACTCGGGGTGGACACAAATGAACTCTAAATCCCTACAACCAAGGCTCTGATACCACTTGTAACGACCCCGACAAATCGTCAAGTGACGGCGTCGACTACGTGGGTCCCATTACCTGGTCATAAGTCTTTATGACAATGTTTGACCAAAATATGTCACCCTCATTTCAAAATAAAGATTGTTTTCAAAGTTTACAAGAATTGTTCAACCAAAAGTTAAGTTACAAGGTTATAAGTACATTTGAAATCTAGGCGACACGGTTTAAAGTAAAGTCATAAGACGCTCCATGAAATGCATGTATACTCGACATCCAATGCAAGTATCAAATAGTGAGCGGAAGCATGTATCACATATCGTGCAAGACCTGAGAAAAACATAGAAATCTGTCAACGAAAACGTTGGTGAAATCATAGGTTTAAGTAAGTAAGTGAGTAAAAGTAAGTAAGTCGAACCACAAGGTTTGCAAAGTTGAAATAATAGTAACACATTCTAAAAGTTAATATTCACGAGCACCCAATTATCAAAACTTAACATTCCGTCCGTTGAATACCCCATCAATAGTGCTAGAACAAACACTGATTCTCGAAAATATATTTCATCCGTAAACGGTAGCGAACCGTCAAAGATGAGGGTTGTCAAACCCATATGGCCATATAACATAAGTTCTCGCTTACACCATCTGATGTAACTAATGATAATCGGATTGAGGATTTTCGTTCTAAACTCGTATGTAGAATGTTTGTTTTCCCATTCTTGTGTTCATTTAGTTCAAAAGAATCGTTTATGTTTTCTCATCCCAAAAGTAAGTTCAAAAGAGTAAAAAGTGGGACTATGATCTCACCTTGTATGCACGAACCACAAAGTACTTCGACAAGTAAACGTGCAAGAAACAATGCTAGTCTTGACCTAAACAAATAGGTTGTATCAATAACGATAGTCACGAAGGGTCAAAGATGTTCAATTAGTCCTATGGCTCGTTACGACTCGATTAATATAGCACGTGGATCAATTTGTCAAGTTTCATGCACGACACAAGTAGTTAAGCATGTTAGAACGATTGTATAATCGTTTGGTTAAGTTTGACTAAAAGTCAAACTTGGTCAAAGTCAAAGTCAACGGGGTCGGGTCGGGTGTCCGACAATTTTCTCATGATGAGAAGTCATATACGAGCATAATAGTCAAGTTTCATGGTAAACGGGGTTATAGTAAAGCGGGAAACATTTTTGTGACATGAAAAACAAAGACAAAATGAGCTGGGCAGTATGCGCGGCGCGCTATGGGTTGCGCGGCGCGCACCCAAGTGTAAATCCTGGTCAGACCTTAACCACGAAGGCAAACATCTGGGATTTCTAATTCTGCGCGGCGCGCGGGTATATGCGCGGCGCGCAATACCTGGGAAACATGCAGTTTGCAGAAAAATGGTCCAAGTCACGAACCAAAATACAATTTAACACATCTCATGCACCGAAAACACTTAAAACGCATATCATATATCATTAGAAAGGTAATTTGACAAGGAGAATAACTAAACGCATTTACTCAATCAAAACCAAACAAACTCATATCAAAATCACCATTAATGATCCGCAAACAATCAAGACAAGTGTCTTATACCGTTGGGAAGGTAATTTGACGAGGAAAACTAATAAACACATCTCATCAATCAATCTACCTATTACAACAACCAAAACCGTATCTAATGCTTAACATTAACCGCATACAAGTTCATAAATGCAATTCAATGATTCGGGCAACCAATTTACGTGAATGATATGCCGTTTCGAAGGTAATCAAGCATACAATCCAACTAAACACTTACCAATAATAATCCATGGCATTCAATGCATCAAAAGTCCATTTCAAGTTCATCAAACCCTAACCCAAATTCACCAAAATCAATAATCAAGTTCATGAAGTTTTCTAAGGCAACCTACACATCAAATTGAAGCTAGTGATGCTAGTAACACAATTAAAACATCAATTTTTAACATCTAACAACATATGATCATCCTAAATTCAAGAACAACGCACCAAAATTCAAGTTCATGCTAGTTACACTAAAACAACGAGATCGAGCATATAAATTACACACACGACATCACAATGAGCCATAGACACTAACTAACACCATTTCAAGTCAAAAACACGAATTTAGAGAAATCTAGAGTTTTAGAAATGTTACCCAAACTTGATGATATTGGTATCAAAATGTAGAGGATGAAGAGAGGATCACGAAAATGTAATTTGTTTTGATGTTTGCTTCTCCAATCAGATTTAGATGATGATTTTATGTTTGAGGGTTTTGAGTTCAAAAATGGGAAGTAGAGAGAAAGAGGAGGATGAAGGTGGGAGGTGGAGATGAAATGAATGGATGTGGTAAGTGGGTTGACTAGTTGACCTAGTCAACTAGTTTGCCCATTTGGCAATCTCGGTCCCTCGAGTTTCAAAGCGGGTGCGGGAATTAACCCAACGAATATTTTAAAAACGTTCGAGTAACGGATGACTTTATAATTAAATAACGAGGATATTATGAACGTTAGTTAACGAAAGATGCCAAATTAAATAACGAAAGATATTATTTTAAAAAAAAAGACGGTGTTAAAATAAATTTAACGGAAAAACGCGGGATGTTACATGTGGGCTTAAAGTTCGATGAGATGATACCACATGAAGCATGAAGGGTGGGTTTGAAGTTCGATGAGACGATACCACTCATAGAATTGGATTCTTGGTACTATTTGATGTGATGAATATCTGTGGCTTTTTTAAGGGGATTATTCCCTCGTGATCATGATTTTAACCGGTGGTTTGTACGTATTCGTATTTAGCATTGTAATTTTGATGTGGCCTTTATGTTATCGATGTTGGCTTGCTGTACAATTGAATACATGATATTATGTATTGCTAATGTCGTGTGTTGTTTGTGTAGGTATATGCAAGTAATTGAATTATGTATGTATGCGTATAAGTATTGCATTCACTAAGCATTAGCTTACCTTCTCGTTGTTTACATTTTTAGGTTCGGAAGCGGACTTGGTGAGGGTATGCCCGGGATTAGATGATTTCCCTTTTTGGTTGCTTGCTTGGAGTACTTTTAGCTTCGACTTAGGATTGTGTAGTTTATCCCCAAACATCATGCTCGTGGTTGTGTTTGGAACTTAAACTCATGTAGTCGAAAACTTGTATTTTGTACGAAAGTCGTAAAATGGCCGATGTGGGCCCGGTGTCATAAAACTTGTTTTATTATTGGAACGTGTTAGTTTTATCTAATATAAAATGTTGTGAAAAGCGTTTGGTCTAAAAGTGTCGGGAAGTGGGAGATCATTAAACGAAAATTGGAAATTTCGGACAGAACTGTTTTGGCTTTGTGCGCGCCGCGCACATTGAGGGTTGCGCCGCGCACCCTCCTGTATAAAAAAAAAAATTTATCTTGCGTATTCGGTTGGATAACGGGTTGGGTCGTTACAAGTGGTATCAGAGCATGGTCTAAGGGATTTAGGTGACTTGAGATAGGCGCCTAGACTTAGACTTCTGTGTGTGCTATTATGCGGGACTTGTAGGATTACGGGTCGGTTCGGGTTTTAGCTATGTGTTGATTATGTGTTACTAATCATGTTGTTTGTGTTGAACATCTAGCGAGATGGTTTTTGTATTCATGAGCTCGGCATGGCGTGTGAGCGTAAAAATGCTTCGCGACCATTATTACGGTTGCAAGCCAAAAGTGATGTACAACAAGTATTGAACTAGATGAGATGTACGAACGGTGACATATTTATATGATGGTGAATATAGATCTTGGCGGTGTATGTCAATTATTTGTGTTGCATTCATAACCGAGTTCATTTCTTAGAATGAAGACGAGGAATAGACATGATAACGATGATCAAGGCGAAGACTCCGAGTTCATGGCTAAGGTTGAGGCCATCATTAAACGTCAAAAAGCGAAGTTTCTCGAGGATGTTAGAAAGGTCTTCTAAGACACGGTCGATGGGCAAGTAACCGAGTTAATTAATGAACGAATGAATGCCGCGATCGAAGAGGCACTCAAGGCTAGAAACATCAATCCTCGTGGTGAAGGGGGTGATGGTAATGGGGGACATGGAAGACGGGACTTCCATTACAAAAATTTTAAGGATGCTCAACCTCCTATGTTTAATGGGGTGAGGGGTCCGTTAAAGAATACTTGTTGGGTTTCCGACATTGAGGGGGCTTTCCGTACTAGTGAATGTCCTCCTGAGAAGAAAACGAGATACGGTTCTAGTATGTTACGTGAAGAGGCCAAGATGTGGTGGGATGACAAGATTCAATTGTATGGTGAAGAACAATGTATGAGCTTGTCATGGGAAGAGTTTAAAAAGGAGTTCTTTGATGAATACTGAACGCAATCCGACCTTAATAAAATTCGTGACGAGTTGCGCGATTTGCGACAAGGTTCGATGGACTTGGTTACTCTCAAGTCTACTTTCTTGTCAAAAACTCATTTTTGTCCGAAGTATGTCGGTGATGTCCGAATGTTGATGCTAGACTTCTATCGTACTTTAAGCGATGAATTGAAATGTAAGATTAGTCGAGGGATGACTAAGTCTTTTGAAGAGTTGTTTGAGTTGGCACGGGGTTTCGAACTGGAGGTTTCGAAGGCAAGTGGTTCCGATGTTAGTAAGCGAAAGTTCGAAACTACGATGCATTCGAACAAGAAGAGTAAAAGTGTGACCGAAGTTGTCGGTAGTGCGAAGAAGGGTGGCTCCGGATATTATCTCCCTACTTGCTACAACTGTGGGTTACGGGGTCATTTGTCTCGAGATTGTACAGAGCCATCTTCCAACCAGGTTACATGTTTTAATTGTTAGCAAAAGGGACACTGATGTGTGAAGCGGAGGTGTACGAAATTGTATTATTTTTAATATGAAATACGGCAAAATATGATACAAGTTTTATTTATTTATATAGATGAGATATACCCAAACCTTGCTACAACACTATAGGCAGTGTACCTAATCGTAGAGTAGTGTAGTTTTTAGTAAGTCTGGTTCGTTCTACAGGGAGACGGCTTATTGCGTACACTATATTTTTAAACAATTATATTTGTATATATATATATATATATATATATATATATATATATATATATATATATATATATTAGTAATATAATAGTATTATTATCAAAGGGGGTTTTAACGTTTAATGACCGGTTTGTCGATTTTAAATAAAGCGTAAAGATAAATGACGAAAATATAAATGACAGAATTTAATTTGCGATAAAGTAAATTGCAGTAATTAAAATGACAGTAAATAAAGGTACGATGAAATATGAAATAAAAGTATTATGCTTATTTAAACTTCCCTAATCATGATGTTTGACGTTTTGATTTTAATTAATTATTACCCGGGTTAATTGTCCTTTGTCCTGGTTTATTTGATACCTATCTGGTTTTTGTCCATAATAGTCCATCGGTCATAATTATAAAATGCTCGTCAAATTAACCTTATTCCCGAAGTCAAATATTCCAACTAATTAGGGATTCAAACTGTAACAAGGTTTTAATACTTTGTTAATAATTACACCAGGTTATAGACTGCATGTAATCCAAGGTTTTAATACTTTGTTAACAATTACACCAATTATCCTTGTATGTAATCCATCCTTGTTTTAATGAGATATGAATATTAATTTACCCACTTGATTAGAATGAATAATCAATTACCCAACCCGAATAATTAATTAAATGATCGTAAAAGATGTCATATAAACGTCACTAAATAGGACATACATAATCATTTTAATAATTATTAGATTAACTAATTTGAAGATAGGTTCGACAGGTTCTAATGAGTTGTCATTCAATTAGACAATACCCCCTACCTATTAATAGTCAATAGCCCAATATTCACAAGTGTCGGTCTTATTTCCAAACACTAATTATGGTACAAAATCGAATAACCCCATCATAATATTTAGTCTAACATCGTGATTACTTCGGCTCAAATAAGCATAATAATAACTTAGTTACGAGACATTAATTTAAAAAGGAAGAACATAGCTTACAGTGGTGATTAATCGCGTAGCGTTACACGGACAGAGTTCCGTCTTATAAAACCTTAAAACATTTGTGACAATAACCCAATTATTATTAAACTTAATTTAAACTTAATATTATATATATATATATATATATATATATATATATATATATATATATATATATATATATATATATATATATATATATATATATATATATGTTTTCGTTACAGAGAAGGAAAAGAAAAAGATGTGTTTTACATTCGCCGAAAACGTTGCCTTTTATAGCACCTGACTCAACTTTTGGGGCCATGCAATCGCATGGCCTGGGTGTGTTAATCCCATGCGATCGCACGGTGACTGGTACCAGCTCACTTTCCTTTGTTTTCTAGCTTGTCGACATATTTATTAAATATATATATATATATAATATATATAATTTATATTAATTATATGTATATTATATTATATTCTTGTGCATAGTTGACTCATAATTTTAGGACCGTTGACTAGCGCGTTGATGCTCGGTTTATGTCTCGGTTCCGGATTTTCGAACGTCCTTTCGTACGCGTAGATATCTTGTACTTTGCGTTCCGTGGCTTGTACTCTTGTAATTTTTAGACGTTTTTCATCAATAAATTGAACCACTTGAATTATATCTTGTACATTTGAGCTTTTTGGTCATTTGCGTCTTCAAATCGTCATTTTCTTCTTTTGTCTTCGCACTTATTTATTTAAACGAATATTACATAATAATAGAACAATTGCAATTAAAAGCTTTACATATTGGAAGGATATTGATACTAAATATATGTACATTTAGAGCACTATCAGACACCGGAAGTCAGAGTGCCCAAAATTGGTTGGTGATGCCAGGGGGCGCAACTAGGTGATGATTAGTGATGATGCGCGAGAACCTGACGACGATGTTTCAGGTACTTTTTGATTTCTCTATTTAAATGTACCTACGATTTTGATTTGATGCATTGTTAGTGCGTAGTGTAATGAAGGGTTGCATTCCTTTAGGAATTACCCATTGATGAGGTTTGGGTTGACGGTTGAAGGGCGTAAGACTTGGTGCTTCCAAGCATTCCTTAGTGTCGGGTAAAATATTTTACCAAGCCATGGGACTATGCTTTGGTGTTACTTGTAGGCGTGTGGTTGCTCTAGTGTTGTAAGATTATGAACCATAAGGTTTGACGAGCACGTATGACTTAAGGTCATTCTAATTATGTTATGGGTGTCCTCGGGCGGATGGAACCCTAGGTAACAAGTCTTTTGTCTTTGATTAATGTTAGTAGTGGAGTCTAAATTGAAATGTCCCGTTCTTATTGATTAAAAACGTTCCATATTAATTGATTTCGTTGCGAGGTTTTGACCTCTATATGAGACGTTTTTCAAAGACTGCATTCATTTTAAAACAAACCATAACCTTTATTTCATCAATAAAGGTTTAAAAAGCTTTACGTAGATTATCAAATAATGATAATCTAAAATATCATGTTTACACACGACCATTACATAATGGTTTACAATACAAATATGTTACAACAAAATAAGTTTCTTGAATGCAGTTTTTACACAATATCATACAAGCATGGACTCCAAATCTCGTCCTTATTTAAGTATGCGACAGCGGAAGCTCTTAATAATCACCTGAGAATAAACATGCTTAAAACGTC